>NC_143576.1:30672899-30988245 GCF_048544385.1 Mastigoproctus giganteus
CTGTCCACAATGAGATGGTCTGCGCGGATAGCACAGTGGTATCGTCACCGTCCTCCCCACACCGGGTGGAAAAGGTCTGGGTTCGAATCCCGTCGATGACGCGAGGAACTTTAATGGGCTTTTTTCACTCCGTGGCTGGGGTTTTTTCGTCCAGCAAAACAGGCAAATCGACCATAGAACATACGCAATTTACAGACACAAATACGGGTTAATGTATTTAATTACGGGCAACCCTAAAATAATAAATAATAATTTTTTTGTCCACAATGAGATGTTATTCCCGAAACGGGGTGTTCAGATATACTCTTGATATTGTCGAACGGTTAGTGCAATTTCTGTACCAACTCTTCGATAGAGTGACCTGTACCAACTCTTCCATGCGTCAGTCACCCACTATCATCCCTCTTTCAAAGTCGGTTAACTCACAACGTTTATCCATACTGACATCGAATTATCATCTACGTGAATGCAGCGTGTGTATATACCTGCCAAGCGGTGGGTTCGTCCAATAGCGAGAGAGGTGAGAGCGTGGCATTGCCCAGGAACCAGGTATCCCATCAATTCTGTCCTTTCAGTGTAAATCAATAAAGATTAATTGACATAAAAAAATTAAATGAGGGGTAGGAACATTTAAACAGGAGGGGAGAATTTAGTCCACTCGTAACAAAATAGAGAGAGGAGCAGAATTCATCACCAAACTTTTAAAAATAAGTAAAAAGTAAGTATTTTGTTAATGACGTTATTGTTGTTTTATATGGAATGCTAAGAGACCATAATATTAGAGGTGTTGTAATTTATTGACACAAAAGAAATGGCTAACCAATTTTGCAAAAACGTGCCTTTTTAAATTTGTTCAAAAAGCTGATTCTGCACGATATTTCATAAGCATAATGACGGCGATATTAATCTGATTTCATTATTTTTAGGATGAACTGGAGAGTGTTATGATTATGGATGTTTTGTTTATACTGGTAAGTTTTGAAAATTATTCATTTTTTGTATTCAATCATGAATAAGAATTTCATATATTTAGTTATAATTATTACTATTAAATATTTAAAGTATTTGGGGAATAATAAACAATTGTGAACTCTGTCTGTTAGCAGGATTGGTGCTTTATGCTTTACGATTTAAATCTCAATAAAACTTTAAATTTATGGGAATTCAATGTATGGGTTCAAGGTATAAACAATCATTCCTGGCCATTAAGAGCTTGTAGAACAGAATTATCAAAATTATCTCGTTGTACAAGAAAGAGTATCCACAAATGTTTTTTTTTTCTTGAAGTATAAGGATAAGATTTTTTTTTTGCAGATTTTAAAAAGGATTGTTGTTAACATGTATACTAAACATGGTTTTATGATATTCAGTAATGTCAATGGGAAATTTTTAATTACGCTTATGTCTCCAATATCAATCTGGATGATATTTTAACTTTCATAGCAAATGCACTAACGTATTAAGTGTTTTTGAGACATGGAACTTTTTGTATAATTTAGGATAGTTATTGTATTCCTTAATGAAATACAAGAATTAGGAAATGTTTACAAAATATCCTTAATGCTACAAGAATTAGCAAAAGCAAGAAACAAACGCATGTCCTCGCTGATAGTGCTGTGGTTGCGATGATTGCTCTTTCACGCCCTGTGGAAAAGGCATGGGACTACATTTCGTCGAGAGACAAGACAGTTTTTACGAAAGGAATTATTCACATTGTGGCAAGTTGGTCAGTTTTGGGCGAGGGTTACAGGTTACCTCCCTACAAAAGTTGGATTTGTTATCTACTAAAACAGGCAAACCGAATACAAGGTGCATGCAATTTACACACACAATTCACTGATGCATAATAGCCTTGATTGCCTTGTAGCAGAAACAAACAACAACATAGATTTTGCCCAACCCATTTAGCTTTAACCTTGATCTTCTTTGGTTTGTATACTTTTGAAGGCAGATTCTGTGTAACAGTTTCGGAATTTTAAGAAAGTGAAATGCCATTTTAGGTTAACAAAAAGCAAAAAAATGCCCCACGTGCTCTTTTTAAAATTATTTTCCGTTCTAAGTAGTTGTTATTGTTCTGTAAGAAAGGCTTCTCAGAAGTATTTAAATAAAATACTAAAGACATTAAGTTTTTCAAAACAAAAAAAGGAGGCGGAGAGAAATACGATCTAATCTATAATCCATATATTATTATATTCATTAAAATGAATCATAAATCTGAACTCAACTTCCATTAGAACGTTGGTTTTATGTTAGAAAAGAAAGTTAGGACAATAGGAAAACACTGATGTGAAGAATGTTGACATTGTTAAAATATAAAATCCTTTTACTAACTAAAAAAACGAAATTGCAACTGTTTATGAAAAATTATAATAATCTTAAAGTTTTGATTAATAATTTGTAATCTGTTAACGATTAATTGAGACATTCCAGGAATCATGTATGTCACTAAATAGATATGGAGATAGTCCCCTATAGTGTGAATAATATATTAGCAAATATTGATTTTTTTAATTAGGAACACTTGTTCTCAATTTAAATTTTACTTAAAACGATATTTTGTGTTTAGTGAATTTATTTATTAATTTCATTTTGTGTTGAGTTTTAATCTAATTTTCATTTATGGAATCAATAATTTTTTGATAAACAGTTGCACAGGGGAATTGTATTAGTTGGGAAAAAATGTTCAAGATTATTTAGCTTAGAACGCGACTGGGTGTTACAAGTACAACACCCAGAGAAGGTTTCCATCCTTCTCCTTGAGGTTCCATCAGAACTCTGGATATATCAGGGATATCGATCTTCCGCATCATGAGTTGAGACGAGGCAGTAAGGTTCCTAGCAGCAACAAGTTATCATGGGACGACTTTCTGGTTGGTAAGCATCACTTACTTGGAGACGGTTGGTGGACTCTGAGTAACATTATTTAACCATCAAATAATCTGTTATTTAATGTTGTGGAACTCTGGGCAGATCACTAGGTGGGGGGGGGCAGAAGACAAAATTATGGATGGATACATGAAGTCTCATGAATGCATCCATGAGTATATTATTTAACATTTTGCCGTATGACAGATAGTAGTATCCCCTGCAGTCCTATATCATTATTTCGGCATTGTATATGTGCCGGAATTTTCCTGTTTGAATTTTATTAATTTGGATAGTTATGCCATTCTAATTTTTTCAGTAAATATTATGTTATCTGATTTTCTGAGGCCAAATGAGTTGAAGCAGACTCATTTCAACAACAGCTGGGTACCGTCTCGAGTTTTTGGAGACTTGTTTTGGGTCATCAGAATATATAAGGATCTTGAGGTGATAGATTATCGGGATGATTGGAAAGGAACGACTCAATTGCGATTGCAAACAACAAGGCGGAGGGAACTCCTTGTAGAACTTCTCCCGAAGTGGTATATTCATGCAGGAATTGTTGGTGGACGACTAAAAGCTGCCTTTTCTGAAGGTTGGCTGCCAAGATTAGAAGAATATTTCCATTGACGTCGAAATAAATTTGTGGAATATTAAGAACAGTCGGAACAGTGACTTTATCAAAGTTAGACTTGATGTCAAGGAAGTTGACGTCAATTTGGGATTTGTTGCCGAAGACTTCCTGAATTCTGACTAGCATGCCAAATGATTGGTGATTGTCGATCTTTTATTGATAGTTGTGTGGAGTTAAGGAATGGCTGAAGGACCTACCTGCTCACCTCTTGCTCAACTATATGTTAGCTATAGTCGAAATATTTAAACAATCACATTAATCAGCCTAAATAAGTGAGGTCCGTGCTGTTTTATCATTTACAAGCGACACTAGAAACAAATGTTGCTTTGGTATGCTTTTCATTAAAACCATAATGAAATTTTATTTCTGTCCTGTACCATTTAAAAAACGGAATGCCTCGCATTTCAAATTTCAGAATTACCTTGTGTTTCTTATTTTCCTACGTTTCATAAGAATAAAGCCCCTTATTATTTTTTGCATTATATGTGTTTTTCTTTCGTTTTCTAGATCTGGACTGATGAGCGACTGAAATATAATCCGCTTGACTATGGAGGTATAAACCGCATCAACGTAGCAGAGCATGAAATCTGGAAACCAGACCTTACCATTTACAACAGGTAATGATATCTATAGCTAAGAAATGTAGCCAATAGGACTCATTCATGTTCGCTGACAATTATCATGTTTATAGAAATCATAAAATGCATCTAATCTTAGATTTTTTTTTAAACTTCGAAACGTGTAAACTTTATTTACTTGGAAGAGCGGGTCTACGTGATTGTTCATTATTATGTTAATGAATTGATAGATACTACACTATCATATCACATGATGGATTAATTAATTTATTGTTGAAATGATTAAAGGACTGAACCACTTCAGTGCCAAACACTTAAACAATTTTTGGCTACGTTTCAGGAATTCACTGTTCTTGTTTTCAGGCCTGTTAATGTGATAGTGGAGTGGAGTGGAGTTTTTTCTCGTCCGGTTGGGGACGACTGGGCTTGGAGAATACCGGACCAAGAAACTCCACTCCAGTATCACGTTAACAGGCCCGGAGACGGGAAACAGCCAGTTCCCGAAACATAGTCAGAATTGTTGAAGTGTTTGGCATTGAGGTGTTGCAGTCCTTTAAATTGCATCATTTTAATAATAAATTACTTAATTTACAACATGATATATAATAATGTAGTATCTATCAATTTATTAACATAATGGTGTAAACTTTACTATGCGGAACGCTAGTGGCATAATGGATATTTGTACTCCAGTCATGAATATATCCAAATATACTGAATATATTGGAGAACTTAAGTATTTACAATACTCCAGATCTTGCTACGTCCTTTTAAGCACACCGGTGTGCAGTATACTATGCTAAATACAGGTCATTAAAGCAACTTTGATTTTGAATGGTGATTGTTGTAGGATTTTAGGGGCATCAACAACTCAGTAAATTTTTGTGGTTGATTTATTATTATTATTATTATTAGCCATATGGTGCAAGGAAGCCTGAGGCTTATGCTGCACTAACCAAAAAAAAAAAAAATTCCCGAGTTACCCTGAGAGAGAGAGAGACGGAGAAAGAGAAGAATGATGATATCCAGCTCAGGATCCTGGGTGTGCCAAGCCAATACTCACTAGATGTGAGCCCCTGGGGTTAAATTTATTGTTAGCTGGACGAAAAACTCGAGTTTTCGGTTGAAAAAAAAACCATGTTACCCTTACCTGAGACCGACTAACTCAGCTACTTTGTGAAAAACCCGTAAAAATTTCTCGAGTCATTGACCTCAAGGGATTCAAACTCAACTCTTTTCCACCCGGTGGGGAGATGGATGATGATTATAACAACTGTGCTACCCTTTGTAGGGCTTTAAGAGCATCAGCGACTTAGGCCATATTGCTCCATGTACACTGGTGTTCAAAGAAAGCGCATCACTTAGGAATTTCGCATTTCTAACCCTTTTTCGCGGTGGTATCTTACATTAATGACTAGCATTACAAATAGAAATATAAACAAAAGATATTTATTAACAGTTAAGGCAAAGCTAAGTAATATTTGACAGGTCTCTCAAAATATTCCAAAATGAGCATTTGCAAATTTTGTACAATACGTTTTGTAAACATGACAATTGTGGCTGAAATGTTATCAGAAGCCCTCAGTTTTCATTGGTTTATCATTTTAAATGGAGAACAAAATGAAAAATTTACCAGGTGCAAATTAATATTTAGTTGAACCGCCTCTGGCCTTGATGACAACGCCACACCGTCGAGGCATTGACAAGATCAATTACTGAAGATAATCAACTGCTAGTTCGTGGTTCCAAATACGAATAATGAAGTTCACGAAGGGTCTTTGGTTTCTTTCTGGCAACTGCAGATTCCACACGATGCCCCGCGCCGTTTCCTGGCCAGCTAAGAGTTGTAATGGACCGTTCTTCACTTTTTCACCTGTAACAAATGTAAACACATTACTGTCGAACCTCTAACGCAGAAAGTAACTACAGAAGTGTC
Source organism: Mastigoproctus giganteus (assembly GCF_048544385.1). Lineage (NCBI taxonomy): Eukaryota > Metazoa > Arthropoda > Arachnida > Uropygi > Thelyphonidae > Mastigoproctus > Mastigoproctus giganteus. Next base: position 30,678,913 of record NC_143576.1, read on the forward strand.
TACTTACACTTTTCGTCCGATGACAAGGAGCAGAGTCATCCTGAAAGATGCAGTTAATTGGCAGGTTGAAATGGTCTCTAATGGTTGGCAGCAATTTGCTTTCCAATATAGCCAGGTATCCATTGGGAATTACGGAACGTTTTATAAAATACGAAATACGAATATACGATACGAAATGCACCTCCTTATCATTTGGTTGGTAGGGAATTTCACTGTAGACACCATACAGTCTGGATGGTATTCTTCATCACGTGTACGTCGAATCATTTGTCTCCCATCAGAGCCATGCAGGTTGAATTTCTTCTCATCCGAGAAAATAACTGACTTCCACTGCTCGAGGATCCATTTGACATGCTCCTTACACCAAATTAATCGGGCGCCTTTTTCATTTTTCGTGTGAGGAAGGGCTTCTTTTTTTTTTGAAGTCCATTTTTGAAGAGGCTTCTACTGACTGTTACTGCACTTGCTACCACTCCTGTATGTTCTTCCCATTCTCTTTTCAGCTCAAATGAAGAAGCTTTACCGTTTTTAAGGCATAAGCACTTCAAAACGCGGTGCTGTTTTGGCGTAGAGACTTGTTCACGAAGGGTCTTTGCGTCCTGTTCTTTTTTCCCTATCAGCAGAACCAGTATTCTTGAGTTTGGAAAGAAATTTACTCACTGTCGACTGATTACAAGACACTCTATAAACAATATGACGGGAAGAACATTTTTTCTCACGTAAAGCAACAACAGCACTCTTTCTTCGTAGCATCAACTGCACGTAACTCGTCATCCTGACACAAGCAAGGAATGACTGCAACTATTGCAGCGCGTGCTTATACAGTATAGCTGAAAGTAACAGCTGATGCAATATTACATCATCACGTACGCGTGTCAATCTAATCTGATGCAATCTGTAAAAAAATATTGCCATATACTTACGTTGGACGACAATTACAATTTTAAGGAGTGATGCACTTCCTTTGAACGCCAGTTGTTGTTTGTTGTTTATTTGGAGCATTAGCAACTAAGGCCATATTGCTCCGGGATATGCGGTGGTCGTTCCCTGTCCTTTCCGCATCCTCCGTATTTGGTGGTGACGGGCTCGAACCCCGGTATAATCAAGAAGCGTGTGCTACGCACTGCTGCTCCTTCCCATCTGGCTACGGAGGTGTGTGTGTGTGTGTGTGTGTGTGTGTGTGTGTGTGTGTGTGTGTGCGTGCGTGCGTGTGTGTGTGTGTGTGTGTGTGTGTGTGTGTGTGTGTGTGTGTGTGTGTGTGTGTGTGTGTGTGTGCGCGCGCGCCAACTAACCAGCCATGCTGTGAAAAAAAAAAAATAATAATAAAATTCCTCGCGGCATGCGGAAAAGCCCTAGATTTGAATTCCGTCTTGAGGGAAGAAAGTTTTATGGACTTGTTTTTCACGTTGTGCTAAGTTAATTAATTTAATGCGAGTTCGTTTTTTCCCTTCTTTTGAGAAACCTGGATTTTTCATCCAACATTGCAGATAAATTGACCACAGAACTGATGCAATTTAAGAATACAGACAGTATAGACTCACATCTCATGGACTTAATTACTTTTGTGCAAGTTCTAAAACAAATAACATAAATTTAAAATCACTGCCGATAATCAGATTAACAATATTATTTTCTGCTGTTGCTTTCCAACACGTTTGGTATAGAAAGCATCATTTAGCAAATCCAGAAATGTTCTGCTACTGAGTGAGCTAATAGCTCATGAAACATTCTAAACCAAATGACTGTGAACGATATAACGAAAAGCTGTATGCAGACAAAAAGAAGACAAAGCAAAAATGCAGAAAAAGGTCAAATCAGAATATCGTATTATAAATTCTATTTTTAATGGCATCCCAGTTATTAAATTTTTCGAAATTTTTGTCATCAACTTTTGTATTTAGAGATTAACATTTTTTTTACATTTAATAATAAACAGGAAAATCCAACATTTGTTATATGACACTAACAGCATTCTATAATATTACTGTAATAATATTGTTAAATTCTGGGGAATATACATAAAATATCACAAAAAAGCAAAACAGAAAACTAGAACGTTACAAAAACAAAAAAAAAAAAAGTGAAGGAAAAAAAACAGGGAAGGAATGGTTATGGTTCTTTTATAGTAAACACAATAAACCTACAACTGCTACAGTTGTAAAAATTATGTTCTTAATATGTAATAAGAATATTTTTATGCAATGCAAGATGCTGATGTTTTTGTAATATGGAAAAAAAAAACAAAAAAACATTTGTTTTTTCTGACAGCCATTACAGCAATATCGATCCTGCGGGCTATACCAATGCTTTCCTTCACCCAGACGGAAAGATCTTCTGGAATCCACCAGGCACTCTAACAACAACCTGTTCCTTAAAGTTCAATGACTACCCTGAAGATCAACAGACATGTGCTATTGATGTGGGCTCATGGTCACATGATGGCGATGCGATTGACTTATTTCTTTTTCACGAAAACGTTAATTTAAATGCCTTTTCAAACACCCATCCTATATGGAGCTTGACGAATGCTACTGCTGAGCGGATAGTTAATTACTACAATTGCTGTGAAGAACCTTATGTGAAACTTCATTTCAGTTTACAATTGCAACGAAGACCTCCAGCAAATCTTCAAGTTGTCTGGAGTCCTTTGATAGTGTCCATATTTCTCACGTTATCAATGTTTTGGTTGCCTCCGGATTCGGACAGAAAAGTACAACTGGGAGCATTTGCACTACTGCTCATGACGATGTGCCTGCTTTATATAGTCCTCTCCACGAAATCACCATTAGCATATGCACGTGCAGGTAATTATAATAGTATTTCTTATAAGAACATAGCCGGTAACCATACTTGCTAATTGCTTAATTCTGTTAAAATATCCTATGAGCAATGGTCCAAATTAATAATAATTGCAATACAATATAATATCATATATTATATTATATTATTTGTTTTATTATATTAATTGTTTTTGGGTTTCAAAGTCTCAAAGGTTAATTGTTTTTGGGTTTCAAACTAAACGGTACAGAGGGACTTTATTCAAATGGCAACATAGCACTGGCTGCCATGATACAGATGCATCACTGCCAAAGATGGAACTTGTACGAATTTAAGGCTAAAGTTTGATGCATTAAATAACGTATAGCTTCTCCTGAATACACACTGTCCTATCAGAACATAAAATAAATTTTCTGTTTATACTCCGGGACGACCAAACGGTCAGAGGAGGTCACAAGATAGACAGAATACAAGAAACAGGTCAGGAAACAGAATACAGGTCAGGCTATGGCGGCTGTCAAACGTTATAACCAAATAATGGGTACTTCTTCCTTTTGGTTCCAGTACCGTCGTCACTCAGTGAGGTATTGTACCATGTCTCCAGGATTGCATCCCGTAGATGTGCGATAGTCCGTAGAGGAGGACCCAAACGACCAACGTCCTAAAAAAAAAAAAAAAAAAAAAATTCAAATTATTATATTAAGGTAAGGTCACCCGTAATGTCTTACATAAACCTGTATTTGTGTCTGTAAATTGCGTGTGTTCTCTGGTCGATTGGCCTGTTTTGCTGGACGAAAAAATACCAGTTTCTGGGGAGAGGAAAAACCTTACTGTCTACGCCTGAGACTGACTAACTCAACGGAGTGAAAAAGCCATTTAAAGTTCCTCGCGTCATCGAAGGGATTCGAACCTGGTGTGGAGAGGATGGTGACGATACCACTGTGCTACTGCGCAGACGACCAACGTTCACAGCAAACATGAGACCAAAAATCAGAGAATAGGAATACTTAGACAAGTTAAAGCAGAACCTCCTCGCACTTAGCAAGAGACTACGCCGATACAAAGAGAGCTCCCAGAGGAAAATAAACAACCGAATCTTCGACGAAAACCAAAGAGCCTTCTGCAGCATTATTTTTTCCATCATGTCTGTATCAGACATGATGAGAAAAATGGAAAAGGACCACCCGAGCAGAAGACGATCGAGGGAGTTCTGGGGGATCATATGGAACAGTGAAGTAAGACATAACAGTCGAGAGCCCCTGGATAGAACCAGAACGGAAGAAAACCAAGGACGTACAAGAGATGAGAAAATAGAAAATTCAGGAAGAAGTACAACAGTCGATCAGGAATTCCCAAAACTAGCGAACCCCAGGAACAGAATATGTCCATAACTACTGGTACAAGGCCCGGGTTCGAATCCCGTCGATGACGCGAGGAACTTTAGTGGGCTTTTTTTCACTCCGTGGCTGCATCAGTCGATCTCAGACGTGGATAGCAAGGTTCCCCCCCTCAGAAACTCTGGTTTTTCGTCCAACAAAACAGACAAAATCGACCATAGAACACACGCAATTTACAGACATAATACACAATGCACGGCAGATGAATTTATATATTCGGGTGGCCTAATATAATAGTTTGGTTTTGTTTGGCTTGAATGATGTCGCCAAGAGAAAATACCAGAGTTTCTTACTCAAGGAATCGCATATCTGAAGGCGAAAGGCGAAGATACAAGAAACCTGGCGAAATTCTTGTTTATAGTCCGGCACGACCACCAGGTCAGTGGAGTTTACAATAAATAAATCAATACAAACGTTAATTGTATTTAGCAGTCACGGACTTGAACCCCGGTCCACTCAAAGAGCGTCTGCTACTGCACTCGCACTCCTGATCACTCGGGTATGTCACAGCCGATCACCTGTCTCCCAACGATATACAAGATGCTGACCAGCTGCATAACCAGGAAGATATCAGACCAACTGGAGAGCTAGAACATCATGGCCGAACAGCAGAAAGGATGCAAGGAGCAATTAACCATTGATGCCATAGTTATACAGCAAGCCTACAAGAAGCGCCGCTGTACGCATCGATTACCACAAGGCCTTCGACTCCGTGCCTCATAGCTGGCTAATAAAGACTCTGAAGACCTACAAATTCACTCCGACAATGATAAACTTTCTAGAAACAATCATGGCGAAATGGAGTACCACCACCAAGGTCTAGAATATCACAACCAAACCGAACCCCATCAGGTGAGGAATCTTTCAGGGAGTTGCCCTGAGCCCACTGTGATTCTTTCTAGCACTCAACCCGCTATCCACCATGCTCAACAACAGTAAGTATCGATATAACCTCAAAGAACGAAGGAAAACCCCGTACATTCTTTCCCACCTGAAGAAGCAGCTCCAGCAACTACTCCGGATCACTGAAGAATTCAGCAGTGATATCAGGATGTAATTTGGTCTAGAAAAATGAAAGACCTGCGGATTGCATCAGGAAAAATTAGTCTGCCGAAACTACTAGCTATAGACTGGAAGCCATGACAGGGGGAGAGACCTACAAATACCTAGGTATGGTGAAGGCTGAGCAGTTAGATCACAATGAGATCAAGGTCTGCCTGACTGAAAGATACTATCAGTGACTCAGAAGCCTGCACAAAGCAAAGCTGAGCGGAGGGAACACAGATAAAGCCATAAACACCTATTTGTTTTCATTCATTTATTAATTACACACAATATACAGTCTCAAGATTATGTACATCAAAGTACACTGAGTGATCACTGAATTATGACCACGCCTATGGAAACTGAATGCGACCCGTTGACCACGTGAGGAGTTAAGTCGACCTACGTAGCATAGATAAGGTGTCAGTGGTTCAGTAGGTAGTAAAATTCCGAGCGTGATGGGTAAAAGGAAGAATTTATCGGACTTTGATAAAGGACAGATTGTGGGTGCTCGACGAGCTGGTGCCTCGATTTTCCAAACGGCTGAAGTGGTGGGGTATTCGAGAGCCGAAAGTGTACCAGGACTGGCGTCAAAATGGTCAAACAACGAACTGACGGAAAAACTGCAAAGGTCAGCGAAAGGTTGATGTTAGGGGTGAGCGCTGGGTCCGACGACTCGTACAGGCGAATAGGCGCAGCACTGTTGAAGAGTTGACCACCCAATACAATATGGGCCAACCCGGAACAATATTTGGCATGACCATGCGTCGCAAGCTCGCACGTATGGGCTATACCAGCAGACGACCCCTACGGCATCCTCTCCTGACCAAGGTTCATTAGCATAAAAGACTCGCCTGGTGCAAAGAGCATGCAAGTTGGACGTTAGAAGACCAGAAGAAGGTGTGCTGGTCGAATGAGTCACGTTATTTACTCCACACCATGGATGGTCGTGTAGGGATTTGGCATCAACAACATTAGGCTTTTGATCCATCATGCATGGTATCAAAAGTGCAGGCCGGTGGAGGCGGTTGTATGGTGTGGGGCATGTTTCACTGGCAGGAACATGGTCCCGGTGCATGTGGAACAACGTATCAGTGGTCTCCGCTATCGTCAATTGCCTTCTGACTGTGTCGAACGCTTCCGACATCTTATTGAATCAATGCCACGTCGGATAGCTGCTGTACGGAGAGCAAAAGGAGGACCTACGAAGTATTAGGTAGGTGGTTATAATTCAGTGATCACTCAGTGTATATACATGATTTTTATACAAGATATATTTACATATATTGAGATGCTCTGTACATATCATTAAACATTCGTGTGTGTGTGTGTGTGTGTGTGTGTGTGTGTAACTGTGTTCTTTAATCAGGGTGGCTCCCAGGTATAAGCCTAACTCCACCTTGAAAACTTGTGAATGTGTATAATATTTACAAAGTAGGCCTGGAAAAGTATGTTGAATTACCTGAGTCTGGTTTTACTGTACCGCAATTTGCGCATGAAGTCCCGCACCCACTGCCTTAAACACCTATGCAGTCCCATTGCTAACAAACTCCTTTGGGTTCATAAATTGGAGGATATCATGAGAAAGATAAGGACAGTGATGGCCAAGACCTGCCAACACCATCCAAAGTCAGCCGTGGAGCTACTGAAAATAGCTCGTAAAGAATGTGGGAGTGGCCTAATAGACCACATCAAGAAGTAAAAGACAGCGATAGCTAACCTGAAGGATTATTTCCAGAAAAACACAGCAGCGTTCTACCAGGCCATAAGGAAGGTAGATAAGCGACATACCCACTCAACCTAAGCGAGGAGTGCGAATAACCTCCCGCCCAGATGGAACAAACGAAGCTAGAAAGAGGGGCAAAGAAGACAGTCCATGGCAGACACTACAATGACCTTCATCAAGACCACATGGGTAAAATGGATTCCAATGCATGTCTAACGAGCGGGACTCTCTTTCCCGAGACTGAAGGATTCATGCTTGCTATTCAAGGACTGGTAATCAACACCAGGAACTATGGAAAATACATCACAAAGGAACCCGGAGTGTCAGTCGACGGCCAAGTCGTATCGTTGACTGATGTCGATGATGCGTCCTCAGAAACGATCACCTCAGGATGCACGCCGAGAGAGAGAGAGAGAGAGAGAGAGAGAGAGAGAGAGTACACTTGTAGACACGATCAGGTAGCCAGGATATTACATCAGAAACTAGCGAGGAAATACTAGTTGATCAAAGAAAGTGTACCCCATCATAAGTACGAACCCCAGGCCGTACTGGAGATCCCCAACCGACAAGCTGTACTGGGACAGGGCCATAATAACGGACAAGACAATCCTGCGCAACAGACCGGACATGACCCATGTCGAGAAGGAAAAGGCTACCTATCTGATTGACATAGAGATGCCCAACACTGGAAATCTCCAAAAAACCCACGAGGAAAAGATTAGGAAGTACACGAACCTGAGACAGGAGATTAAAGGGATGTGGCGTCTTCAACAAATAATGACCATCCCGATTATCGTGTCAACCACCGATATGGTGCCTACATGACAGCTTATCGGCAATAGGCCTCCCAGAGAACATGTACAAGGAACTCCAGAAAGTCGCAATCCTGAACACACGTAGGATAGTCAGAGAGTTCCTCGACCAACAGTAACACCAGACATAACAACCATCCTGTGCACTTGGTACCAGTACCTGTCACGGGGTGAAATCCTATCAGGGAGAAATAATATAATAATAATCATAATACTATTTACATTCCTACAAGGTAGGTAATCATCTAATTCTGCTTTAAACTTAGTCAGACTCACTGCCTCCACCACTTTGTAAGGCAACTTATTGCAATATTTGACAACCGCTGTCCATATATGAACTTCATGAGACCAATTTGTTATTCCCAGAGATTTTATATTTGTGTTCTCTGTTTCATATCTCACTCTCGAGGACGAACAAACCTTCCTCATTCAGTTTACTCACTCTCTTCTTTGTACACCTCAATTTGATCTTCCTTTAGATGTCTGGTTGTCAAACTGTGCAGTCCCCTACCTTCTAAGTCGCTCTTCATATGCTAATCGCTTTTCACTCATCGCCAATCTGGTAGCAGTTCTCTGAACCTTCTCCAAAAGTTCTATGTATTTTAAGAACAATATTTCAAATGCAGTCTAACCATCGTCTTGTGAAGAGTGATAATGACATCCTTCTTCCTACTAATAAAGGTCCTATAAATCCCAGACAGGATACGATAAGCCTTCCTAACCGCTTGTTTATGCCGCATGGAAAATTGCATGTCAGATTGAATTATAATGCTTAATTCGTTTTCGCCTTGAGCCACTTTTAGCTCCTTTTCCATTAGCCTATACGCGATGCCAGGATTTCTGTTCCCCAAATGGCTGTTTCCCTTCCATTTAGAAGCATTAAACATTAGCGAGTGTTAAAAGCGAGAGCATTATAAAGGGAGTTAACCTACAATGTATTATATATTTTTTAAATGCATTTTTTAATGTTCCTTTAAGAGAGACATGTTTATCATTAAATTTTGGCATCTGAGAGGAAAAAAACCCTACTGATATTCACCAGGTGGAAGCACATTAATATGCTTCCTTTATTTTCTTGACATTTGAAAAAGATGTAAACTATAGTGTATTAGATTTGGCTACAACTCAAAAATGCTAGACAGTTCCTGGATATAGAGGATAGCAGTGGGGTATCCCGGTATCATCGTAAGGGGGGGGGGGGCAGGGCAACCAGGCTTTTGAGTTTTTTTAGAACGCCTCCTGCGTTCTTTTTCTTTAATTTAAAATTTTTGGTTGAGCTGGGGCATATGTCACCTCTGCCCACCCCAGAATACGCCAGAATATGATAGTCAGCAGGCGGAAGTAGTAATTTAATGGCCAAATAATGCAAAGAATCAAGCTTATGCTGCATTCACAAAAAAAAAAAAAAAAAAAAGAAGTAAAAATCCTATTGTTATCATGCGCTGTTGGAGCACAATAACAGTATGTAACTTTTCAATTCCTCCTCAAATTTTTTCCAAGTTATACAGTATATTTTGTATTTTTCATGACTGAAGTCAATGTTACGTTCGTTCGTTTAATATATGATTTCTTTTCAGTCTCGCCTTTGACCAACACGCTGTATACTGTCGCGTCAGCACTTCTGTTGGAAGTGTTAATCATCAATATTGCAAGGATCACCGGACCATATCGTCCATTTCCAGCTGTTATAAATATTTTAGCGGGAGTTGTAGGAAGAATATTCTGTCTCTGTCCTCCTGATGTTCATTCTACAACTGGTGATCGTGTTCAGCTGCGAGAAGACAATGAAAATGTAGGAAAGCAACCTTCTCCTCAAGAAGAATGGTGCCTTGTTGCTACAGCTGCCGACCGTTTACTCTTTTTGATATATTCTGTCATTTTAATAGCAATCCATAAAATCCCTTAAGCTTCGCACTTTAATGCTTCCACCAGCTCTTAATCTACAGTATGTGTAATATTGTACAGCAAGCATTCTGGTCACTCATATCCACTGAAATTTTGGTATTGGGGGGTGGAGGAAGACCCATTTTATAACATTGATCTTTCACAGTTTTGTTAATGTTTTTTTTATGATGTTTGCATACTGATTTTACAGTGGTTAATATAGTACTGCTTGGAATCAAACGGCTATTAATGGACATAATTTGAGGAAAAACATAAGCGCAATAAATATAATTTGTTTATCTAACCATGTGTATTATGGGCTTCATTTTCTTTGACTACAATAACAAAAAAAAATTTTTCCGAGAATTTTATATTAAAATTTCTGGTGAACAAAGACGGTACTTTTGAGTATGTTGAAGATTGCTTATCAACGTAACTCTGCCAAAACTTTTCCATACTTCACTTTTACACAGCTATAGTTGATTCGAAAACTAAATGTTTACACGTTCCAACAGAATTGTCATTTATGTCTTTATTATTATTATTATTATTATTGGTACAAGGAAGTCTGAGGCTTATGCTGCACCAGCCAAAAAAAAAAAAAAAAAAAAAAAAAAATTCCCTACCTACCCAGAGAGAGAGAGAAAAGTAGAAAGGAATCACCAAGAAAGAGAAGAATGATGATATCCAGCCCAGATCAAACATTTTTGTACCACTCTTTTATCATGTGGTTCATTTCGAAAATTAAGTCGTGGATGATCATTGCGTACTGTAATTTCCAAATTATATTAAATCATGAGCACCAGCATTCTTTTCTGTGAATCAAAAACTGAAGGTTATGAAAAAGAGAAATGAAAAAATTGGGAACTATTTGGTATGTGCAAAAGGTTTGTGGAAAATTCTTCCAAAGAAATTCTTCGAAAAATAATTTCTCGTAATTAATTCACCGAAAAGAAATCTCGAGAAGTACAATTTTTTGAAATGCAAATTTTAGAAAAGCAATTTCTTGAAATAATAATTCTTTGAAAAATAATCTTCGAAAGACAGTTTATTAGAATACAAATCTAAGAAACAGCTTCACAATTGTTGACATATCCGCGTACCACCGGTTCTGTTATTTGCTTAATACAGTATTTTTATTTAAATCGACTCATTTTAACACATGAAAATAAAACAATGAAACATGAATAAATGCCATGAAAACAAAATAATGTAGGTGAATTAAAAAAATAAAAGATATACATATAAAAATAAAAGTTATACTTTGAAATACAAATCATAGTAAAAAAAAAATGCATACTTGTAATTAAGTTTCCCAAAGTGAAAAATGGAACTGTTTATGATTAGTCAGATAAAGGGATATTTGGCTCGATACCGTTCAGTTTAATAGCCCTTGCGGGTAGAACAGTTGGTGCAATTGACAATCCCACACCGGGTTGAAAAGACCTGAATTCGAATCCTGTCAATGAATCAAGGAATTTTTAAGGACCTTTTTCACAACGTGGTTGAGTTAGTGTGTCTCAGGCGAAGGTAGCATGGTTTTACCTCCCGAAAACTTGGAGATTTTGTCCAGCAAACAGAAAAGCGACCCCAGAACTCACACAATTTACAAATAATATACACATACACTGTGCTGCCACTTTATTAGGTACACCCCTGCTGTTCACACAGATGGTTTGTCCCACAACGTTGCAAGTCACATGACCACAATTGTAGATATAAACGCAGCAGAACAGCCTTTCTAGTATCAGTTAAGCGTACAAACCGTAGCAAGAAAGGGGAAAAGGAGTGATCTAATGGACTTCGAACGTGGCATGGTAGTAGGTGCAAGACGTGCTGGACAAAGCATCTCTGAAACGGCAGTTCTCCTGAACTTTTCACGCAGCACAGTTTCAAGAGTGTATCGAGAGTGGTGCAACGAACAGAAAACATCCTTTCAACGACACTCCTGTGGAAGAAAATCGCTTGTTGATGAGAGAGGTCAGAGGAGGATGGCTAGAATTGTGCAAGCAAACAGACGGGCCACAATGTCACGCATCACACCAGAATACAACCCTGGTGCGCAGAACAAAATATCGTAACGGACCACTAGTCGCACTTTGTCGCGAATGGGCAACAACAGCCGACGGCCACATCATGTACCTTTGCTGTCAATGATGAACAACAGAGCACGCCGCCTCCTGTGGCCACTTCAACACCAGCACTGGACTATCAAGGATTGGAAAACAGTTGCTTGGTCTAACGAGTCGAAGTTCCTGGTGCATCATGTTGATGGAAGGCTCAGAATTTGGTGAAAATAACATAAATCCATGGACCTGTCATGTCTGACGAGTACTTTGCAAGGTGGTGGGGCAGTATTATGGTGTGGGGAATCTTTTCTTGGCACACGTTGGGTCCATTGATACCCATAGATTCACGTCTGAAGCCACATCGTAAAATGTTAAGTGTAAAGTGTGTTTAGGGATAAACGGCACCAGGGGTTTCCCCCATCTCCACGTAGTTTACATTGTGGGTGAACCAGTTGACTGGAAAAGCCAGAGATTTAAAAGTGTATAGATATTGTACATATGTAGTGGTGTGTACCGTTCTTCTTCTGGTCATTTAGCCGCCAGACCCCTACTGAGACCCGACGTTGCCCCACTTTCGCACCGTGGAGTCAGACCAGGTACCCGTAGTATATAGTTCATTCTGGCAGATCCTGCCACCTAATTTCCTGAGATTTCAGTGGCTAGGACCTAAAAAAAAAAAAAAAAAAAAAAAAATTATGATCGTAAGCGCTAGGGAGAAGTCCAAAATGTTCGGCGAAAATAATTTAGATTGGTGACTTTAGATTGTGTGGGGCGTGTTCACGTTGCTGTCAGATAGAGTGGGGAGAAGGCTGAAGACTGGGGGAGGATAGAAATATGGAGCCGAAAGGGAAGGCAACTCCAGTTTACAGTGGGGCATGCCCATGCCCCACCAGAAGGAAAAGAGGGGTGGCAGAAGGGGGAGGAGACAGCAAAACCATCTCCTCCTCCCCGCCGGGAGAGGGATAAATAGTAGGCCAGACAACGGGACTGGCCCAGATCGCCAATAGGGCGTGGATGCAAGAGGCTGCAGGCCAGGTGCCGAGGCAACAGAGTTGTGCCATCCGGGAACCCAAGGAGGTCCAGCGAGGGTGTTTCCATCCAAGGTTTTGGTCTAGGTTTGGTAGCGATTTATGTAAGTCCTTTACGTATTCACTCATGGGATACAAGTCTCGTCCGTTGGTCGTTGTTCACTGGGTTTGTCCTCGTCAGTGGTGACTCCGTCCATACATCGGCAAGTAGGAAATCTGGACAGTCAGCCAGGATATGGGTGTAGGTCCGATTGTGGTCCAAGCAGGTGATGTCATTCGTTGGTTCAATTCTCTCATGGGATCAATATCCCGTCCAGGGATCAATATTTAGAAGTGTGGTTTAGTCACAGCTGATTGGTGCAGCTTTCTCTTGGTGCATCAGGTTGCTGTAGTTGTAGTGAAATTCGAGGTGATCTCCACTTCTTGAAGCATATGTTTTTTTGGGTTTTGTTAGGACTTATTGCTCTTCTGTTCGTTCAGTTTGTAGGCTACCGCTAAGTCCGAGGGGCTTCAGTTTCAGGTATGTATGTATGTATGCTGTTTTATTCTGGTTGTTCAGGGTTTGGTGGCATAGGTAGAGTCTGTCGTCTTGCAAATAAGCACTGTGCAAAGTTAGTGAGGGCATTGTAGGATGCCTCGTCTTCTAAACGGCAGTGCTTTTGGTTTTTAAGGTTGACGCGGACTCGTATGATGAAGTAACGCCGAAGATCTTCATACAACTCGCACTCGTGCAGCAGGTGGTCCCAGGTTTCAAGGGAGCCACAAGCACATGTTGGGTTATCTGTTAGTCCGAGGAGGTTAAGCTTATAGCGGATGGCTCCATGTCCAGTGAGAAGGTAGGTGAGTAGATAAGTTGGGGGTTTAAACACATTTGCATAAAGTCTGAAGTGCTTTAAACACATTTGTATAAAGTCTGGAGGGATTTAAACACATTTGCATACTGTGCCACGAGCGCTGGTGAGAAAATTATATTTAGTTCTTATTTCGTACCCTAGATGGCGCCACATGCTTACCGAATTATTTTAGTTTTGATTGTATTCCGAGATGGCGCCACGTGTATTTCTCTATTTTAATTTTTTTTTTCTCATTTTTTTTCTCACATTACGGGTGGCAAAACACCATGTCCTCTCATAGTTCATTGAGTATTATTGTATATTTTCTTTGGTATGTGTCTTCTCAAAGTTTTTAAACCTTTATTGATCCAAAATACATTTTTTTTTAATTAGAGCCTTTTTATTATTATTGTATATCTTCTCATATTGTTTTTGTGTAAACTCTTTTTATTATCTTCTCATATTTTTTAACCCTTTATTATTGTCTTAACTTATATGTGTAAACCAAAATCAAAAAAACTCAAACACCAAAGAAAATTTCTGCTTTTTAATGAACATTTTTAAAAAAGGTACCTCTATGAACAAACACTAACATTTTCAGATGTGTGGAAGCACTCCATCCTCATGCTGCTGTTCCGAGATAATAATAATCACTATCAGGATGATGACAAATATAAGTAGTGCGATGTCTTCGACATTGTCCATTCCTACCTGTGGAGATTTTTAATTAGACATGTATTTAATTAAAGAAAAACACGAACAGCCTTTTAATAATCAAAAAGGCACAGTCTAATGAAATGGGAATAAATGAGCATAACGTTCAATATAACACTTCCTTAACTCTGATATCATCCCAAGTAGTGCCTGCAGAATATTATAAGGATTAATTTCTGGTTCTTTCTGCTGCAAAGTACATCTAGCCATAAAGTCTGTTACTACGTTATACGGAATCAGATGTCGAACCATATACTCGTAGGCTTCTTGAAATGTGATATCACTGGAGGTGAAGCACCGACGCTGTCGCAAACATTCGCGAGCGGAGTTCAGTTCATCCATCACAGATTCTTGCATCAAAGTGAATAGGTTAGTTTCATTTTCAAGCACAGATACAAACTTGTCAACATAGAGTATTTTATGTGAAAGAGACTCACATTCACTCAAGTCGAGAATAAAATCGCACAACTCACCATTGGAAATTGTAGCACGACCAGCTTCTGTCTCAATCTCCAAGCCGCCTGTAAATGTAATAGTTTCATGTGCACGACCCCGAACTAATAGTAATACTTCAGGCCATTTTAACGCTATCTTACTCCATTGATCTGTCGTTAGTTTTAGATAACTCGAGGCACATTCCAAAACGATCGATACTTCGAAATCAAGCAGGAGAACCCGTAGAATAGTGCTCGAACTGAGGCGACGAAAAAACACATAGTTCTTCTTTGGAGCGGTACTCATCTTAACAGTTGCGGAAAAATGGCAAATGTAACGACAGAACGTATAACAGTCATATATAAAGCAGTCCCCAACCCGGATATGTGACTAATAATATTACTCAAGAAGACGTGTGTCATCGAAAAATGTCTAATAATGAGCTCTTACAGGATGTCGTACTATTTCGGAACAAGTTTCACAGTATACAGAGCGACATTACACAATTAACACAAATATTCCGATGACCTTATTTGAAAGTGAAGGAGGATGTCCTCGTGCTGTGACATTACACAAATATTCCGAGACCTACAGGATGTGTAGACCGCTTTATATATGACCTGTATATGGCCTGCTGTTACATTCACCGTTTTTCTACAACTGTTGTGTTTTTTCGTGCCTCAGCTCGATCACTATTCTACGAGTCCGTACTATGGAACCATCAAGTTTCCTTTTGACAAAATAGTCGGATCGATGACTGAGAATGTCGTAATGCTACTGGAGAAACTTTAAAAAGGCGACCCCAGTCACAGAATCGTTAGAGAAAAAAATGGACACTTGGATGTGTGATGATGATTCCCTGGAGACTGAAGCTGATAGTCTTGCTGAAGTCATTGAAGCTGAAATACTGTATACGAATAGTGTACAGTATACAGAGGTGAGTGAATTTCCTCCTATTTTATCACTTTTTATTTTTAAAAGTGATAAAAATACAGTTTTTATAACATTGTTTAATATTCATTTTCAGAATGCAGAATTCTTTTCATTGTCTCAACATGCCGAGGGGTGAGCAGGAGGATCAAACGAAGGGCCTGTAAGTCTTAATCAGAATTTCATATGTAGAATTACAATCCGAATTCCAAAAACGTTAAGTATTTTTTTTTTTTTTTCATTTCTTTTCAGATTCAAATTGGTGGGGGTGAGGAAACATACGAACGATTCTACGAAATCAGTGAAGGATCAGAGAAGTTTTCCTCTAAATATAAAACTAAGTATAAAACTTACAAGTGCAAATACCGAGACCTACATTTGCTTGCAGGGGAACAATTTTTTCTATTGTTCAAACAAATGTTTAAGCAAATTATAGGGCATGTAAACAAGGGAGGAGAATTTAGCAATGTTCGTTTATGTGTAAACGCCGACTCCCTAAAAACACCGATTAATCTTCCATTTATGAAGATATCAGAACTGACATTAGATAGAATTATGGATGCATTTTTCAGTGTAGATCAGTCGCGAAGTGGCTTTCTGATAACAGACTCTCTCTCAATCGATCTAGTTCTAATAAACATATCAAATAAAGGTGTTGGAAGGTGACATTATTTTAGAATTCGCTACTTCAGGAACCAAATCGTATTCGTACAGAACACGCTCAGGCAAATCTGTAACAAAATGTAAAGGCATTACCCTAAACGAGAACAACAGCCGACTCGTAAACTTGGATGTAATGCGATCAGCGGCGATGGGTGAACAGGGTTGAAGTGACAGTTCCTGTACCGTTCAACGTGAAGCGTGACAAATGGCAGTGCAAGCTACTCCATACATCGTTAACTAGGCGGTATGGTTTCACATTTAAGAAGTGCATAGTTGGAGAGGGCACCCGTACATTCTCATATGGATACTTCCGTGAAAAACACAATCAAAAATGATTCGTCGGTTATAACTCTGTCACTATGTGCTCCTTTATCCACCCCTTCACTTGTGTCGCGGTCGGTGTACTCAAAGCGGTAAAACAACCTTCATTCTGTCCCTTATAAAAAACAGCGAACAGCTAATTTCACCTCCTCCGGAGAGAATAATTTACTGCTACTTGGAAGAGCAGGACCCCTTCTTACAGTTTCCGCACGTTGAATTCGTAAAAGGCTTGAA
The DNA here is from genome assembly GCF_048544385.1 of Mastigoproctus giganteus. NCBI lineage: Eukaryota > Metazoa > Arthropoda > Arachnida > Uropygi > Thelyphonidae > Mastigoproctus > Mastigoproctus giganteus. Next base: position 30,695,781 of record NC_143576.1, read on the forward strand.
ACTGCCCGAAGTCGATAGACGTATCAGAAATCTAATTATAATCGACGATCTCCTACACGTTGCAAAAGACAGTTCCGAAATCGCTGAAATATTCATTAAAGGAAGCCATCACAGGAACACAAGTATCTGTCTTCTCTCCCAAAATTTGTTCTGTCAGGGTAGTCAATATAGGACCATCAGTCTTAACTCACACTATTTAATCGTTTTTAAAAACCCCAGAGATTCCCGACAAATATCTCACCTAGCCTCACAAGTATTTCCCGGGCGTTCGAGTGTTCTAGTCGATATTTATAAGGAGGCCACAGAAAAACCGTTCTCATATTTATTACTGAACTTTCGACAAGATACGCCAGAACAATTACGTCTGCGCTCGTGCATATTACCGGAGGACGGCCCGTCAATTGCATATGTACCTTCATGGCTAAAAGACTCCGAAAACATAGTGACTTCATCAGGTTTTTGTCTGGTGCCAGCCCCAAGCAAGCAAATACAATTTTGAGACAGGTATCACATTCTCAGGTCACGGTTTTGTGCGAACTGTGTAAGAATTTACTAAGAGGTAACATACCAATCACCCCCCAAGATCGCCTTAGACTGCAGCGCAAAAAGAAACTGCTGCGTGTTCTAGCGGATAAAATGGTCCCCTTCACACGGCGACAGAGACTTATTACCCAGCAAGGAGGAGCACTGTTTCCCTTACTCGGCAGTCTGATAATTCCACTGATAACATCGCTAATAAGAAAATGAACGACTCGTTCAAAAAATATTTACTACTGGCACCACCAGAACACCAACGGATGATTTCTCTGGACGAAGAGATGTCCGAAATTCTGAAGAGACAGGACATGTCGATCGAATCCAAGGTGAAGGCCTACCTTCAAACATTGCAGGCTTTTCTGGGGCTGAAGAAGAAAAGAGGGCCTCCGGAGGAGGCCCTCGTGCTCCCTCCCGCGGCGGCCGGGGAAAAGCGCGCGCCCAAACGTGCATCGAAGAAACCGTCGATTCTGACGTCTCCCCGTCGCTTGAGAGGAAGGAAAATACAGTGGGTAGGCATGTAAGTACACAGTTTTTTTTTTTTAAATTTGTTTATTTAATTGATCGATTACATCTAAAGTAGCAATAATATCATTGCCCCACAAATTTTTACAATAACATTCGTTAACAATCTGTCTCATAGTAATACCGCGACATCTATGGGTTAAAAAGAAAACACAATGCAGTCCACATGCTATAGATTTCCGATGTTGTATTACAGTCTTGTTATGAGTGCACTTGCGACTTTGCCTTTTCAGAAACACCGCAAAATCTTCGGGCAGGGGGCGGGCAAACGTGTCGAAGTAATCGGCTTCTTCTTCTCCGAGGTAAATAGCTATCCAATGGGTTCCTGGCCTGTCGGATGGATCGGTGTTGACAACTAGAAGAAACGGTTTACTAAGAATGTTCGTAGGCAGTTCGTCGCGAGCACATACACTTATGGGGTAATCTTTAACAACACTTTCCAACAAACGTGCTATTTCTTTAGTGTTCATAATCAAGAAGAACAGATCTGTCTTTTGTCAGCGAAACCACGTTCTCGAATTCACTGTACAAGACGCACGTGACGGTTTCAGGCAATGGTGAGGAAAATTTCAGTTCGAGACGTACGCTTCCCCCGTCTCAGTGCACTAACGTGTTGCCCGATGGCGTTTTCGTCCGGTGATAGGTCAAAACCGTACAATACATTACCGACTGAATACTCAGAATATGACAAATCGTTTCCGGTGTCTTCCGTCCATTTATTTAATGAAGAGAAGAGCGAAAGATACGATCTCGTATACTGTCCTGTCTTGAAGTCGGGAGTCAGAGGTATTGACGGGTAATGAATGCCATCGGCCGTCACTTGTAAGTAACACAGGTTGAAGTGAGAGAAGTTAAAAGGGTTACGAGCGTACAATCCATTGAAACCTTCGCTCGATACCAAACCCACAATCACACGCGATGGAATTTGTCCTAGGAATATATTATCACGCGTGGAATCTACCATTCCTTTGGGAATAGAAAAGTATGTCACGTTCATGCGGTTAATCGGGTACACGAGCGGGTTCTTCTCTAAAACACTGATGTGTGCTAGTTGGATCTGAGGATTCAATTTCACTTTACGTATGAATAACGTTGCTTCCATAATGTTCAACTTGGCGGTTGACGAATCGTTGGAAAGCAAACAAAATTCGGGGGAACTTCTTACCAGTCGTAAACGGAGGGAGACGTTATTCACTATGTATTTAGACTGGTGACACAGATCGAGTCGAAGTCTTCCTAACATCTCTGCAGTTTTCGATTTTGAGAAGGATTTCGATATTTGGTACATACCACTGTCGTCCTTCTCGAACATCTGTTTTACATCAGGGTACTGATCTTTGACGTACATCTCTGTTGTCAGTTGCGAATTCTTGGCTTCCCGTCCATAGTTAAGAAGCGTTTCCAGGTATGCACGATAAGGGTACGTATTCGACGATGGGTTAATCAGTTTGTCTTGTACAAAGAGATCGACTTGACTGAATAGAGAGTGAAAGAAATTGTTAACGACTCCTACTTTATCATTTTCTTCCAGATCTTTTCCATCGCTTCTCGTGATTCGCACCTTCAATCGCAAATAACTTTTCCCGAGGTCTAGATATTCTTCTGAAGTCCCCGGAATATAGAATTCGATCGGGCCTACACTATCTACAGATGCCAGAGGAAGGAAAGTAATATACAACGACCGTTCGACACACATATCAGTGGCAGGTTTACTGAAAAGATCCAACTCAGACATCATAACCTCCATCGAAAATATCGCGGCGTCTACGTTTACCACCTCCCTGATTACGCACCTTGTCTTTAATGGCTTGCCCGACTTCTGATACACGATTTAAAAACGAACGTTTAGGTGGAACACCTGATATGACATCATCAACAATATTACGTCCTGCCGACAGTACTTGTCGACCGATGAACGCTGCTGCGGGTTTCAGTATCGGTGTGAGAAAACGGAATGCTGTTCGGAAGATGCTTCCTAAACCATAACCTCTCTGGATAGAGGGCCCAGCGAAGTAGGGGTTCCCCCCCTGCTTGCATTGTGTAGTAATGGACGTACGCATTCATCGTTCACGGAAATGGAGTTTAATTGTAGTCTTTCCGTCACTGAACGGCACGAATTCACCACTATCTGTACGCACTTGGATGGTAACGGTGTGGAATGTGCTTAACTGGAGGGGATAATAATCTAAATGTGAGAACTCTCCGTTATTGGAAAACGATACGACACGTAACAGTGGTGCTTTCGTATCGCCCACAATCTGATCCTCAATTAAGTTACAATAGACGAAATAGGAACTGACGCCTCTATATATATATCTGCCTGGTACTTGGCGTAAACTCTACCTTCTAAGTCTCTGCCCAGTTTTTCGAAACCTAACATCTGACCGAGCCCTGTTTTTGGGAAGCGAAGGTAAACTGAAGGATCGATTTCGATAGACACTATACCTATGGAGTTCACTTTTGCGTCGAGTTGGGGGGCCAGTTTCATCATGGCGTTAAGCACCTGGGATATACTTTTGTAGCTCCCTCGTGGTAGTTTACAGACCTGAACAGCTTCTGCTTTCACACCCCGATATGTGATCGTTCTATTGGATGTTTCTTTAGGCATTGTGATTTCCTTCTTGGAAACCCACTCGCCGACGTGATAATTTCTGAAAATATGTAACCCTCCTTGATCCTCGCTAAATGTCTTATCGAGACCTATAACCGGTGTAAAAACTTTAGGGATTTTCACCATACCCTCGTTCTTCACCCTTAACGTGAACTGTTCTTTCGTTCCGTCAGTTTTCACTTTCAGTTGAATGTCACTGTCGACAGAATTAACATCATCGATAAGTTTTGAGAAAGTGGTATATTTTTCTTTTAATACTGTCGTCGCTTTGACTTCTTTTTTCTTTTTGGGGTACAGTGAGAATATGTTCCATCCATCGGAGATATTATCCCATGAAAGAGGAAAATGCACTTCGGCTAGTGCTACTTCCCATTTGTCCGAGAGAGAAACAACATTAGGCAGTTCCACTGTGAATTGTGACTGAGAATTTCTGGGATGCAGATCCATACTAGCATTACTGGGTATTGTAAGGAAAAACATCTTGTGAGCTGACCCAACTGTTGAAGCTTTGTGGGTAGCCTAACCATTTGACTAATAACTGACGTTGTCCTCTGTCTTTTGTTTAAGTACCTTTTCGATGGGGTAGACGTCAGGGGGAAGATTATCGTCAAAGTTAACTTTCTGTAACTGTGTTTCGTAAAACGTTCCTTCTATCTGCTCACCATCACGGCCTGTCACACTGTACACAACAGGGTTACGCTTCAAAACACGTGTAATAGTAAACACTTCTATCGTCCAATTCCCCCAGTAACCTTTGCGAAAAGGGTGAGACCCGCTGCTCAAAACAACTCTATCTCCGATTTTAAATTTCGGTTTCAGGGTTTTGGTATGGCTGTGGTAGAGTCTATTATACACTTCTTCTTCGTTAGCAAGAGTGACTTTTACAGGGGCCATACCTATAGAACGATGGGTAGTACGATTATACGTAGCCACAATATCGTCGAGTACATGAATATATTTCTGACTTTTGGAATAAGAAATCCACTTATAAATTTTTTCTTTCAGTGTCCGAATGAACCGTTTGGCAATAGCTGCCTTCTTTTCTGATCTTGTTGTATAGAAATTGATACCAAGGGAATGGAATAACCGACGAAGAGGAGCATTAGTGAATTCTTTTCCTTGGTCGGTGTTAACACAAAATGGTGTTTCTTCTTCGAAAATAGATTTGAATGCCTGCACCACCTCGTTGGATTTTTTGCTTTTCAGTTTTCTGACCCAAGAATATCGCGAGAAGCAATCCACACAAACCAGAAGGTAACGATATCCATCGTTTGAGTCGGCGAGAGCCGACAGGTCACCCAGGTCACATTGAAAAGTGTGATTAAGTCCGGGAACTATAATTTGGTTCCTCCGAAAATTAATTCTTTGCTGTCGATATCTCACGTAAGTAGGTTGACTAGCTAGGAATTCGCGCACAACATGTCTTGGTAATTTAGTATGTTTTTGAAGAGCATCAATAGAACTGAAACTACCTATTACTTTAGGATTATAATAGTCTGCTAACATTTCTCTATCTCCACAGGTAGGAATGGACAGTATCGAAGACATCGCACTACTTATATTTGTCATCATCCTGATAGTGATTATTATTATCTCGGAACAGCAACATGAGGATTGGAGGATGGAGTGCTTCCACACATCTGAAAATGTTACTGTTTGTTCATAGATGTACCTTTTTTAAAAATGTTCATTAAAAAGCAGAAATTTTCTTTGGTGTTTGAGTTTTTTTTTTGATTTTAGGAAATGTCAATAAAATGGTTTACACACATAAGTTAAGACAATAATAAAGGATTAAAAATATGAGAAGATAATAAAGAGTTTACACACAAAGACAATAATAAAAAATATGAGAAGATATACAATAATAATAAAAAGGCTCTAATTAAAAAAAAAAATGTATCTTCAGATTGAATCTCTAAGGAAACGAACCTATAAAAAGGTTAACACGCACACAAGAAAAAAGACTCTGGTAGATTAGTTAATAAATACTATGCCAAGACAATGAATTTTCTTTTTATCAAAGGATCAATAAAGGTTTAAAAACTATGAGAAGACACATGCCAAAGAAAATATACAATAATACTCAATGAACTATGAGAGGACATGGTGTTTTGCTACCCGTAATGTGAGAGAAAAAAAAAAATTAAAATAGATAAACACAAGTGGCGCCATCTAGGGAATAAAATACGAACTAAACAAATTCGGTAAGCATGTGGCGCCATCTAGGGTATGAAATAAGAACTAAATATAATTTTCTCACCAGCGCTCGTGGCATAGAATGCAAATGTGTTTAAATCCCTCCAGACTTTATACAAATGTGTTTAAAGCACTTCAGACTTTATGCAAATGTGTTTAAACCCCCAACTTATCTACTTAGGTGACATGGAGGCCAGGGCAGAGCCATGACGGATATTTTGGGTATACTCATTGCAAGTTCTGGAGGAACCTTCGGGTGACGTTTCCTTTGTCAGACATCGTCCAGCGTTGTTGACATATTGATGTTAAGTAGGTTTGCAGCCTGTACTTCTCAGCTTTACAATTATTTGGCGGGTCCGTGGTGTGGTCTTGGAAGGTTGTGGCTTTTCCACGTCTGAGTTGCTGAAGCATGCCGGTGCGAATCACCTGAAGATCAAGAGGGAGAGCACCCGTGATAACTTGTAGTGCATGGGTAGAGACTGTCTTGCATGCTCAGGTGAGGGTCAATAGGATGGGTCTATGTATAATATCCAGTCTTCTGTGGTTTACCACTGTTGAGGCTTTGTGGAACCAGACACCAGAGGCATATGTGATTGCCGGGATAATGGCTGCTTTATAAAGGATCACAAGGGTGCGCCTTTTTAGACCCCAGTCGCGACGTGTGACTCTGGCCAGCATGGCAGCATATTTTTTCATCTTAGCCTGTATATATTTTAGGTGCGGGGTGAAAGATAGATTACGGTCTAGGATAACATGCAGGTACTTCAGTTCTGTGGCTAGCTTAATTGTTCTATTGTTGATTATTATTTGCGGCGGTCTAGTTGGGGTTAGGTAGCCCTTAAGTAAGATGGATTTGGCCTTAGTGGCGCCGATATGGTGAGTCGATGCCTTTTTGTCCATTCTCGCAGTGTGGTTACTGCTGCATTCGCGAGAGTTTCTAGTTGGGCTCTTGAATCTGCAGTAAGGGTTAGGGACAGGTCGTCTCATAGGCCAATGCCTGTACGGCCCCTAAGTCGAGGGAGAGGAACTCGTCCAGTACATAGTTCCACAGGACAGGTCCTAAGACAGAGCCATGCGGGCATCCCCGGTGTATTTGTTGGTCAACCTTGCAATAGAGGGCCTGCACCAGGACCAGTCGGTTGGTCAAATAGCTTCTTACGCAATCATAGAGGTTTGTCGGCAGTTGGACAGCCCTGAGTCTTGCCAGGACACTCGGCCACGAAAGGGCGTCGAACGTCCCGCAAAGTCAATAGAGATGAGGAGAAAATATTTTTGTCAGCAGCTCTCCGCCATGTTAAGGATGGATTCCAGTGTGTCGACGGTGGAATTTCCTGGCTTAAATCCAAATTGTTTGTTGGCTGTTAAGCTTGCAGTGTGTAGTGCACTTTAATCCTCTGTCTGAGCAGCTGCTCCAGTACTTTTCTGAGCACAGACAGTAGGGCAATTGGTCGATAGGAGTCCGGTTTATGCTATGGTTTAGATGGATTTTTTAGGACCAATTTGATGTTTGCCACTTTCCAGTCGGACCTTGGGTAAAGGTCTCCTCCGTTCTGGGGGATTTGTACTTCATTGGCCTGGCATAGCAATTGCTGTTCAGGGGTGTTGTTGCCTTCGATTGTTTTGAAAGTTTCGTCTAGTATGTTATTAACTGTGTCATGCCAGTTGTTGGTCATGACACCTTGTGGGGTCACGGTGGAAGGGATTACCCCCCCCCCCTAGGCAGCTTGTTGTGATTATCCGGTAGATAATGCTCCAGGGGTCAGAGTTGCCGACAGTAGAGACCAGATGCTCCCAGGACAGCTTTTTCCGCTGCCTGATCATTGTAGTATAGGTGTTCCTGGCCTCCCAGTACTGTTGCCTGAGAGTATCCGTCTCAGGGGGTGGCCAGGTCCGTCTGGCTCTTTGAAAGGTGCGTCTCTTCTGGTTCATTGCTCTTCAAAGCTGGTCGAGCTCTTGCGACCACCACGGGACAGCTCCCGGCTGGGAGGTCCTCCTCCTAATTGATTGATTAGCTGCGTTGACTATGGCATTGGTTACAGCGCATTGATGTTGGTCAGGGGGGGGGGTCTGTTTCTGGAGCTGGTTGGATGACAGGTGGTGTGCGTTTCTAGTGATCACCTCTTTGAATTTATCCCAGTCTGCTTTATTGACAGCATATCTTTCCTGTTTGTAGCTGATTATCTGGATTCGATGGAGTGACTTATGCATAGTGAAGGTGATGGACCTGTGGTCGGAAGTAGTCCAATCCTCTTGCACCATCTAATCGTTGAGGTGACCAGCTAGACACCTAGTGGCCAGGGTGGCCTCCCAGAGTGTCGAACTAAATGTGGGAAGATTGTTGGCGCGATTGATGACGACAAAGCTGCTGTTAGCTAGGAATTCCTCCATCTGCTGTCCGTTTATAGAGCCTCTACGCTACTGGGTCTCGCTGTGCCACAAAGGTGAACGACAGTTCAGGTCGGCTGATATGAGGATCTTAGCTTCTGTTAGTTCAGTTTGCTCTTTGCCACATCGTACCTGAACATCGTTGCTGAACAAGTGCATCCGTTTATGTTGACAGTTTATCCTCAGTCAGATGGTTACTTCCAGCAGGATAATGCGCCGGTGCACAAAGCCCGAATCGCTATGGAATGGTTCCAGGAACATGACAATGACTTTTCTTTGCTGCAGTGGCCCGCTCAGTCCCTGGATCACAATCATATTGAACATCTTTCGGATGTGCTGTTCGCTGCAGGCCTACACTTCCGTCGAATCTCAAGGAACTACGTGACACACTCATATCTGCATGGTACTCCATTTCTGCACAATGTTTTCGGCATCTTGTTCAATTCATACCTAGACGAATTCAGGCTGTTTTGAAGGCTAAAGGAGGCTCAACACCTAGGCTGAACATAATAAAGTGGCAGCATAGTGTAGATGTAAATCCAATTGCAAGTCATGAAGAACTTATTATATGTTCCTGTTCATTACCCCAGAACCGTCAAGGTTCACCAGGTTTCTTCTTCTTCTTCTAGCGAAGGCACGAATACAAAACTTCTGTAATACATTGAAATTACTAGCCATAGCCAGTAATGACTGTTCTACTCCTCGCTCTAGTTGTGGAACCTGCACCATCAGTTCCTGCCTCTCGTCAAAGTAATGGGACATTCATATGTGCCCAGGTCTTTTTAAACCACAATCACACTGTAATCCGAAGTAACACAGCTTGGATTTAAACGACCCATGTCCAGTTAGAATATCAGACGTAACCATGGAGGGATAGAACCATTTTCCGGCAGATGAACAAGTAAAATACCATACATCAAGAATAAACTTCATTGTAACTTTTTCTGACACACTAGCAATCCATCTTTCTTGCCATAAGTTATATAAAAGCTGCAGTACTGTATTTTCTTTCTTCATATCACTGTTACTTTGGACACTGATCTCCATAATGGTTGCTGGAATTTGCTTCCTCAGAGCATATGATAATCTTCTCTACACTATATAAAGATTTAAAGGTAGAACCCCCCCCCCCACTATTACTTGCAGTGCATTGGTTTGCACTGGTGAGGTCTAGTGGCATAGTATTTAGGGTCAGGCGCCACCGGTGGTAGCCCCGTATATACTCTGTGATTGAATGCAGAACTACAGAAGGATGTAGAGCTGCTGGAACGAGTACAGAGAAGGGCAACAAGATTAGTGAATGGAACAAAGGGTTGCTCTTACGAAGAAAGGCTTAAGTTTTGAAAATTACAGTGTCTGGAGACTAGGCATCTGTGAGGTGATCTGATTGAGGTGTATAAAATTTTAATTGGTTTGAGCATGCTCAATGCCGATGGGATTTTTCCTCTTGTTCAGAATAATCACCAGAGAGGGCATAAATTAAAATTTATGCGCCGTGTCATCGGGCCCGCACTGTGCACGAGTGGTTGGAGGAACGCAATGAAGGTGTCATCCATTTTGATTGTCATCCCAAAGTCATGTGTCTTCAATCCAAATTACTACTTGTGGGATGTTTTAGAACGGGAAGTGGTGCTTATGGACTCGTAACTGTCATCTATTCTGACACTGTGGAAAGCTTTGCACATCTTGTAAAGTCAATTCCTGGGCAAATAGCGGCTGTTATAAATACGAACAGTAACGGTGGTCATAATTCAAAGTAATTAATTTAATTTTAAATAAATTTACACTAATGGACTTGAGAAGAACTTTCTGGACAAAGAAGAGAAGGAGGGCGGTTGCAATTTAGCTTCACAATCAGTGTCTTCTCTTCTTTTGCAATGGTGAACCAAGCACTCGCCTCTTGGCAATGCAAACCAAGGTCTCCCATGCTCTTAATAACCATACCACACCAAATGTTGTTACTTCTAACCATGGGTGCCGGCAGGATATTTTGAAAGGTGGTGCAAAACAAATAAATAAAAAAAAAAAAAAAAAAAAAAACTACAGTAGAACGTCGATTTTCCGAACCACTGCTGCGCAAAAAAAAAAAAAAATAAAAATGCAGTATCTACTTTTAGTGCACTGGTTGTTATTTTGAAATATTACTCTCGCTGCTTGATGCATTCGTTTCCGATTATTTATTTGAAGATATATGCAAAATAGCATAGAAATAGTCTTAATTTGTCATTACAGAAGTTAAAAATCAAATATTGACTTTAACTACTGTGTAGACCCAGGATAGTCTCCCGTGACTTTGTTGCATCATTGTCTGTTGTGCCGCTGTCAGCGCAGAAGTATGGTTGGGGGCGGGGGGTGGGTTAGCTTTCACTCAGTCTGCTGCGAGCCACTGCAGTGTGAAGTTATTTCAGGCGTTTTGTTTCTAATCACTCACTGTTCGAGTTTTTGTTCGTGGCTATTTCAAAGTGAAATATTGTGTCATTTTGCTTTTTAATTTTAATACTCTGCCCCTTTGTGTTAATACTGGCGTCTACAGGCAAAAGAAACCGCAATGTGTTGTCATTAGAAGACACGATAACAATTCTTCATAGACTGGAAAAGGGCGAAACCGGTGTATCTCTTGCTAAAATTTTAAACATTGGTAAAGCAACCATATCTGACATAACGAACAGAAAAAAAAAAATGAAATTTTGGAGCTTACTTCAAAGTTAGACAATGACCATTGCTCTAAAAAAAGAGAAAAATATGAAAAAATCTAGTGATGAGAAATCAGAAGACGCTGTTTATTTATGGTTTCTACAAAAGAGAAGTCAAGGTGAACCCATTTCTGGACCTCTGTTATGCGAAAAAGCATTACAATTGAATCAAAATTTTAAAAGCCCATCTGAATTTAAAGCCTGTACAGGATGGCTGAATAATTTCAACTCTCGCCACCTTATAAGGGAGCTTGAAATTCAAGGAGAAGCTTTATCAGGTGATGTCCCAGAAGCAGAAGCTTTTAAAGAATCTTTTCTGAAAATGGCGGAGGAAGTTTTTCGAAGAATGACGTTTACAATGCAGATGAAGTTGGTCTTAATCACAAGTCACTCCCTTGTAAATCACTTGCATCACGACGCGAAATGACGTGAAATTGTTGGTGATTGGGAAATCCAAGAATTCAAGCAGCTCTACATCCTTCTTAAAATGAGGCCTCCATACCTGTATCCAGTTTTTTAAAGGTATGGCCTGACCATTGCTCTATACAAAAGGGACAATCACCCTCCTTATCCCTGCTAGCAAAGTTACTGTATATCATTGACAAAACCCTATTAGCAGCTTTGGTAGTCTGTCTGCACTGCTCTGAAAACTTAATATCTGACGGCACAGTTACTCCCAAGTCTTTTGAAAAACTTCTTCACAATCCTGAGTGTAGTACCACACAGTTGGTACTTTGCTTTAGGGTTACTGCTACTCATATGTAGTACTTTGCGTTTGTGAATGTTATACTTCAGTTGCCACCTCTCAGCCCATCTGCTCAACTTTTTCAGATCCTGTTGCAGTAGCGTGCTAGTGAAATAAACTTCCATCTGTTGTGGATAGATGAATAGTTTGAATAAATTCAAGGAAGAACTAGACAAATTATTAGAAGTATGGATAGGTGATAGGGAAGATTTTTATTTATTATTTTATTTTTTGGTTTATAAGCTTGCTTTCTTGCATAATTTGCTACTAGTAATACTAATAAACTGGCCACACGATGTGTAATCTGATATTGGAAAGTTATGGCCCAAGTTTATTAGGCATTTCAAATTTCTCTAAATACTTTCTGTTCATCTTCCAAATTTTTGTAAATGCCTTGAGATTCATGCTTCCGGGCAGGTCAGTCCACTTTTTTTCTGAAGGGGGGGGGTCTATAACAGTTAATGGAAGAGGGGCTGAAACATTGGTCTTTATGGGGAAAGACCAATGTTTCAGCATGTTTAGTCATCATGTAGCAGTTAAAAAATCACATTATTTTGATCATAAGGGGAAAGGGGCTACTTTAGCCCCAGCTTCCAGTTTGCTCTAATCACCTCATGGTATTAAAAAGTAAACGGTTTTTTGTTTATCCTATTAAACACGATGGATGCGTATCATTTTGAATCGAATTACAAAATAATGTCCAGGTTAAATTCCACTTCCCGTATGTATTCTCTCTCGTGACAAGTTGCAATTACCGGAGCTTTGTATTATATTTTGAAATAATATCACCTTATTAAAATCGATGGTGTTTCAAGAGCAGCAATGGAAATCTCATTTTTAACCAATGAATATGTCAATGAGCTTAACTACGAATCACCAGCATACCCACGTGCATTAATCCGTGGCGTAGAGTGATATACAATAACTCTAAGTGCTTAGATCACGTAATGATCTCGTGGGATTGAGTTAACTGGAAGGTAAAGGCGCCACCTATCGAGCTTTGTACATTATGTAAATAAATTCTTCATTTACGTGTTTACGGGTATATGAGTGTCTAATTCGATTGGTAGATTATCATAAAGTACGTTTTTAATTTCTTAAGCAGTTGAATTTATGCATATCTAACAATGTCACGTGAGGAACAACGGGCAGCCGTGTTTCCAAAATAAATTGGTAAGGTATCATTACTACATAACCATTGAGCAGTTTTGGGTGTTTTATGTGATCGAGTAATATAGATTCTCTCCCCCCCCCCACCATTATGTTTTTTCTTTTTATGCCACTGTAGATATTCTTTTATGTTTGTCGCCCAGTTATAATTGTTGGTTAGAATCGTATATTGACTAATGCCAGTATGCTTGGATAGAGGGAATTTGTTGTGGTTTTTTTTTTTTTTTTTGTAATTTTTAAATTTTCTTTGCCCCAAATATGATATGTGAATAGAATATGGTTGGGTCAAGGGCCGGAGTAGAAATCGAGTTATAGTGATACAGATATTTTTGCGATGTTATAGAAAGCTATTTTTTTTAGATTACTTGAATACTCAGTTGGGCTATCAAAGTAGCCGGACTGACCACAGCCTAGAAGGGCAATTCCCCCCCCCCCACCACCACCACCACAACTATACAGACGTTTGGTAAATTGATATAATATAGTTATAACAAAACATAATGCAAAACCTGTGTTTTGGCATTGTGAAAAATGAGAAAAAAATCACATTTAAAATTGTGATATTAATGATCACAGTTGCAACCAGTGGCTGTTTGCCAAGTCACAGGTTTGATGTATGCGGGATAAGAATTTGTTTATGGTGTAAGCGATTAAAGAGATTGTTTGTGATGTAAACAGTATATTGACTACCACTACAATTGTGCCCACTACAATTGTGTATAATTACCATACTGCCTTTCTAATATGCTCTTGTAAAAGATAGTAAATGTCACACTGCACTGTAAGACACCTATCCATAAGTTCATTTAATATCTGGAAAGTCAAAATTCCCCATTATAAGACATTTCTCATTTGCTGGCAAACTATTTGTTTGTATAGCTGTTCATTGTACTTATCACAATCATTTGGCCTATAACATACTCCTACTCCTATTTTTGTTTTATTGGTGCTTATCTCACACCAAACTGATTCAACATTGCACTAACCATCTGCATCAATTGGGTGCACTGCATAGATTCTATGCATTTATCCAAAAGCATAATTCCACACCCCTTTCTGTACACATTTTACTTGCCATATTCTCTCCTGTTAATAGGCACAAACCAAGCTGAGAAGAATCGTACCCTGAGACTTGCAGTCTTTCCAGGTCCAAGTTGATTGACAAGGACCTTATGTTGTCCTCTTTCCTATTTTGTCTGTGCAGAAATGAGACATTAAAATTTAATCCTAATATGACTTTTTCTGAATGTTGTCCTCTACTTGTGAAATAAATGGGTTCACTGTTGTTTTCTTCATTGTTGGGTTCACTGTTGTTTTCTTATTTATTAACGATATTGATGAAGGTATATGAAGCTTATTGTCTAAGTTTGCAGACGATACAAAGGTTGGCAGTGTTGTTAATGACTCTAATGACAGTATGCTACTGCAACAGGATCTAGAAAAGTTGAGCAGATGGGCTGAGAGGTGGTAACTTAAGTTTAACATTGGCAAATGTAAAGTACTGCATATTAGTAGCAGTAACCTCAGAGAAATGTATCAACTGTGTGATACTGAACTCAGGGTGGTAGAGAATAAAACGGGCCTGGGGTAATTGTGCAGTGAGATATGAAGTTTTCTGAGCAGTGCAGACAGTCTGCAAGGGTATCTCATGGTGTCTTGTCAAGGATATACAGGAATTTTTCTAGCAGTAATGAGGTCATCATCCCTTTGTATAAGGCAATAGTCAGGCCACACCTTGAGTACTGTATATAGGTCTAGAGGCCTCATTTTAGGAAGTATGTAGAGCTGCTGGAACGAGTACAGAGAAGGGCAACAAGGTCCCAAGGGCTTGGCACACCCTGGGTCCTGAGCTGGTTATCATCATTCTTCTCTTTCTTGATGATTCCCTTCTACTTCTGACTGTTGTTTTCTTTCTCTCTCTCTCAGGGTAACTTAGAAATTTTTTTTGGCTGGTGCAGCATAAGCCTCAGGCTTCCTTGTACCATATGGCTAATAATAATAAGATTAGTGAATGGAACAAAGGGTTGTTCTTACGAAGAAAGGCTTAAGTTCTGCAAATTACAGTGTCTGCAGACTAGGCACCTGTGAGGTGATAGGATTGAGGTGTATAAGGCCTTGAATGGTTGAGCAAGCTCAATTCTGATGGGATTTTTCCTCTTGCCCAGATTAATTGCCTAAGGGGACATAAATTTAAATTGAGAAAGACAGTTGTAGAATAGATGTGTGGAAATTTGCCTTTACCCGGCAGGTGGTTTATTGCTGGAACAAACTTCCATCTGTCCTTATAGAAGTTGACAGCTTAAATAAATTCAAGGCGAAACTAGACAGACATCTGGAGCGAATGGATGGGTGAAATGGGAAGGGTTTTTTTTTTTTTTCGCTGATGCTGTATAAGGCTTGCTTTCTTGCATCATATGCCTCTACTAATACTAAATCCTCAGATTTCTTACTCTTAATATCATTATTACATGTACTAATGATATTAATGAAGATAGCTGCTCAACATCATCAGCATTTGCACCTAGTAGACATATCCTGGTCCTGTTCAAGCATCTGTCCTGCGACCATCCTTTTTCAGTTTAAAAATGAGGCTTCCGGACCTCTGTGTAGTACTGAAGATGCAGTTCAATGACTGCCTTATATAATGAGATAATCACCTCCTTATCCTGTCAGCCTGTCTGCACTGCCCACAGAACCTTAGACTATGCAGTTATCCCTAGGTCTTTTTTTTTGTTTTGCACCATCTTGTGTGGTACTACCCGAATGGTTTGTTATTGTAGGATTACTGCTACTCATATGTAGTACCTTGCATTTTTAACTTAAATTGCCACTTCTCAGCCGATCACTCTAATTTCTTTAAGTTTTGTTGCAGTAGCATACTCTGATTCCAGCCATTATTCTCTCTGCCAACCTATAATTATTGAAAACAGTGTTCCTAGCTCTCTACCTGGTGTGCTTCACTAATAAGAATGGCTGTCTATTAATAACTACCTTCTGCCTTCAGTCACTCAACTCCTATCTGCTCTTTTATTCCTAATAGTAACTTGCCCCAAATGCCACATTGCTCCAATCTGTACAGCTGTCTTTCATGTGGAACAGTGGTGTATGATGTCAAAATTATATTTTGTATCCAGTTCCTTTGTTACTGCAATATAGTAGCTGATCAGGTCGGTCACACAAGACATTGCCTTATCCAAATCTGTATTGCCATATAATTGCCTTCCTGTTTAGGTCATCATGTGTTTCTTTTTTAACCACTGACTTTATTATTTTCTCTAGAACAGATGTCAAGCTTACAGGTTTGTAATTACTCACTACGTCCTTTGATTCCTTTTCCCATTTGTGAGTAGGAGAGATATTTGTGCATTTCCAATCTCTAGGCACTCCTCTGAATCCAAGGATGCTGTTATAATTATGGCCAAGGGTTTGCCTACCTGTTTTGCTGTTTTTGATATAATTGGGTAGATTTTATCAGTCCCAGGTGCATTATTCATTTCTTGCTTCAGCAATTTCTCTTCCACTTTTTTCTCAGTATAACTGGAATCTACTTAATTTGATATACTTTTGCTATTTCCATTCTTTAAAACTTTTCATGAGTGAATAAAGATGCAAATATATTTATTCATATGTTTTCTGATCGCAAAATAACAAAAATATGTGGATTTGTAAGAAACTAGAACAGCAGATAATTTTTAGTGAAATTGGATAGAGAGGGAAAGAAGCGGTAGTGATGGCTTTGAAAAATGTGCAATTTTCACTTGCCACAGATGGCAGTAATCTAAATGATTCCAAGCTATATCCCATTGTGGTGACCTTTCTCAACCCAGAAAACAAGTCAAATCAAAATCAGCTTGCTCTCAGTGTCATTGTGTTGGAAGGTGACTCCATGATATTTGACATCTTTTGAACAATGTAAAAATGTGGGATTCCTTTAGAAAAGTTTAATTTTGTTTTGATAATGTTTCTCTTATGTGGTAGGCATAAAAATTGGAATAGCAAGGGTATTAATTAAGAGGAATAATAGCCTGTACTTGACATCTAGTTAATTGGTGTCAGTGTACTCCCCAGGACCAATCAAATGGGCACACCGCCCGGCTAAAATTTAAGCAATTCTCACAGTACCAAATGGTACTGCTTACTGATCTCAATCAGTATTAATTTGAACATACTATGTGATCGAGATCAATGTGACAGGAGCATATAATGTTAAATTCTGCAATTAATTTTTGCTCTCGATTGCTTAAGTCGCATTTATAAATAACAGAAAATTTTATAATATTGCGGAATATTACACCTCCCCACCCGGCTACTTCATAATGCCACCTGGCTGGCAAAATTTTCTGGGGAGAACACTGGGTGTGTTGAAAAGGGGACTGCATGCTTTCATCTGAAAGTAGATGAATATCTGGTGGAGATTTATTCCTATCTAGAAGTACTAAATAAAAAGACAGATTGAAACAGTTTCAATTAATTCATGCCACTGAACTGCAAAAGGTTTTGAAGTATGTGTGCACATGGTGGCTGTCATTGGGTAAATTAGCATTAGCATTGGCACATGATGCAAGAAAGCAAGCTTATACGGCATCAGCCAAAAAAAAAAAGAATCTTCTAATGAACAGTGAGAAATACAAACAGACTCTTATGCACATCTGTTCAGGTTTTTGCACTTATCAGTTATAGTTCTGGACTTTATAGTGTCAACTTTTGATAATACTAAGTCCAGTTCATTATCCAAAAGAAGTTTTGACAGAAGACAAACTAATAATGAAATGCAGAATAAGGAAAGGAACTTCTGAATTTGATACTTCTGCCATAAACAGTCCAAGCAAACTGATAAGTCCAGAAACCTGAACAGATTTTCATATAAAAGTCTGTTTATATTTCTTTCTTCTGGCTTCATATGAGGGTGGTTCAATAAAGAATTGCCCTCACCTACTTCCACATATCGCACAGTAATGATATTTTGTGTAGCATCATACATATCTCTGTACTAAAGGTATAAAATTTCAGCCCTGTGTCTTAATTTGTTTTTCTTTTACAGAGCTGAACGTGTGACAAAGTAGCATCATGGACAAAGTTGAAGCCAGAGCTCTAATCTGGTATCTGTTCTTGAAGGGGAAATCTAAAGAAATCCATGAGGAGATGACTGATGTATATAAGGATGAAGCCCCATACTATGGCATTGTGAAGCATTGGCATAGACAATTTAGGTGTGGTTAGACATCGGTAGAATCTGAGCCCATTCTAGGTTGTTCACATTAGTGTCATTGATGACAGCACAATCAGAAAAGTGGAGTCGTTAATTAGTATTAGTATTAGTGCAAGAAAGCCTGTGGCTTATGCTGCACCAGCCAAAAAAAAAAAAAAAAAATCCGAACAAAACAATGATAAAAACAAAAAATAAATAACTAAATAATAATAATTAATAAATAAAAAGGAAATTAAACCTATCATCCTATGCGCTTCCCTTACCCGAAAGTACTATCCAGATGACCTTTGAATTTCCCCAAACTCTCGGCCTCTACCACCCATGAAGGCAACTTATTCCAGTAATTTATAACTCGTTGGCTAAAATAAAACTTCCTGCAGTCCAATCTAAACATTTCCCCCGTAACTTGAATTTATGTCCCCTAGTTCTAGCATCATTTATAATCTAAAAGTTTCCAAACTCTGCAACCCACATATTCGAAGTCTTTCTTCATAAGGATCCCCTTTTGCCGATCTCACCAGGCGAGTTACCCTTCTTTGCACCCTTGCATAATCATGGAAGATCGCCGGTATCTGTGCATGAATTGTCCCAGGAGGCGAAAATTAGTGTGGGCTCTGTTAAAACAGTCCTTCATGACCAACTCCATTTACGGAAATTGAGTGCAAGATGGATTCCCTGATTATTGACTGGTTTCCAGAAGGCTGATCGACAACAGAAATCACAAGAGTTGTTAGCCCTCTGCCAAAAAAACGAGGAAGACTTTTTCTCTCGTCTAATCACTCAGGATGAAAGTTGGATACACCATTTCGACCCTGAAAGTAAAAAGCAGTCCATGGAATGGTGGCATCATGGTTCCTCACCTCACACCCCAAGAAGGCAAGGATCCAAGCATCACCAGGAAAGGTCTTGTTGATTGTTTTTGGATGAGACTGATTACCTGCCAAAAGGTAGAACAATTACAGGTGCCTATTATGCTAACTTACTCACAAAATTACGGGAGAAAATCAAAACACATAGGTGTGGCATGCTGTCCAAAAGTGTGAGAATGCTTCAAGACAATGCCCCAGTTCACACTTCTGAAATTGTAACAACACAAGCGGCCACTTGTGGATATGAAATACTGCCCCGTCCAGCCTACTCACCTGGTCTTGCACCATTGGACTACTTCTTGTTTCCTTCCCTCAAATCATTTCTTCGGGGGACCCACTACCCTGATGACACTCATTTCTGCAACAGAGTCATGGTTCAAAGACTAATCTCGCCACTTCTACAAGAACGATATCCGTAGCCTCATCCATCGATGGGAAAAATGTGTAAATCTTCACAGTGGCTATGTAGAGAAGGACTAAAACCTGTGCCAAGAATCAACAGGCTAGCACCTCTGCAGCTAGGTCAGGGCGATTGTTTATTGAACCATCCTCATATGTTGAAAAATGTGATATGTAAATTTGTTTAGCCAACATTTTAAAATCTTTTGCTTCCATTTCGGAAATTGATTAGCAAATGCAATGAGTTAGATTATTCTAACGTGTGGGTCTTTCTACTGTTGAGCTCTTGGAGAGTTTAAAACAAGAGAGGATACTTTTCTTTTGTTTAGTGAAGAAGTATACTGTATTGCTACATGTGACTATACATTGTACAAGTTCACCCTGAAAATTGCTTTTCTTATAAATATCACAAATTTCATCAGTTAGCACTACGCATTTTAAAATTTGAAATTTTTTGTGCATAGTGAAGATAAATGTATGATGCAGTAGAGTTTTGCAATATCAGTTTTGTAAGTTGCAGTGTGAGAACCAACCAGTTGTTATTATGAAAGGAGAAAAAAATTGATGCAGAGTGATTCTTGGTTGGAGACTTGACTATTGCAGAAGGAAACTTGAAATATAAAAATTATCTTAAGTCAAGCATGGTATTTTTGCAATTCCTCAAACCAGTATGTAAGAGGATGTTCAGCCAGATGAAAAAAAACTGAAATGTGATTTGCTTTTGACATTTTAGTCTAGATGGCAGTTCCATTGTTATAAACAAAACTGACTTGATATTTCTGAACAGGGCAAAGTGTGCAACAGTATTTTGCTTCGAGTGATTATAATTAGGCACCATATTGCTAATAATAATAATAATAACTTCTCGAATATCTGTTACCAATTCCTTAAATGCCAAACTCTAGGTAATTCTCCAGTGGGGCAAAGACAACTTAATTGATTTCAATCCTTCTAAAACTCAGTCCTGTCTTATATCTCGCAAAAAGGATTCTTCTGCTCCTATGCTTATCTTTGGTGACACTTCAATTTCTAGGCAAAATGATATATCTCTTTTGGGGATTACCCTGGCTTCCAATCTCTCTTGGCACAAGCACATTACAAATATTGCTTCCTCTGTATCCAAAAAAACTTGGTTTTCTTTTTCGCTCTCGGCGTTACTTTTCTTCCAAACATCTGTACAAATCGCAAATCTGCCCTACCATGGAATATTGTTCCCACATCTGGGGTGGTGCCCCCAAAACCTCTCTCAGGCTTCTAGATTCCATTCAGAAGAGGGCAGTTAGGTTAATTAATGACTCCTCTCTAACAGAGTCTCTCCACTCTCTGTCTCATAGATGTACTGTTTCTGCTGCATGCCTTTTCTACAGATACTTCCATGGCCACTGTTCTTCTGAATTGGCTTCTATAATTTCCACTCTCTCTCTTTCAAAACAGTCTGAACCTGTGCCACTACCAGCCAACATCCACCTACTGTCCAACTTCAAACTCACAGAACCAACTTTTCATCTTCCTCGTTTATTCATTCAACTGCCGTTTTCTGGAACAACCTTCTTTCTTACGTATTTCCTGAAAATTACGGTTTACAGAAGTTCAAGTCTAATGTCAACGAATATCTTCTTTCATCTTCTCAACCTCCAACCCAAGCACGGTACTAAGTACTATAGGTTCTAGTACCTCTCGTGTTTGGGGTTTTCATAAAAAAAAACTATTTGGTTGACCTTTGAATCAATGAATTGCTGGCTAAAAGAAAACTTCATGCAATCTACTCTAAACGTCAACCTCTGTAATTGAATTTATGGCCCCTAGTTCTGGAATTCTTTATAACAGTGAAAATTCCACCTTCATTCATTTTACTAATCCCTCTCAGAGCTTTATGAACCTCAATCATTTCACCTCAGAGGTCACTGGTTGCCCAAACTCTGTAGCCTACATTATCAGTCTTTCCTTGTGCAGTTGTCTTTTTGCTGATATCACCATTTTTGCCCATTGCCCATCTTTGGACTATTTCAAGAAGCTCAATGTCTTTTTTTCAGATGAGGTTTCCATACTTGAATACAGTATTCCAAATGTGGTCTTACAATTTCCTTATACAATGAGATTATGACCTCCCCATCTCTACAGGATGACATTCGATAAATCATCGATAGAACACCATGGGCTTTCCTGGCTGCCTGTTTACATTGTTCAGAAAATTTCATGTCTGTCCATATTGTAACTTCCCTTGTTTTTAATTTCCATTGATTCTTTGTTTTTAATTTCCACTAATTCTTCCACTGTTTTTAATTTAACCCCACCAAGTGTATAATTTATTTTGGGGTTGCTATCCCCCAAGTGTAAGGCCTTGCATTTATCTACACAACTGTATAAAATAAATGGTAGTTATATTTTTTATTGTGGGGAAATGCTGTTTGTTTATGTTGCAATTTCAGGATTATTGTGATATCACTACAACTTGAGATATCAAAGCATGCCTTGAGGAATTACATTTTTTATATATATATAAAACCACAAAGATTTATGCCGTACATTATAATGTTAATTTGTTTTTAGAACTTTTAGTGGAAAGTAGTTGTTAGCCTTTAATTATTGAGAAATTCTTACCAAATAAAACAAAAAAAAAAAATGCATTGGTGGAAACGAACCATTTGTTGTATACATAAAAATAATTTTATCCGTTGTAGAGTTTTTTTTTTTTTTTTTTTTTTTGTTACCTATTTTCTATGGTGAACCTATGAGCATTTTAAAAATTGTTATGAATTGTTTGACTTTTAACATGAATTTTACAGTTAGAAATTTTTGCTATGTTCCAGAGTAATGGTACTCTGGTCAAGTTAGACCAAACTTGACTGAAAGTTCAGGTTGAGTCTAGCCCTCGACAAGGTTTTACCCATCCTGCAAAATATGGAAATATAGCTTCATGTGACATCAGTTAGCTTGAAGGCATGTTCAGATATAAACATGCATTGCAATATTTTGATGTACGCATGTGACAGAGCTGTAAATTCTTCAGGATACCTTCTAGAAGTTATTTGGTTTTTAGGATCATTAGCAACTAAGGCCATATTGCTCGAGGATATGCGGTGGTCATTCCCTGACCTTTCCGCATCCTCCGTATTTGGTGGTGACGGGCTCGAACCCCGGTCTAATCAAGAAGAGTGTGTTACACACTGCTGCTGCTGCTCCTTCCCACCTGGCTACGGAGGTGCCACCTTCTAGAAGTGGCGCCTCCGTAGCCAGGTGGGAAGAAGCAGCAGTGCGTAGCACACGCTTCTTGATTAGACCGGGGTTCGAGCCCGTCACCACCAAAAACGGAGGATGCGGAAAGGTCAGGGAATGACCACCGCATATACTGGAGCAATATGGCCTTAGTTGCTAATGCTCCTAAAAACCAAATAACAAACAAACCTTCTAGAAGTTTAAATAGTAAAATTTATTTTTTATTTTATTGATTTTCATAATTAAGTATAAATTTTAAAATTTTCTTATTAAGAAATGCTGCAGTTTAATTATATTTTAAGGAAGACTCTGTGCATCTTTATTAGTTCTTATGGAACAGAACAGTGCAGTGCAGTGTTAACCAACACTTTGTTTACCTGGACTGTTGAGACAGAAATTCCCCAGTGCTGCCCTTCGACACAAAAGATTGATCACCACTTAAGTTATTCTTAAGCTTTTGATGTCCTTTGATTAATGAGGTGTCATGTTCAGAAACCTTGGGATGGAAAAGAGTTCTTTGCATAGTGGTATCCAGTCCAGGCTTACCTTTTCTTTGGCACTTTTAATGGTAAATGAGTGACAAACAGATAATGATAAAATCTGAGTGAAGTTTTCAGGTTTTATCAGGTTATGTAAACTGGACCATTTTTAGTTAAGAAATAAGTTCCATTGCACCTTCCACAAAGTTCTTTTGTAATCTTTATTTTTTAATTTTCTAGGTTATTTCTCATATTAAAATATTGGTTCATTGTGATCATGTCAGCTGTTTGTTCCGGACTCAGTTCAGCAAGAAAGCTAGCAGTATCTCAAGTGTCTAAAGGAGGTATCAGTTTTCAAAGAATATTTTAAGAATAGTTATGTTTATTGTGAAAAATTAAAAGGTATTCAGAATAAATGAAATGTGTCCTGAATTGAAAGTTTGACATTTTATTGTTTTAGCTAAATATAGGGTGTCCGGACTAGAGGTATCCAAAAATAATGGCTTATAATGCGAGAACCACTCATTATATTTTCTCAAATGAAAGCACAGTTGACAGAAAATCTCTCCAAGATTTATTTACCGCATTTGGGGTATGGAGAATCCTTACCAAGTGATCGAAAATGAAAGGGACACACTATAAGTCAATGTCTGGTTAGGAGTGCACAAAAATGGCGTCATCGGTCCATTTTTTTTCCATAAATATGATTAAGAAAAAAAAAAAAAAAAAAAAAAGCATGTGGCTTTATTAAACACTGTGTGTACCAGAGAAAATTTTGGGATTTGAACGATTTGAATCAACGTTTTGAAGCAGTTGCTCTAATAATGCTTCAGATTCTGGAAAACACTTGGCAAGAGCTCGAGTATCGTTTTGACATCTGTCGCTACAAAAGGTGCCCATATTGAACTTTACTAACCTTCATAAACACTTGGTGAGTTACTCAGTATAATAACAAAAAAAATATTTTAATACACCGTATAAATGCTGAGATTTATGTGTGTGTTTTTGGATACCTCTAGCCCGGACACCCTGTATAACAGCTTAAGGAAATTTCTCCTATCTTTGAAGTTGTAATCAGTATTGTATGCAATTTTATTTTTAATATCATTGCCCATCAATTAATTCAATGTATGCTTTACGGTTTTTTTTATGAAGAAGTTTTCTAGGGAATAGTTAGTATCGTAATCTTCTGTTGCTAGTGTGGCATTTCAAAGATGCTACTTTTTAAAAAATTTTCTGTTTTGTTTTTAAATTTGTAGATGAAATCAAATCCTCCTGTGTGCCTTTGCCTACGAATATTCTCTAACTGGTTTTACACTATTTTCTATTTTCATTTCAGTATACTATGAAATACAAGACATAAATTATTTGTTTGCTGTTTAACAGACAACAGGTGAACAAATATTTTTCTTTTAGGCAATTCCCCATCTCTACATGGTGTTTGCTGTGCGACACCAGTAACAGGTGTGAAATCTTGCCTTATAGCTTTGGTTTTGCCAACTAAACACAAGCAGCTCACAAAAATACCGATGTTTGCATTGCATCTTCCAGATACCACACAAGTGCCTGTTTCAATTCAGAGGTATGAGTGACCTTAAATTTATTAACAGGGATGGGGTACACTTAAATAGAAAGGGTGCAAGAATATTTGCTATCGAGGCAGTGTTAGGTGGGTCGGAAAACTGCTAGATTGGGGAGATACACAGACTAAAAGGTTAACAGTGGCCGCAGGCAGAGGCAAAGGTGATTTTTGAACTGCTTCTATTAGAATGAGCAGCAGCCTGGAAAGCAAGTCAATGGAGTGTAAGCAGGCTGCCTGTTGTTGTTTGTTGTTGTTCGGTTTTTAGGAGCATTAGCAACTAAGGCTATATTGCTACGGGGATATGCGGTGGTCATTCTCTGACCTTTCCACATCTGTATTTGGTGGTCACGGGCTTGAACCCTGGTCTAATCAAGAAGTGTGTGCTTCGCACTGCCGCTCCTGCCCACCTGGCTACGGAGGCGGCCAGCAGAGCACATAGTGTCCCAGCAAACTTAAAGTACAATGAATGAGGAAGGTATATTCTTTCTGGTAGGAGAGATAAAAACCAGCAGGCACAAATAAAAGGAATAACAAAAGGCCATATCTCACGAAGTTTACCTTCAGACAGTAAGTTGTAGAATTTGTTTTTTTGGAAGATTAGAAAAATTCTCTCTTGTATTTCATGCAGCTATTCAGTAATATGAAAGGGAAATGTTACTTAGAGTAGTATTAAGTCTCTTTCTCAGCAAGGAGCTTTTCCATTTTTGGCTGCTTACAAAACAAATTTATTTGCACAACTGTAATTTAGATCAGAATTTATCCAGCTTTTTGTGCTTTACTAAAGGACATTAACCATTATATAATGCATTGGTTAGGCTGCATCTTGAATACTGCATACAGGTCTTGGAAGCCTCGTGGAACTGCTAGAATAGGCAGGGAGAAAGCAACAAGATTAATTAAGGACATGATTAATTTCTACCTTTAAAGCCTTCGGTTTCTGCAGATCTTATTGCTTAGAAAACCATACACTTGTGAGGAGACCCGATTGAAGTGTTTAAAGCTTTAAATGGATCGAGTAAACTAAATTTTGATGGCATTCTTACGTTTTCCCAGACAATATACATAAGGGGACATAAACTTAAATTGAAAAGGATAGCTTCAAGATAGATGTGCAAAAATTTACTTTCAGCCCAAGTGTAACTGATTATAGAAGTGGATGGAAGCAGTAGACAGATTATTAGAGGGGATGGACAGATGAAGTGGGTAGTGATTTTTTTTTTTTTTTGCTGATGCCATATAAGCTTTATTCCTTGCATCATTTACCACTATTAATACCAACATTGGCATAAATTACTGCTAAGTTGACTAAGACAGGATTTAGTAAAGTTCAGAGGGGAACTGGATGGTGTGAGAAGTGTGAGTGGTTAGTTTTTTTTTTTTTTTTTTTTTGGAAGATGCAAAAGATGTGTGCCTTTTTGATAAGTAATATGAAAGGGAATTGATACTTCCAGTATTAATAAGTCTTTCTTAGGATTCTCTGCCATTTTTGGCTTCTTTCAAAACAAACTCATTTTCATAATTGTAATTTTGGATCTGAATTTGTTCAGCCTTTGCATTTTATTAAAAAAATATCTCAAATAACTTTGATTTATTTATGTTTTTGCATTTGTTTCCTTAGAGTACTATTGTGTTTTGCAGCTAGCAGGTTTTCACCTGCCATAAGTTTACATTCTGGTCTCAAAGACAGAACAAACTCTTAATTTTGAACTACTTTGAGAAACACTCAGTTTAAACAAATGACATCACTGAAAGGTTATTTTATTGGTTGCTTAAATTAAAAGATACATGATGACAGCCTGTTTCATGACTTGCTGGTCTTTCGTCAGATAGTGGCTGATTGCTGTTATCTCTAATGTCCTTGGGATAATAAAACAGGTGTATCTGAGTTGCTATTGTATAAAGAAGGCAAAACCTTGATTATTTTAATATAGCAAGAGGCTAATGAAATAAATTAGTGAACTGAGAACTGCTTTGCCCTGTGTATTTTGTGACTAGTCTGTTTTAAACAGCCACAAGTAGATGCTACTACTTTAAGTGTATACAGTGAAATCTCTGGCTTTGTGAATGATGGGGAAGGCTATGCTGTATAATTGAAGAACACTGTTATGAGAATTATTTCATTTTATTTGAATTACAATATTGGTAGAGTACAAAACATATAGAACTAGTTACATAAATTGTATTTTGTATTTTTAACTTTAAAGTTCAAGTTCAGAATATGTAAAACTTCTTAATCTAGAAAAATCGTAAATAAAACATTGAAATGCATTATAAACTACTGTATGCAGATGCATACTATAGTAAATTTACAAATTTGCTGTGCTGTGTTTATAGCTCTGAGCAAACAAAAATGTTTTTTTGTTTGTTCAGAGCTGTAAAATGATTATTTTACAGAAAAATGGTCATTAAACATTGCCTTTTCTTTAAAATGTTTTTTTCCTTCTAATGAAGTTATGTATTTTATGCATGGAGAGATGTCATTGTAGTCACTATTCTCTTGTTCTAGAAATGTCAGCAGAATCTTTTTCTTTTAGAGCTTGAGTAAATTACATTTGCTCATTGTAGAATATTACATTGAGTAAATGTAATAGTTCCTTTGAAATCAATAATTCAATCCCTTTCTCCTCATTTATCTCAAGAAATTCTTGGTTTATGATGCTTCTGTGATTGCACCATTGTCTCTGGTTTCATAGCCTAGTTCTGTGTTGTTAATGCCATGCCATTCTTCCATATCCACTTGACCAACCTCCTGAAAGCCATTCACTTTATTTCAGAATTTGAATACAGTTTAATGCAGTGATTTCATTATTTTAATTGCCTGTTTGGATTCTGATGTGTACTGTTGGGTATCTTCCTCATGATTACTGAATTGTAGTTGGTAGAATTTCTGCCCATGCTTATGCAGCACAAAAAATAGCATTAAGCAGTCCATGTTGTTAAAAATTCCACTATTTCCTTGTTCTTTCCTATGATGAGGTAAAGAAAACATTTAAGAATATCAGCATTTTAAATTTTCGGTCACTCTTTGATCCATAGGTTAGGATCTGGAAAGGTTGAGCAGATGGGCTGAGAAGTGGCAAATGAAATTTAACATTGACAAAGTACTACATATGGGAAACAGCAACCCCAGAGCAACGTATCAACTCTGTGGTACTACACTGACAGTGGTAGAGAATGAAAAGGACCTGGGGGTAATTGTGCAGGCAGATATGAAGTTCTCTGAGCAGTGCAGACGGGCTGCAAGAGTAGCTCATGGTGTCTTATCAATGATATACAGGAATTTTTCTAGCAGGAATAAGGAGGTGATTATTCCCTTGTATAAGGCAATGGTCAGGCCACACCAGGTCTGGAGGCCTCATTTCAAGAAGGATGTAGAGCTGCTGGAACGAGTACAGAGAAGGGCAACAAGATTAGTGAATGGAACAAAGGGTTGCTCTTACGAAGAAAGGCTTAAGTTTTGCAAATTACAGTGTCTGGAGACTAGGCACTGGCGAGGTGATCTGATAGAGGTGAATAAAGCCTTGAATGGTTTGAGCATGCTCAATGCTGATGGGATTCTGCCTCTTGCTCAGAATAATCACCTGAGAGGGCATAAATTCAAATTGAGGAAAGACAGGTGTAGGATAGATGTCCGGAAATTTGTCTTTAGCCAGCGGGTAGTTGGTTGGTGGAACAGACTTCCATCCCTTGTTGTGGAAGTTGATAGCCTAAACAAATTTAAGGCTCAGCTGGACAGGTATTTTGAACGAAGGGAGGGGTGAAGTGGAAGTATTTTTTTTTTTTTTTTTGGCTGATGCTGCATAAGCTTGCTTTCTTGCATCATATGCCTCTAATAATGCTAATGCTAAAAACAATGATGTTTGGAGGCAGATAATGAGCAAATATTTGTCTATCATCTGTTTAGACTGCTAGATTCATTTCGATGAGTTGATGCATTGCCAGTCAGGAGAAAGAGCTTTTGTTGGGACGTCTTTTGGTTTCAGATGTTCAATTATGAATAAAATTGCCAGTCAGGTGTAGCTTTTAGAGATTTTTTGACTTGTCCAACTGTGTTTCTGTTCCCTTGAAAGATCTTGGTTGCTTATCTTTTTCAACTATAAACAGGGTTAACTTTTATGTACCAGTGGCATTAGAGCATGTAATTATAGTTATGTGCTACTTGCTGATTTTATGTCCAGGTGTTGTCTTTCAGTCTATGTAGTTAGTGATTTTGATTGAAGCACTTTCCAAAACATATCAGATTCATCAGCATTAGTACCCCTTTCAGCTAGACAAGAAAATTGTTGTTTCAAATGATGTGGCTGCTGATCAGTTAGCATTCAGCTTTACACCATGTATTTCAATTTGTCAGATCCCGTGACATTTTTAATTATCCAAGTCATCCTAGGGAGGCATGAAAATATTTTCTGACTTCTAACTGCTTGTTAAGCACTTAAAAGCCAGGAAGCCAAGAGGAGGAAAATGAAACTCTTCCGCAACAGTGTATAGCTCGCTGCTGTTACACTTGCCTTACACTGCTGTGACAGCAGTGACAACCCTTCATCGGTTGTTAAGTATCTCTCAGATACATGTCATATTTTTCTTTGTTTCCTGGGACATGATGTAGCAGTGCATGTGTGCTTCTGAGTGGCTTCCTACATTGCTTCTTGGAAGCTATTGGAACTAGTTTCGTTTTCCCAAGCTTTTTGGTTTCAATTCAGTCTGCTGTTTGTATCTGTGAGATAGTGTGACTGTCCGTGTAAGGATGCTGTGTTGCTCTTGATAGCTGGGATGAATTGCTTAGACCCAAGTAACATATATGATGCCAAAATTATGCATGCCCTGCTGTTTTCTGAGGAAGTAAGTGATGAAAACATCACTTGTTTGATGACGGGAAAGAATCCAATGAGGATTACAGTGAAACAAGAGAAGACAACTTGGAGAGTGCATAAGATCCTACCTCAGAGGAGCAAGTTGCAACCAAGAGGACGACAGTTTTTTTCATAGGAAAGGATAAATCAACAAGTGGAGGAAAGTAAAAGAGTTCAACATGTAAATTCAGTGCAGATCTCAAAATCTTCTAACAAAATTGCCTGGAATTATTGATCAAGCAAGAAATGCCAGCATGCCCCCCGAAGCATGGAACTGCCTTATTACAGAAAAATTTTAGATGAAATTGTTGAATACACAAATCAGGATATTTAAACTGTTCAGTCAAACTACAGCCAGGAAAGAGATTTCAAATTTACAGACAAAATTGAGATAAAAGCTTTCATTGGCCTTCTTTATTTAGCTGGATCACTTTAGAGTAATCCAAAGTGATCCAGCTAAATCAGTTATGGGGAACTGACGTAAATGGCATTGAAAATTTTTACTTAGTAATGAACCAGAGACGCTTCAAGTTCCTCATCAGGTGTGTAAGGTTCGATGATTGAGCAACGAGGGATGCTCATTACAAGTTCAGAAGAGAGTTATAATGTTAAAAATAAGAGAGTAGAAATAAGAAGTGCTGTGCAGGGTATAATTGGGGATGTAGAAAGTGCTACAAAATGGTATCAGTCCTAAAGGATAGTTATTTTGAAAAAGCAAACTGACCTAAAGTAGAGAAGAAAACATGATCGCGTTGCCCTCATAAGAGAGATTTTCATTGAATTTGTGGAAAACTGCAAGACTTGTTACTCTCCGGGTGAGAATCTAACTATTGATGAGAAATTAGAAGCCTTCAGAAGAAAATGCGGTTTGAAACAGAATATATATATGTTCAAAACAGTATATATCTTCAAAGTCCAACAAATATGGACTCAAAATATATGCATTAGATGCTAGGATGCTGTACTCTTACAATCTTGAAATATATGCAAGGAAGCAATCTGCAGGTTTGTACAAATCAGCAATAGATCACTTGATGTTGTCAAAAGACTTGCAGAACCTTATCATGGGACTGGATGGAACATTACGGCAGATGGCTTATGGATATCAGTTTGGTTTTGGAACTCAGAAAAAGGAAACTCTCATACTTTGGAATGATAAAAAAGTACAAACCGCAACTCCCAGGCAAATTTGTGTCAGCCAAGGACCGGCCTGAAAAATCAAGTTTGTTTGGCTTCAGGGAAGAAGCAACAATTGATTCTTGTGTACCAAAGAAATCAAAGAATGTCATCTTGATTTCCTTCTTACATTTTGATAATGCCATTGACTGTGAAACAGGTGATCAGCTGAAATCAGAAATTGTAACATTTTATAATGCAACCAAGTCTGGAGTAGATACCGTGGATTAGATATGTGTGTGTGACTTACATGTGGTGCGAGCTTGTCATCTTTGGCTGATGGATATATTCTACGCCATGCTGAACATTAGTGGGATCAATGCACAAGTGATCTACATGAGAAATGAAAAATAAGTAAAGAGCCACACACTCTTCCTCAAGCAACTTTCTGCAGAATTAGTGGCTGAGGAACTTCATCAGAGGAGTCAGGTCCCTTGAGGTGTAACTTCCCTTCAACTAAGATTACATACTGAGCTTTCTACAGGTGCAGAACAGGAGAGCATTTGCAAGCAGTGCACTAATTGTGGGCAAGCAACAACGAGAACCAGACTGACAAGGTATTCTTGCATAAATTGTAAGCAATACCTCTGCTTAGAGCACGCATGTGCCTCCGTAGCCAGGTGGGCAGGAGCAGCAGTGCGTAGCACACGCTTCTTGATTAGACCAGGGTTCGAGCCCGTGAACACCAAATACGGAGGATGAGGAAAGGTCAGGGAATGACCACCGCATATCCCTGGAGCAATATGGCCTTAGTTGCTAATGCTCCTGAAAACCAAACAACAGCTTAGAGTATGCAGCAATATTTGTGCATCATTCTCTAAAAAAGCAACGTTCCATGAACAAGAAGACAAAAAATAATTTTTTATATAAAACAAGCCAGAAGGTCGCTTCACTCCCCTCTGACTTGTGTCACACGAACCTGAATTATACGTTTTTATATTTAAAATTTTTTTTTTTAGTGGAGGAACCCCCCCCATACCCTTTAATATTTTATTTTTAAAATTTTTTAGTTTTTATTGTTTTTTGATTCGTTTTCCGTTAATACAAAGAGATTTTTAGCTGCCTTCACTCTACTTAATGCAATATACAATTGTCCATGCAAAAAACATGGTGATGTTAAGTCAACACCAACTTTAGATAATGTTTGACCTTGACTTTTGTTTATTGTCATACTAAAAGCCAGTTTCACAGGAAACTGAGTTCGTTGAAAAATGAAGTTATATTCCTCTTCGTTTGAATACATATGAATCTGTGGAATATATGCTTTCGAACCAGCTCTGTCCCCTGTGACGTTCACAAACCAGACATTTCTTCCTTATTTCCAATACACATAATCTTTTATATGTTCTTAAAAAGTTTCTTAAAGTTTTTAAAGTTTCTTAAAACCATAACAATTGCATTTACCTTTAATAGTAATTTATATGGAGATAAACCTGAAGGCTCCAGAGAATAAAGTGTGTTTTGGGTGTTACAGAATTGTATTCCTCAGCATTACAATTATCTGGCATAATTTGGTCTGATGGAAAATAATTTATTCATTCTCCTAAAATCTTAATTTCGGATAAAATATTTTAATTCAGCGAACAGTATTATTTGTTGTGGCTAAAATTGCACATTGAAACTTTTCTTCCAAAGGAGTTTCGATACTTCCAAAAATGACATGTATTAAATTTCCTGAACTGCAAATATTTTCCCGAATCTCTATTTGATCATTTTCATCTTTTACCACTTTATACTTTATACATTTTTTACGATTTTTTTCTTTTTTATTAACAATTGGAGTTGCAGTAGAGCTATCAACAATTTGTGATTCATTTTTTTTGCTCTTTTTGTATCATTCCTTTCTTAATTGTGAAGCCTTTAAATTATTATAATTGCTTTGTTTCCTTCGATATCAGGATTTTTAAGTGCTGCTTCATACTCTTCGAGATCTTTTCTTTTCTTCTCAGCCTTTCTGATACGATCTTTCTCTTTTTTATTACTGCCATTATTAACAACATTGCTAATAGCTGAAGAAACTTTTGAAAAATTGAATCATTGCCTTAAGACATGTAGAATTCTAAAATTAAAAACACTAAAAATTAAACCCCACAATTAACAATGGCCGAACTGTCATTGTGTGATGCTACTAAAAGTTATCAAAAAGTTATGAACGCTACTAAAAGTTATCAGGTAATGAGTCATCACCTGTGGTATATGCAGCTTAATTTAAGAGTGACGTGCCTAGGCGTGGTCTTTGAGACAGAGCTGTTAATCACTTTGTTGTAGTATGATGCAATAGTAGTTAGACCTGCCTTGCGGAAAGCAAAAAGTGTGCACATGAAAAAGCACTATTTTCCGAAATATTCTTTTATATATAGAGAATTTATGTAAAAATAAAAATTTCTTAATGCATAAACATTTGAAATTTTTATATTATGTTATTTATGAATAAACTAGAGTGATTTTTAAACATAGTCTTTAATTTTTCGATATGAAACCTAGTATGTATCTGAGAAACATGTTGTGGCTAACTATGTTTGTTTTGCTGGTTCATCCAACGAAGGGTTAATATAAACCTAAATATGAATCTTTTTGATTTACAGTTCATTGCCAAGATGAAAAACTTGGCAACAATAGAAAACAATATCTTTTAAGGAGTGAGGTTTTTTCTTCAATTGCAATGAGAATTTTTAATTAACCTGATTAAAGTCTGCCCCCCCCCCCAAGCCTTGGCGCCTCTGTAGCCAGGTGGGCAGGAGCAGCAATTCATAGCACACGCTACTTGATTAGACTGGGGTTCGAGCCCGTGACCACCAAATACGGAGGATGCAGAAAGGTCAGGGAATGACCATTGCATATCCCCGGAGCAATATGGCCTTAGTTGCTAATGCTCCTAAAAACCAAATAACAAACAACAACCCCCGAGCCTTAATTTTTAACCCTAACTTGAAAATTGCTCCCCTGAAAAAAACTAATCATTTCCATAATTTCTGCTCAATTTACAAAAATTGAAACTCTCAATATACACAAACAGGAGTATATTCTTTGATTTCCTACCTTTCAAATTCCAGCAAAAACTATTAATTCACTCAAAAACAGCAAAAATGTACGATCACATATCATTTTATGAAATTATGACAGCAAAAAACAGCGGCCGTTCACTTTTATTATCTAACACGTAACTGCATTCGTTTGAATTTAGCACGTCATCGTGGTGCTGCTGCTGGCTAAAACGAATCAACACACACACAGAGCTATAATTGACTGGTCAAAGTTATGCCATTAGCATTACCAAGGTGATCCAAGGAGAAAATAAAACTGTAAGCAACTTTCTTGGAAAACAAACAGTTGAGCATCATTGCTTTCAAACAATATTTTGCATTATTGCTCTGTTACAACATTTTGCTTTACTGCTTTTCATAATTTTTGTACGAAAGAAAGAATTGCAATGAATTGTTTTTGAAAAACAAAAATATCTTATTTCCTTTCTTCAATATGGATTGTATCTACTAACAAAAAATTAAGGAAATTCATCTATTGGAAGCCACAGTGGAAATGGGGAAAAAAAAAAAACTGTTGTAAAACTGATAACACAATGCACATTTGATTAAAAAAAAAAAAAAAAAAAACCACGTTGCTTTACTGTAATTGTTTTAGGGAACAATATTGTGCATTTTTACTTTCTAACAATATTTTGCATTATATCTCTGTTACAATGTTTTGCTTTGTTGCTTTACGTAATTCCTGTAGCTAACAGTATCAGTGTGCATGATGTTTCCTCACAGATGCTGAAGTTCTAATTAGTCAGCTTCATCGTAGGATGCGGAAGTTCTAATAAGTCCGATTTTGATCCGGTGTGCATTTGATAAAAAAACACCACTTCTTTACTGTAATTGTTTTAGGGAACAATATTTTGCAGTAGTAATCCCTTTGGAAATATTAGTGAGTGAACTGCATTATAAATTTCAAACGTCGCTGTATAACTTGTCCTTGAATGCAAATGACTATGGTTACTTTCCTTCCACTGACCACTTATTTGCGCCTTGTACAGATGTTTTATTGTGGATACTTCCTTCCAGTAAAATCATTAATAGTAGTCCTTTATTGTGCCTAAAGTAATTCGTTATGTTGGGGGGAAACTGTTTTTGCTCCTAATTGATGTAGCACTTTTGAATTTCCCAACATGGATTATCTGAACACAACAAAAATTAGAACAGTAAAAGAGTTGATAATTTGTGCCATGTGGGCAGTATTCCAACAAACAAATTTTCTGTTTATACTCCAGGATGACCACATGTCAGAGGAGATCCCAAGATAGAAAAAGAACAAGAAACTGCACTGCATTTAGCAGTCACCGGCTTGATTGTGTGAAATTGCACATCTGCCAAAAATCACAGTAAAACAAAAGAAGTGATAGGGTGTAAATCTATTTTTCAGCAGGGTATATCTTTTTATTGCAGCTCAGAATAGCATGTTAGCAGCCCATTAGCCGTAATCCGTTTGTATTGTTTGAAAATATTGTAATTTTGTGAACAATACATATTTCAAAAAACAATCCATTTTTCATGGAGGATGATTTTTTTTTCTTCTTTTGCACACAAGTTTTCAAAGTTTATAACGCAGCTATAAATAGAAATATTTTCTTGAAATTTTGTTAAAAGATTAAACATACATCCAGGAAACTGCTGTTCCGATATTGTTCCTTGAAAACAATTACAATAGAGCAAACTTTTTTTTATCAAATGTGCATTGCAGTATTATCAGTTTTACACCAGTTTTTACCGTTTCCAGTGTAGCTTCCAATAGATGAATTTCCTTGATGTTCTGTTAGTAGGTTTGTTATTTGGTTTTTAGGAGCATTAGCAACTAAGGCCATATTGCTCCGAGAATATGCGGTGGTCATTCCCTGACCTTTCCGTATCCTCCGTATTTGGTGGTGACAGGCTCAAACCCCAGTCTAATCAAGAAGCATATGCTACGCACTGCTGCTCCTTCCCACCTGGCTACGGAGGCGCCTCTGTTAGTAGGTGCAATACACATTGAAGAAAGGAAATACGATCTTTTTGTCTTTTGTTTGCTTTTTTTGCCTTCTCGATATAGCTATATGGAGAACTGATGCAATGGCGGAATCAATGGTTCTCATACTTCGCTCTTTGTAAACAACTGCTCTCTCAACATCAAATGGATCAAGTATTGTGTTTTATAAGCTCTAGGGTGAGTTAGGGTTAGAAAAATAAATGAAAAAGGCCTAAAAAAATGCATACTTGATGTCACATTTTTGTTGTTTGTATGATATTGAATAGAAATTTCTGAATATTGAAGTGGGAAAATTCAAGAAAACAGTTCTGGCTCCAGCTATAGTCAGTTTCAGCTCTCGGTAGATTAAAAATTATAGAATTTATTTTGCTGAATCCAGTTGGAGTGTGTATGCACCCCAACAGACCTAAATACAGTTAAAAATAAGAGAGTCTTAATATTAAAAATAAGACAATAGAAATAAGAGGCACTGCAGGGTATAATTGGTGATGTAGAAGGTGCCACAAAACAGTATCAGTCCTAAAGGATAGTTATTTTGAAAACGAAAACTGACCTAAAGTAGTTAATCCATGTGATATACTTTTGCTCAGTACAAACTTCAGTTACACAACGGCATTCCACATTGGAATTGCGATATTATGCATCTGAAATTTTATGAAGAATTTTGGGACATGTGTACTTGAAAATTCATAGAAGAACTGATTCGGTTAGAAGCTATTTGAAAAACTCTAAAAATAGACAAAACTGTCCTCGTAAAACCCAAAAAAAAAAAAAAAAAAAAAAAAAGCAGAGGATGCAATGTAGTGAAGAAACACAGGTGACTTTTTAGTATGTATGAATGAGAATCAAAGTTGTCATATTTCTCATTTGTTAAAAAGTGACATGCCAAATGCTTGTTAGCTTTAGCATTAGTAGAGGCATATGATGCAAGCTTATGCAGCATCAGCCAAAAGAAAAAAAAAAAAAACCACTTCCACTTCGTTCAAAATACCTGTCCAGCTGAGCCTTAAATTTATGTAGGCTATCAACTTCCACGACAAGGGCTGGAAGTCTGTTTCACCAACCAACCAACTACCTGCTGGCTAAAGGCAAATTTCTGTACGTCTGTCCTACATCGTCTTTCCTCAATTTGAATTTATGCCCTCTCAGGTGATTATTCTGAGCAAGAGGAAGAATCCCATCAGCATTGAGCATGCTCAAACCATTCAAGGCTTTATACACCTCTATCAGATCACCTTGCTGGTGCCTAGTCTCCAGACTCTGTAATTTGCAAAACTTAAGCCTTTCTTCGTAAGAGTACCCCTTTGTTCCATTCACTAATCTTGTTGCCCTTCTCTGTACTTGTTCCAGCAGCTCTACATCTTTATTGAAATGAGGCCTCCAGACCTGTATACAGTACTCTAGGTGTGGCCTGACCATTGCCTTATACAAGGGAATAATCACCTCCTTATCCCTGCTAGAAAAATTCCTGTATATCATTGACAATACACCATGAGCTACTCTTGTAGCCTGTATGCACTGCTCAGAGAACTTCACATCTGTCTACACAATTACCCCCAGGTCTTTTTCATTCTCTACCACTGCCAGTGTAGTACCACAGAGTTGATACGTTACTCTGGGGTTGCTGTTTCCCATATGTAGTACCTTACATTTGTCAATGTTAAACTTCATTTGCCACCTCTCAGCTCATCTGCTCAACCTTTCCAGGTCCTGTTGCAGCAGCATAGTGTCAGTAGTGTCCTTGACAACCCTGCCAACCTTCGTATCGTCTGCAAACTTGGACATTAAGCTTGATATACCATCATCAATATCATTTATAAATACAGAGAACAATAAAGGACCCAATACTGAACCCTGAGGGACTCCACTAATAACATTAGTCCATTGATTACCACTCTCTGTCTTCTCCCCCTCCACCACCCCTTTATCCATAGCAGCAATTTGCCTCCAGTGCCACACTGCTCCAATTTGTGCAACAGTATCAAAAGCCTTTCTAAGATCCAAGTATATAATATCAAAGTTATTCCCTGCATCCAGTTCTTTTGTGACTGCATCATAGTATCCAATCAAATTGGTCAGGCAAGACTTCCCCTTAACAAAACCATGCTGTGTCCGAGCTATAACTGAAGTCTTGTCTAGATGATCCTGCAGTGCTTCTTTAACCAGTGCCTCCATTAATTTTCCGGGAACAGAAGTTAAACTCACAGGTCTATAATTACTTGTGTCAGCCTTTAATCCTCCCTTGTGAATTGGGGTCACATTTGCACATCTTCAGTCCATGGGTACCTCCCCTGAGTCCAAGGAAGCTCTCATAATTATGGCTAAGGGTTTGCTTACTTCCTTTGCTGCCTCCTTTAATATAACTGGATAGATCCCATCCACCCCAGGTGCCTTTCTTGTGTTTATCTTCAACAATTTCTCCTCCACTTTACTCTCAGTTATTACAAGATTCTCTAGCCTACTGCTAGAATTGAATACACCTCTGGCATTCCCCTCACTGAATAACTCCTCATGTGTGAATGTCGATGCAAAATATTCATTTAGTTTGTTAGCTACCTGAGCAGAGTCATCAACAGTTGACCCATCGATATCAAGTGGACCAATCTGATTCATCCCCTTCCTTCTAGAGTTTACATAAGTAAAGAACTCTTTGCTGTTTTTCTTTGCATCCCTTGCCTAGGATCTCTCGTAATCTGCCTTCGCCTGCCTAACCTCCTTTGTAATTTGGTTACAGATCAACTTGTATCTATCATAGGCTTCTGTGTCACTTGTTAATTTGTATGTATCCCATGCATTTTTCTTCTCTGCCATATGCCTCATTAGTTCATCTGACATCCATTTAGGCCTAAACCTTGAACAATATTTCTTAGTTGGTATGTAAAGCCTAGTAGCTTGCAAGATAAGTTCTTTGAATGCTTCCCATTTTGAATTTGCTGTTGGTAACATCATCAGTTGATCCCACTGTATAGAATTTAAATAATGTCTCAGTCCATCGTAGCCCCCACTTCAGAACACTGTGATCACTGCCACCTAGTGGTTCATTTATCTGCAGATTCTTAATGCATGAAGAAACACTACTGGTAATCAGATCAAGAGTATTACTCCCTCTAGTTGCTTCCCAAACATGCTGATGTAGAAAACAATCATCCAATAAATCCACAAAAGCCTTACTAGTGTGTGAGTGACCAGCCCCCAAATTCCAGTCAATATCTGGGAAATTAAAATCCCCCATTATAAGACTCTCTGATTTACTGGCCCACTCTATTTCTCTGTACAGTTTCTTATTATACTCATCAGAGTCATTAGGCCTATAGCACACTCCTACTCTCAATTTTGATCTCCCAATGCTTATGTCACACCAAACTGACTCAACACTGCACTGTCCAGCGACGTTGACTGGCTTCACTTCCTTGGATTTTATGTGTTTCTTAACTAATAGCATAACCCCCTCCTCTCTTCCTGTCCTGTCTATCCTTTCTGTAGACATTGTACTCCCTAAATTCCAGTTCTGCATTCCTTATATCTGTGTGACACCACGTCTCTGAAATCCCAACAATATCTGCCTTTGATGTTTTGAGCAATACCTCAAATTCATCAAATCTATTTACTAAACTCCTAGCATTGGTGTACACGCAAGTATACATGCACCTGCTCTTCCTCTTAGGCACCCTAACACAACCCATGTGTTTACTTGTACCCCCATGATTCCCAGCAGTCTCTGAAATATCCTGCATCTTATTTTCCCGGCTGCTGCTCATTCCAATAAAGGCAGTGCAAGAATCACTTTCTCCTCTGCCAGTGGCTACTGTTAATCTATTAGTCCTTGTATCCCCCCAACCTAGCAGTTTTCCGACCCACCTAACACTGCCTCTATAGCATCAGCAAACATTCTTGCACCCTTTCTATTTAAGTGTATCGCATCCCTGTAGAAGCAGTCTCTCCTGTTAACAAGTACAGACCAGGCTGAAAAAAATTCTACCCCTTGAGCCCTGCACAATCTTTCCAGGGCCGAATTGATCGACAGGGCTCTCATCATATACCCCCTCCTATCGTGTCTGGGCAGAATTGCAGACACTTTCAAATTCAACCCTAATTCACGGCTTTTTTTCATCAGTGACGTGTACTTGTTAAGTAATTCTGCCGGTCTCCTACTCTTAATATCATTAGTGCCAACGTGTACAACTATATCACCTTTTGTGCCCTTAAAAGATGATATCCGCTCTTACAAGGTTTCAGTTCTGCAGATTGCAGTGTCTGGAGACAAGGTACCTGTGAGGTGATCTGATTGAAGCGTTTAAGGCTCTGAATGGGTTGAGCAAGCTCAATGCTGATGGCATTCTTCCTCTTGTTCGAACTACGCACATGTTGGGGCATTTGGTTGAGCCAGCAGATGGTTGATTGTTGGAACAAATTTCCATCTGATGTTGTGGAAGTGATAGTTTGAATAAATTCAAGGAAAAACTAGAAAAATTTTTGAAAGGGGTGGACAGGTGATGTGGGAAGTTTTTCTTTTCTTTTATATTATTTGGCTGTACGTTTTAAGCTTTCTTTTTTGCATCATTTGCCAATACTAATATTAAAGTTCTCCATTTCATACTCTATCAGTGATTATCAGTTTATCTTGTAATATCGAGTTGCTCTTTCTTTTTTGGCACCATTTTTCATACAGTTTTTTCCAAATCGCTTTATAACAATAATAACCCACAGTATCACACTCTGGAATAACCACTTGAGTTGTACTACATTTCTGCCTTAAATGGGACTTCAGTGTTAAGAATACTTGTTGCCAAAAATCTAATGATGTATTACATGTGGTTAACAGAATGTCCAGTTGACATAAGCATGGAAAATAAAGTTATAAAAAACAGTAATTTTAAATCAATAAATAAAGTTGCACTTATGTGTATTAACATGTGATCTGCAAGGTGATCTAATTGAGGTGTATAAGGCCTTGAGTGGTTTGAGCAGGCTCAGTGCTGATGAGATTCTTCCTCTTTGCTCAGGTTACTCACCTGAGGGGACATAAATTCAAATTGGGGAAAAACAATTGTAGAATAGATGTGCAGAAATTTGTCTTTGGTCTGCGGGTGGTTGATAGTTGGAACAAACTTCCATCTGTTGTAGTGGAGTTCAACAACTTAAATAAGTTCAATGCAGAACTAGAGAAACATTTGGAGTGAATGGATGGGTGAAATGGGTAGTGTTTTTTTTTTTTCATTTTTTTGGCTGATGCTATACAGGTGACCCTCGCTTAATGCTGATAATTTGTTCCCGAAAAAGAGAGCGCTAAGCAAGCGGTATCCAATATGCCATAGGATATTTCCTAATCAATAATAAATGGTAGCGAAAAGATGCACAAATGTCGGTCAAAATATTTAATATTAAAAATTTGTACATATAAAATATTCTCCATGAAATACGTATATAATTATGTGGTAAATAACTATATTACGTATCAAAATGCCAATTAAAATCATGAATTTATTGATCCAGTGGCCCTGGGCTGTCGAGTTTTCGTAACTTTGGTCGATTTTGGGTTGTACTTTGGCCGGCTTCTTAGTAAACTAAAATGGGTTTTATTTTAAAATCCCTGCAGCGTTACCACCCAACAATAAAGTCAACCGAATCTTTGCCGCTTTGAAGCATGGCATGTTTCTTTTTTTTTTTTTTTTAAGGTGAGCTTTCTTCAGAGGGTGCTAAGAATCTCTGGGTACGACCAGGCTGCCATGCACGGAAACTGAACTTGGCCTGTTATAACGTAAGAACACTCATCGGTGAAGACAGGATATTAGAGCTGGAAAAGGAATTAGAAAATGTGAATTGGAATATCATCGGTTTGGCTGAAACAAGAAGAAGAAATGAATCACTTATAAGTTTATCAAGTGGAAATCTGCTGTACACCAATGGAAACAGTGAAAGGAGTGAAGGTGGAATTGGGTTTCTGGTCCATAAAGATTTTAAAAACAACATTTTGGAATTCAAAAGTACATCACCAAGAGTGTCAAGACTAATACTCAAGATTTCTAAGAGATACAAGCTAAAGATTATAATGATTTATGCACCAACATCGAGCCATGATGATGAAGAGGTTGAAGAAATGTACACTGAAATTGAGAGTCTTCTAGATGAGCAGAAAACCCACTACACTATTATTATGGGAAACTTCAATGCTAAGGTTGGAAAAAGACAAAACAGCACAGAAAGGGGAACTATAGGAAATTTTGGAATTGGTGAAAGAAATGAAAGAGGTGAAAGACTTGTGGAATTTGCAGAATCTCAAGGACTGTCAGTAATGAACACTTTTTTCAAGAAAAGGGTGAACAGAAAGTGGACATGGAAGAGTCCAAATGGATTAACTACTAATGAAATCGACTTCATCCTCACTAACAGAAGATATATTGTGAATGATGTTACGAGGAATATTACAACTTTCTGAAAGTGATAAAGCCCAAGAAACCTATAGAGAAACAGAAATCCAAAGAAGAAAAAATTAGTCAAGAAACACTTGTCATGATGAACCAAAGACGACAAATGAAGAGCAAGAAAAACACTGACAGGGAGAAAATTGAGTATACTGAGTTATGCAAAGCCATTAGAAAGAGACTCAGAGAGGACATAAGAAGATTTAACACAAGAAAAGTAGAACAAACATTAAGGGAAAACAAAGGATTTAAATCAGCAGCCATGAGCAGTAATACAGAAAGACAAATGATACCGAAACTGAAGAATAGTGATGGTGTACTTATAAACAGCAGAGAAGGCATAATTCAAATAGCAGAAGACTACTATAGAGAATTATACAAGGAGCAGGGGAATGATGCCAGCAGTGGGGAAGATGGATTGCAACGTAGCAACACATACGACATACCCAATATTCTTCCTGATGAGGTAGAGCATGCA
The DNA here is from genome assembly GCF_048544385.1 of Mastigoproctus giganteus. Classification (NCBI taxonomy): domain Eukaryota; kingdom Metazoa; phylum Arthropoda; class Arachnida; order Uropygi; family Thelyphonidae; genus Mastigoproctus; species Mastigoproctus giganteus. The sequence continues at coordinate 30,738,339 of NC_143576.1, forward strand.
TTGAAGAAAATGAAGAATCAGAAAGCCCCGGGGGAAGATGAAGTTACTGTAGAGTTGTTAAAATTGGGAGGAAGAGACATAACACAAAAACTGGCAAGGCTCTTCACAAAGTGCATTAGAAAAGGTGTGACGCCTAAGCAGTGGAATAATGCAATCATAGTTTTGCTGCATAAGAAAGGAGATAAATCAGAAATTGGAAATTATAGACCAATTAGCTTGTTATCCCACTTCTACAAGTTGTTCACAAGGGTCATTACTAACAGATTAGAAAGAATACTGGATGAGAATCAACCGAAAGAGCAAGCTGGCTTTAGGACAGGATTCTCAACTATGGATCACCTTCATGTAATATCACAGCTAATGGAGAAAGCAAATGAATATAAAACACCATTATGCCTGGCATTTGTGGATTATGAAAAGGCATTTGACTCCATACAGCATAAGGCAATGTTTCGGGCACTGGAAAGACAAGGCATTGATACCCCATATATTATGATTTTGAAGAAAATATACAAGAGTGCTACCTCCTTTATTAGACTAGACAAAGACAGTAGGAAATTTAAAATTGAGAAAGGAGTTCGACAAGGAGACACAATATCTCCGAAGCTGTTTACTGCTGCCCTTGAGGAATCTTTCAGAAGATTAGACTGGTCGCAGAAAGGAGTCAATGTGAATGGAGAGTACCTAAACCATTTACGATTTGCAGATGACATTGTGGTCATAAGCCATGATCCCAAAGAATTAGAGGAAAATCTTAATCAGTTATGCACAGCTAGTAAGGATTTTGGACTAAAGATGAATATGGCTAAAACAAAAGTAATGATGAACAAGTATGCCACAGAAAGGGAAATAATGATTGAAGGAGCAGTAATTGAAAAGGTGGAGTCATATACTTATCTGGGACAAGTTATTAGCTGTAATAATGATAAATGGCTGGAAGTCAAGAGAAGAATAAATTTTGGATGGATAGCATTCAGGAAATATAGTCACATACTGAAGAGCAATATCCCAGTTTGTCTGAAACGTAAAATAATGGACCAATGTATACTCCCCATCATGACTTATGGAAGTGAAACTTGGGCACTCACCAAAAGAATGGAAGAGAAGCTGAGAACTACACAGCGAAGAATGGAACGAATCATATTGGGAATAAGACTGTTAGATAAGAAGAGAAACACATGGATTAGGCAACAAACTCAAGTAAAGGACATTCTTATCAAAACTAAAGAACTAAAATGGTCTTGGGCAGGACACATAGCTCGAAGACATGATGACAGATGGACTAAGAAAATAACAGAATGGTATCCAAGAGGAGCTAGAAGAAAACCTGGAAGACAAAGGCGGAGATGGATAGATGAAATTCATGAGTTTGTGGGTAGTAAATGGATGTCCAGTGCTCAAAACAGAAGGAACTGGAAAGTTGCTGGAGAGGCCTTCATCCTGCAGTAGATTGAAAATGGCTGATGATGATGATGATGATTCTTCAGCTCATTATAGGCTAATTGCTTTTTCTTTAATAATATTTAACTAAACGGAATTGTGTGTTGGATATTATCTTCAATAAAGTTATTTAGAAGTCTCTCCATTTCAGTTATAATAGCAGGCCTAGTTGCTTGCAGTGGAACATCTGCTTTTCCGCTGCTAAAATTAATCCATTTTTTTATAATTGTTCTTACAGTTGAACCTGCTAGTCCTAAATTATTGTGCACATCCACTTGTCGTTGAACGGAATTGATTCGCTTCAAAACGTATAATTTAATTTTCAAATTCAGTATTTTTTTTACCTTAGTAGGCTTCTTACCATGTCAAGACGTTCCTTTTTAATTCTTATCCGCTATTATTAATCTTCGAAAATGTAACTGCATCGCATTAATTATGATACAATGTTCAAGTAAACTGTCTGTTACGGATGATGTCTAACACTGTACCGAGTGATGACTAGACTTTGGATAAATGTATATAACGCAAATATTACAAGCAATATACTTGATCATTTTTTAAAATGTTGATCTTGGAACTACGTAACAAGTAACTGTACCGCAATTAAATTAGCTTGGGAGAAAATTTCACTGAGTGGTAACTAAAAATTTCGGAAGTCAGCTCAGGAAACTTTGCTATTCATTTTCAAGCTATCGACTACATCAGATGAAACATTTTCATTAAACATGCCAAAAATTCAATCTGTACGCTGGTAAAAGAGCGTTATAGTGAGTTATGACAGCGTTAGAGTGAGATATGGGTTGTAATATAAGAACAGCGTTATAGTCAATCAGCGTAGAGCGAACCGCGTTATAACAAGGGCCTTCTGTATAAGCTTGCTTTCTTGCATCATATGCCTATGCTAATGTGATAACTGGGCTCCCAGTGCACAGATTTTCATGAAATTTTATAGTTTTAGAGAGATATGTCAGGTCGTCACAGATTTCAATTTAAATGCGACAAATAGAAATGTTAATTATTATTTATTTTATTTTTAATATTATTTTATTTTTCCCATACATATCGCATAGGCTATCCATATACTGTTTATTATCATTGTAGTACTGGCTGTTGTGGTTGTTCTCATGTGCTGGTTGGAGGAAGGGCAATATAGCACCAAAAAAAAATGTTCTCGGTTTAAGCAGTGTGCTTATGAAAGAGCTTTTTTTTTTTTTTTTTTGTAATATTCTTTTAATGTACCTTACTAAATATATAAATCATGAATTATCACTATTTTTTATGTTAATCACAACAGAAATGTGAAATAAGTGTTACATTTCAATTGCTATTATGATCCACGAGAAATTAAGTAAGGTACATTAAAAAAAATTTAATAGTTGTTACATTTTTCTTAATTGAAAATTATGTTATTTGATATCTAAAATTAATTATTGCATTAATTACAATTTATTTTGTGCACCCAAGTTTTCTAGTATTGGAAGTGCATCAGTTTCATTCCTTTTTCAAACCTATAACCACAGCTTTTAATTTATTTTAAAAAATTTAAAATAAAATTTAATTTTTGTATATTTGCTTATATACCAGTTTGATAATCCTTACTAGACTTATCAATTCTAATTGATTTACAGATGTGGTTGGTTATAAACCCTCCTTCCCCCCCCCCCTCCTTTTGTGTGCCATAGTGTTCCATTCTTCTCTTAATTTAAGAGAAGAATGGAACACTATTCATTAGGTTTTTCTGATCAGTTTTAATTCAATGATTTCTTCATTTAATTGCTTTCACAATATAGACTTCTAGTTATAATTATTTCTGTATAGCTCCAATGTTGCTAGCCACTGCCATTAGCTTTTGTTCTATATTCTGTGTTTCCATGTTAAACTGGTTTTCCTTTACTCGTGGCTAACCTATTTTATATTCTTAACTGGCTAATGCTGATATAAGTATTGTGAATGCTGATATAGTGGCAAAACAAATTTTTCTGCAAAAATAAATAATAGTATTCATTAAATAGAAGTATACTGCCATTTATTTTTGGTTAGTGATCGTACCCAATGAACCATCTCGGGGATTATTGGCTGTTCATTGGTAGCTAACTATTTACCTTCAGTATAGAAGCAGACAAACCCACTATCAAGATACTACATTAATGTTTTTGGATTTCCTTCCAAAACGTTTGTTGTTACTATGCAAGCTTTTTTTAAACTACAGTAAGGTGATTGTTTCTAATAAAATATTTCTCATCTTAGATATTTTAAACTGGTCCTTTACAGTTCTGTTATGGACTTGATCAACTCTTTCAGCTCTTGCACACTACTCAAATTCTGTGTTAGTTTGGGTTTTGGCTGACTGCACGAATTCCCTAAGATCTCTTTTTCATGATCACTAGCAGTGATTGGGTTTGATCACTCAAACATCTCTGCCCATGTAGGCTGTGAGTAAGATGGTAGCAAAGAGCCTTTCCTCTGAGTGTGAGTTTATTAGGTGTTTATCGTTTATAAAAATTTATTATTTATAAAGGATCTCACATGAATGTGATTAATATGTATAAATTATCAGGTTTTCTTTTCTATTTTTAAGCAGTTGTACACAGTGAATACTCGTGAGTCATCCATTGTTTAGCTACTGAGCAAATACGTGTATGTTATAATAGTAAGCACTTTTGAAATTTTATGTCCAGGAAATTATAGAAATCAAATTTTTATATTTTGTTACTATTTTTTAAAATTTTTATATTTTGTTACTATTTTTTAAAATTTTTATATTTTGTTACTATTTTTTAAAATTTTATTATTTTATTATTATTTTTTTCAGCTATAGCAAAACTGTTAAATAAATCAAAAATTAATCAAGGGTCATGTTGCATCACCTTACGGGGTTTTACAATAACATCATCAAGGCTGCGTATTGTAATCGGGCCTCCTGGAGATGGAGGTGATGCGAATATGCGTGGAAACAATAACGGCAAATCAACTGGATCTAGTGGAAGGGGAAGTAGCAATGGTGGAAGAGATGATCATCTGTGCTGTCCTAAATGTGGCAATCCATGTACTCATGTAGAAACATTTGTCTGTAAGTATTATTTATTATTTCTATTAAGAATAAATTATAGAAAATTATCCAATTTGTGATGTATGATATAATGTTAAACCTTGCATGTTCAGTTTAGTTATAATAAACAAGAATATTATTTCTGTGCTACACCTTGTAAAATTTTGCTTGGGGTCTCCTATTCTTCCTTGACTAGAATAAATCAAAAACATGTTGCTTCATCAACTATAGTTCTCATTATGCATTGCATTACTTGCATAATTAAATGTATTATTGAATAAGCAATCAATTCAGGACCAAAAAAAAACACTTGCAGCGTGTGATAGTCAATATTAGAATAAGAGTAGATGCTTTTTTATAAAGTATTCCAGAAGGGATTTTATTTTAAGAAATTAAATGTATAGGAGGTAGACAAAATAATGAAAGCATCTGTGATAACAGTTACAGGTATGGTAAGCACTAATATGGTGTTGAGTCACTTTTTGCTTTTAAAATAGCTTTAATTCTATGTGGAATAGATTCATTTAAATCTTGAACTGTCTTAAGAGGAATATTGGACCATTTTTTGTGAAGGATTCATGCTCCTTGAGTGATGAAGGTGGAGGAAATCAGTTTTTCACTTTTCTCCAAATATGCTCATAGTAGTTCAGTAACTGGTCTTGAGTCTAGCAATTATGCAAGCCATGGAAGATGCTTAGCCTCAGTTTCATGCTCCTCATACCAAAGTTGGACATATCTGGCTCTGTGTACAATAGGGCCCTGCTTTTCAGCGTTCTGCTAATACGGCGGTTTTCAATTATATCCATGTTCATTATGTTTGGCGCTTGTTCCGCTTTTTAGGCATTTTTTGGCACGACACGCTCAGCAGCTGAGTCCGAGAAGGGTGTCAAGTGCCATTTTATTTTCACCAATTCAGTCTGATGGTGTAAACATGTTATTAGGCTTTTATATGCATTCGCAAGTGAAAAAAAAAAGGGTATGTTCCACTTTTCGGTGATTTTTCTACTCTTAGCTGCTCAAAATCTAGTTACGGCGGGGGTCGGCAACCTAACCCGCTGTACTGTATAGGAGCATTATTTTGAAACATGCCTTCTACAGAGGATATCCATATTTTGGGACATTATTTAATACATGTAATTGCTACAAAAAAAAAGGGTGACATCTCTCTCTCTCTCTCTCTCTCTCTCTCTCTCTCTCTCTCTCTCTCTCTCTCTCTCCCTCCCTCTCCCCCTCTAATGCTGCTGCTCATTCTGCAGACTTCATAACACAGTGCTCAACTACTCCTGTTGATTACAATTATGTACACTTGTCATAGAGTGCTTGCATGAACCATTGTCTATGTTGATGTTACTTTAGAGTAGCGAAGTGAGAACCCCATGTAGTAAGTAGAGCTTTAAGAATATTTGTTTGTTTGATTACAGTTGTAAAATTTTACTCTGTGTGAATTAAATATTTTTTTTGTGCGTATAAATTAAGATGCTATGTAATGAAAGAGATTAACTATTAAACTAAGCAGCTTTTTCTGTTGTTCTTGATACTGCTTTTCTGAGCAAAGTTAAAAGATAAAAACTTTCATATTTGAATTAAAAATGAAACTATTCTGAAGTCCTGGAAAATAGAATTTTTTTTTTTTTTTTTTTTTTTGTGAAAACCTCAAACACGAGAGGTATTAGAACCTATAATACTTAGTACCGTGCTTGGGTTGGAGGTTGAGAAGACGATAGAAGATATTTGTTGACATTAGACTTGAACTTCTGTGGACTGTGATTTTCAGGAAATACGTATGTGCTTGTACCAGGAGAGATTAGAAGTCAGTGTTATCCCAAAAGAGATATATTATTTTGCCTAGAAAACGGAGTGTCACCAAAGATAAGCATAGGAGCAGAAGAATCCTTTTTGCGAGATACAAGACAAGACTGATGTTTAGAAGGATTGAAATCAACTAAGCTGTCTATGCTCCACTGGAGAATTACCTAGAGATCGGCATTTAAGGAATTAGTAGCCGATGTTCGAGAAGTTGAAGTTGATTGAGCAGGACAAGGTTTCTCAAAATGGAAAGTGGAATGCAATGTGCTGTAATCAGCAAAACTATGGATAGGATTTCCAGTCAATGGAAGAAGGTCATTAATATACAAGAGGAAAAGAGTGGGAGAAAGAACTGAAGCTTGGGGGACACCGCATTAGTGGAGAAGTTAGAAGACAGAGAGCCATCTACCATCACCCTCAGTGAGCGATCAGAGAGAAAACTGGATAACCAATTACTAAAAACAGTTGGCAAACCATAAGATGGAAGCTTGTTTAGAAGACCTTTATGCCAAACACGATCGAAAGCCTTAGAGATGTCAAGAGCAACTGCTTGTGTTTCACCAAACTTTTCCATTGAATTTGTCCATAAATGGGTAAGATAAGCCAGAATATCACCGTGGATCGACACTGACGGAATCCATACTGGCGATCGTTAATCAGACAGAAGGTTTCTAGGTAGTTTAAGAGTTGGTGGTTAATTGATTTTTCCATTACTTTAGAAAGAGTAGAAGTAATTGCAATGGGAGGGATTTGTCACCCTTTTTAGGAACTGGCTGGATATGAGCAAATTTCCAAGCAGAAAGAAAAACACCTTTGGAATAAGAAAGTGAAAAAAGGTGGCAAAGAACAGAAGTAAGTTCAGGAGCACAGGTTTTGAGGACAAGTGGAGAAATACCATCAGGACCTGGAGCTTTCTTAGCATCAAGATTTGTAAAAATCCTTCTGACATCCTTTTGACAGAACACCACAGGAGGCATTGAATGGAGCATGTTGGAAATGGTGGGAGGTGTTTTACCAAGATCATTAATACATGAGTTTGAAGAAAAATGGGATGCTAGCAGTTCAGCTTTATCCATGGCTGAACTGACAACAGAACTATCTGGCTTTGACAGAGGTGGGAGCAAAGATGGGCAAAAGTTGTGGCCAATAGCTTTGGCAAGAGATCAGAATGCTCGGGCCATTAGGGCAAAAAGCAAGTTTTCTACTCTTAGTCTGCTCAAAATGTAATTTGGACTGATTAATAACGATATTAATCGTTATTAATCAGTCCAATTGCTCTTTATGATTGTTGCGAGTTTTGGTGTAGGCAGAAAATGAAACTGAAGAATTGGAAACAAGCCAATTGCGATATGCAACGTTCTTCTCTTCAACAGCCTTTAGCACATTTATTGGAAAACCAAGGTTTAGATAAAGGACGAGATTTTAAAGTGGAGTGTGGAATAAAGAATTCCATTCCTACAAGAATAATTTCACTGACATTATCTGAGCAAACGTTGACATCAGAAGTTTTGAAACAGTAATCCGACCAAGGAAAAGAAGAAAAGAAATCTCGCAGGTCATCCCATTTTGCATTCTTGTAATGCCAAACAGTAAGAGGTTGAGAATAGCTATGAGATAAAGGCTCCATTGGAGAAGAGACAATCACCAAGTTGTGATCTGAGGTGCCTAAAGGACCACTCACTTTGACCGTGTACTTAGAAGGGTTGTTTGTGAGAAAAAGATCAAGCATGTTGGCTGTATGGTTAGGATTGTCCGGTATTCTTGTTGGTAAATGAACAACCTGTGTAAGGTAATTAGTAATTGCAAAAGCCTCAGCGTCTCGACCTGCTGGGTCGGTGTGACTAGAAAACGGAAGCCAGCTGGAGTTGTGAACATTAAAATCACTAAGGAAAATTACCTCACTGTTGGGAAAGATGGACTGGAGAAAGTCAAGTTGCAAAGACAGGTTGTCAAACAGCTCCAAGTGATTAGTGGAATCGGGAGAACAGTAGAGACAACAGATGAATTTGACACAATGAGGTAGACTGATTTTAAACCAGAGAATATTGAAAAGAGGAGATTCCAAATTACCAAGTCTCTGACAGGGAATATCGGAATGGACATATGCACAAGTACCATCTTTGAGGCGAAAGGAATCATACAGAGAATAATTTGGGCAACCTAAATGAGCAGTAGTTGAATCAACCAATAACTGAGATTTTGTCAGAAAAAGTACATGGGGTTTGGCAGACTGCAAGTGGAAATGTACATCGTTGAGATTAGAATTGAGACCACGTATATTTGGGAAATACGTGGGGGGGGGGGAACGTGCTGTATAAAGTAATGAAATTTTTGGATGTGGCGTACACTGGTAAGAATATACCCAGATCTTTGATATAATGTGGCCTCGACAATGCCCCCCACAAACACACTACTCAGATTCCCTCCAGTCATTATCTGCCAGAGTAGAGGTAGCAAGATTATACAGTAGCTGATCTGGAAGCCTCCTAGAGAATTACCATAGGTTTGGTCCAGTGTACTAACTAATAGTTGGCCTGCGAACACCGTTTTAGAGCTGTACCCTCGGAATGTAAGGAAGATTGGATCTCGCCATGATGTTCATCATAACCTCAAAGTCATCAGTCATATTGCATGATGGAAGAGATGGAGAAGGTTTAATCGGAACTTAGCTGTGGAGACTAAACATGGGTTCTAAGCCTCCAATAAGCAAAGTGGTGGTATTGCACTGGTTGTGAAAGTCATCTACCACCTAGTATTGCCTGGTAACACAGAGGGGTGGCATTCCTCGATGTGGTGTGGGTGCCACACCTTGACATCTGTTTAAGTTGGTTCATACCTGGGTGGTCACCCACAGTATGCTTGCGCATGGAGGTTATACCCATGATTACTAACAATCCCACCATCGTGAAGGTGCAAGCAGAGGATTTGGCTGTCAAAGGCCATCCGGACTTCACCGAAATTGGGTCCACTTGACTTGAGTGTCGCCCGAAATATCAGTTCCATCAGCATTTTAGACTCCCAGGTAGCAAGTACAACTTGTCTGGCATATCTGATAGAATGTCTGTGACAATCTCAAGGACCAAAGTATATAGTTGTATGTAATATTTTCCTTTCGTGCTGCAACCATGGTTAATCATTTCGGTACATAGGGACTTATTTATGCACTCAAAGACAGGAAAAAATATTTAAGCAGATTTAATTTTGCAACTAAGGTAAAATTTCACAATTGTAATCAAACATTTTTTTTTTTTTGCTTGGATTATAAGTATTAAACAGCGGATAATATCCAAAAATATGAACTCTCTCTCTCTCTCTCTCTCTCTCTCTCTCTCTCTCTCTCCCCCCCCCCCCCAGGTATGTATAGTTATGCATAATAAACAAAATGGTACTTAATGGTGGCAAAAATGAAACTTAGCAATTTACTGCGCTTCTTCACAGAAGAATTATCTTTCTCATATTGACTAAATTAACCCGTTAACCGTATATTCATGATTATCTATTTTAAGTGAGAATTATTAAAATTTTGCACTAAAAATTTCTCTTGAATCATTAATATTGACATGTTCTGAACTTTACATATACATCGAATTAACATGGTTTTATTGTATGTGATTCTAACTCTGTTTAGCATTATTTTAGGTCTCAACTGACTATGTGAATTTCTGTTAATTTTTGTTTTTGTTGTGATCACTAGATTTGGTCACCCAAACATATTTCTAAACTGTCTCTTTATACTTTTGAAAAAAAAAAAAGGTATTTAAAATCCACAAAATCGTCCTTATTTTGCCACCATGAGTTTCCCCTTGATTCTATAGGTATTGAACTGTAGCATCCTTTGAGAAGGCTTTTCAATGTATATGCATGAGGAGTAGTTAAGACTTTTTAGAAATAAAATAAATTATATTGTTGAGATTTCTAATCTGATGACAAGATGGTGAGGGGAGAGAAAGAGAGAGCGGTCACAGTTGTTAAAGGCAAAGGTGTGAATTTTAGTTTCAGGAAAGGAAACTGGCAGTACAGTACAGTACTGTACTGTACTGTTTTAAGATTGCTGTGTGGCCTCTATTAACTGAGCAGGTAGCACTGCCGAGGGTCTCGGGAATATCTTTTAATGCAGTGTTGATGACAGAAGCCACAAATGCATATATACATCAACAAAATATAGCATGAGGAGGATGTTGAGATAGATGAGTAAAGCTGGCAAGTTTAATGGAGAAGAAAAACATGGCACGGGAAAGGTGAAGCTCGGTGAAAAGTATTTGAAGTCTACAACGTTCTATACGTTGATCTGTAATAGCACTATAGACCTTCATGGCAGCTTATTCAGCACAATACATTATCACCTGCCACTCATTTAGAGGACTCTGGGTTTGATTCCTGTCTGACTGGAGGAATTTCAAAAGGCCTCTTCAGTCAAGGCTGTAGTTCTCATGCAGAGGGAATAGTGTTTCCCTTCATGAGTTATTCCAGGTTTTCAGCCTATAAAACATGAAAATTTGCCCATGAACACACACACTTTCACAGACAAAATACAAATATGTGGATATGAATAACAATCTCCAGTGTCATTTAAATAAGTTGGAATTTTTTTTTTTTTTTTTTTTATAGTACCACAGAAAATGTTAGGCTGGCAGCTGCTGATTATGAGAAATCACCCACTCAAAGAACAAGGTCTTCACATATGCATATACAAAGAGAAAAAAGATAAATCAGATTTCACCGTTGCATGCTGGAAATGGAAAGTTTTAAGATAAATCCGTGTAATTTTGCTAATGAATTGAATGGCTACTTCACATTATTTTGTTACAGACAAGGTAAGGTAAACTGTGCAAGCCAAGCTGAGCAGTATGAAATTAACAATATCCAAATTGCAGATTGTTTATTAGAAAAACTTGCAAGTATAAAGAAAAGTAATGCTCCTAGATTTGGTGGCATATACCTAATAATTTAGGTATGTTATTCTTCTTCCTGGTGACTAGATGATGATGGCCACAACTGGGGCTAAAACCTGGGCAAAAAAAAAAAAAAGAAAGTGGGACAATTAAAAAAAAACCAGACAGAAGTTTGCCATACTTGTTTGCTCTAAAAATGAGAATGGAATATTTAAGAAAGAGAATGTTTTAATATATCATAAAAATAGTTACATTAATGTACTTGGAATATTAAGTAGCATTGCAGAAAAATAACTCAGTTGCATTTTATTAATTAAATTTTTTATAAATTTTTATTAAACTTCTTCCTGTAATAATATTTCAATCATTTTATAAAAATATTTACATGATAAATTTATGTTAAATCTGCATAACTTAACAAAATTAATGTTTCACATGCAGATGGTTTCATATGACCACTAAATTTGGTCCTTGAGGTTGTCACAGACTGAGGTTGTCACAGACATGTCTCTCATGTAGGAAGTACAGCTTGTCTGTACTTCCTACATGAGAGACTAAAACGCTGATGGAACTGATATTCGGGTGACATACAAGTCAAGTGGACCCAATTATGGCGAAGTCTAGACGGTCTGTGACAGCCAAATCCTCTGCTTGCACCTTCACGATGGTGGGACTGTTAGCAACCCTGGATATAACCTCCATGCACAAGCACTGTGGGTGACCACCCAGGTGTGAACCAACGTAAGCAGAGGTTGAGGTGTGGTGCCCACACCACATGGAGGAATGCCGTCCATCTCTGTTACCAGGCAGTACTAGGTGGTAGATGACTCTCATTAGCCGGTGCAGTACCACCACTTTGCTAATTGGAGGCTTGAAGTGGTGGAACCCATGTTTAATCTCCAGAGCTAAGTTCCAGTCAACCCTTCCCCATCTCTTCTATCATGCAGTATGATTGATGACTTTTGAGGTTATGATGAGCATCATGGCGAGATCCAATCTTCCTTACATTTCGAGGGTACAGCTCTAAAATGGTGTTTGCAGGCTGGCCGCTATTAGTACACCAGACCGAACCTATTGGTAACTCTCTAGGAGGCTTCCAGATTAGCTAGTGTATAATTTTGCTACCTCTACTTTGCCAGTTAGTGACTGGAGGGAGTCCGAGTAGTGTGTATGTGTAGGCCATTGTCCAGGCAACGTTTATGTCAAGGATCTGGGTATATTCTTACCATGTGTACGCCATATCCAAAAATTTCATTACTTCATACAGCATGTCCCACCCACTTTTTCTTACTATTGAATACACCATAAATTGTCAAATTAATAGAGTAAGCTTATCTGCGAAAAGATCTAAACCTCCCAAACACTTCCTAATTCATTTTCACAAATATACGTGGTCTCAGTTCTAATCTCAATGATGTCCATTTCCACTTGCAGTCTGTCAAACCCCATGTACTTTTTTGACAGAATCTCCGATATCGGTTGATTCAACTACTGGTCATCTCAGTTGCCCAAATTATTCGCTGTATGATTCCTTTCGCCTGAAAGGTGGTACTTGTGCATATGTCCGTTCTGATATTCCCTGTCATAGACTTGGTAACTTGGAATCTCCTCTTTTCGATCTTCTCTGACTTAAAATCTCTCTACCTCATCGTGTCAATTTCATCTGTTGTCTCTACCGTTCTCCCAACTCCACTAATCACTTGGAGCTCTTTGCAACTTGACTTTCTCCAGTCCAACTTTCCTAACAGTGAGGTAATTTTCCTTGGTGATTTTAATGTTCACAACTCCAGCTGGCTTCCATTTTCTAGTCACACCGACCCAGCTGGTCAAAATGCTGAGGATTTTGCAATTACTAATGACCTTGCACAGATTGTACATTTATCAACAAGAATACCGGACAATCCTAACCATACAGCCAACATGCTTGATCTTTTTCTCACAAACAACCCTTCTAAGTACACGGTCGAAGTGACAGGTCCTTTAAGCACCTCAGATCACAACTTGGTGATTGTCTCTTCTACTCCAATGGAGCCTTTATCTCATGGATATTCCCAACCTCGTATTGTTTGGCATTACAAGAATGCGAAATGGGATGACCTTCAAAATTTCTTTTCTTCGTTTCCTTGGTCGGATTACTGTTTCAAAACTTCTGATGTCAACGTTTGCTCAGATCGTGTCAGTGAGATTATTCTTGCAGGAATGGAATCCTTTATCCCACACTCCACTTTAAAATCTCGTCCTTTATCTAAGGACGCTAAGGCCGTTGAAGAGAAGAATGTTGCATATCGTAATTGGCTTGTTTCCAATTCTTCAGTTTTATTTTCTGCTTACACCAAAACTCACAACAATTGTAAAGCAGTTATTAATCAGTCCAAACTAGAGTTTGAATAGGCTGAGAGTAGAAAGCTTGCTTCTCGCCCTAATGGTAGCCGAGCATTCTGCTCTCTTGCCAAAACTATTGGCTGCAACTTTTGCCCATCTCTATTCCCACCTCTGTCCAAACCAGATGGTTCTGTTATCACTTCAGCCAAGGATAAAGCTGACTTGCTAGCATCCCATTTTTCTTCAAACTCATGTATTAATGACCTTGGTAAAACACCTCCCACCATTCCCAACATGCTCCATTCAATGCCTCCTGTGGTCTTCCGTGAAAAGGATGTTAGGAGGATTTTGACGAATCTTGATGCTAAGAAAACCCCAGGTCCCGGTGGTATTTCTCCACTTGTTCTCAAAACTTACTCCTGGTCTTTGCCCCTTTTTTCACTTTCTTATTCCAAAGGTGTTTTTCCTTCTGCTTGGAAATTTGCTCATATTCAGCCAGTTCCTAAGAAGGATGACAAATCCCTCCCATCCAATTATCGTCCTATTGCAATTACTTCTATTCTTTCTAAAATAATGGAGAAATCAATTAACCGCCAACTCTTAAACTACCTAGAAACCTTCCGACTGATCAACGATCGCCGGTATGGATTCCATCAGTGTCGATTCACTGGTGATATTCTGGCTTATGTTACCCATTTATGGACAAATTCAATGGAAAAGTTTGGTGAAACACAAGCAGTTGCTCAAAGGCTTTCGATCGTGTTTGGCATAAAGTTCTTTTAAACAAGCTTCCATCTTATGGTTTGCCAACTGTTTTTAGTAATTGGTTATCCAGTTTTCTCTCTGATCGCTCACTGAGGGTGATGGTAGATGGCTCTCTGTCTTCTAACTTCTCCACTAATGCCGGTGTCCCCCAAGTCTCAGTTCTTTGCCCCACTCTTTTCCCTCTTGTATATTAATGACCTTCTTCCATTGACTGAAAATGCTATCCATAGTTTTGCCGATGATAGCACATTGCATTTCAGTTTCCATTTTGAGAAAGCTTGCCCTGCTCAATCAGCTTCAACTTCTCAAAAATCTGCTACCAATTCCTTAAATGCCAATCTCCATGTAATTCTCCAGTGGGGCAATGACAACTTAGTTGATTTCAGTCCTTCTAAAACTCAGTCTTATCTTATATCTTGCAAAAAGGATTCTTCTGTTCCTATGCTTATCTTTGGTGACACTGATTTCTAGGCAAAATGATATATCTCTTTTGGGGATTACCCTGACTTTTTTATCTCTCTTGGCATGAGCACATTACAAATATTGCTTCCTCTGCATCTAAAAAACTTTTTCTCTTTCGCTCTCGGCCTTACTTTTCTTCCAAACAGCTGTTCGCTCTGTACAAATCGAAAATCAGTCCTGACATGGAATATTGTTCCCAAAACCTCTCTCAGGCTTCTTGATTCCGTTCAGAAGAGGGCAGTTAGGTTAATTAATGATTCATCTTTAACAGAGTCTCTCCACTCGCTGTCTCATAGACGTACTGTTTCTGCTGCATGCATCTTCTACAGATATTTCCACAGGTATTGTTCTTCTGAATTCGCTTCTATAATTCCTGCTCTCTCTCTCTCTCTTTCAAAACAGTCTGTACACGTGCCGCCACCAGCCAACATCAATTTACTGTCCAACTTCAAAGTCACAGAACCAACTTTTCTATCTTCTTCGTTTATTCATTCAACTGCTGTTTTTTGGAACAACTTTCCTTCTTACATATTTCATGAAAATTACAATCTACAGAAGTTAAAGTCCAGTGTCAACAAATATCTTCTTTTGGGTTTTACATAAAAAGAAATATATATTTATTTCTGAGAACATTCTTTCAGCTTTTACTTTGTTTATATAACTAAGGCACATTACTGATGAAGCACCCTTTAGCAATGTGCAGATACAGGAATAATATTCATAATACCTATAATATTAGACAAAGTATATATATGTGTGTGCACACACACACACACACACACACACACACACCATTAATGAAATTAAGAATGTTGGTTAAGTAAACAAAAGTTGTTTAAAATAATTGTTAAAACTAATTTGAGAATCAAATAGTGTTAGCGATTTGCCCAGTAAATTTCTTGCACGAAGCTGTTTGATGAATTGAGTAAAGTTAAAGGATTGAAGTTATATTTCTCTAGAACAAGTAATTCAGTGGACTAAATTTTTGGTTTTATTTTTCTGTTTATGTACTCTAGTCTGTATGATTTTGTACACAGAAGAGATTAGAGTATCTATGAGGTGTTAGAAATTTGATAAAAGATATTTGGTATTGTCGATACAGTGGTTGTTGAGTACCTTATAAATAAATTTTATGCCCAGTTCCTGTCCTTTTGTAGCCAACGATTTTGTACTGTATTTATTTCGGTATGAATAGTGAAACAATTATTATGATGATGAAGTACTGCATCAATCCATAAAAAGTATTTTATGATTCTAATTTGGATTTTTTTTTTTTTTCCTCCAATTTTGTCACTGAGAGCAACAGAATTCTTTCCACCCATATGATTTCCATATCTCCTTACAAGTTTGAAATTAGACCCATGTTGATGTGAACTTTTTTGCTGAAAACCACTCAAGGAATCAACTTCAAAATTTTGGTGGATTCTTCCTGGTATACCTTATATATAATTCATATACCCAAGTACTGTGTTGGCAAGTTTATTACCAGTGTTTTATTAAAATTATAGTATGACTGAACATAGATATTTCTCATTGAATTATTTTGGTTGGTCAGCAATACTTTAAGGTTTCATGAAAATTTAATATATTCATAACATTGATAGCTTTTTTTTTTTTTTTTTTTTAATAAAACCGGAAAACCAGCTCTTAAGACAATTATAATAGTTTGTATAGGAATATTTTTCATAGTTTATTTCTTGGCTAGTCAGCAATAGCACTCATAGTCACTTTAAAAATAAAATATTGTGTTTATAACTGCAGTGGCTATTTAAAAAAAAATTTTTTTCTTTTTTTTCCATAATATCTAAATCAATTTTTAGAAATTCATCAGTTTTGACTTTGAAGGAACACCTTCAGTACTATAAATAAGAATCTAACGTCAGTATAATAGCTTAGTCACTCAGCACCTATTTGGAAAGGTCTGGTGTTGTGTCCCATTTTAGAACAGAGCAATTTTATTTTGATGAACTTGGGTTGAGTTGGCCAGTCTGGAGTGGAGGTGCAAGGACTCAACCCTCCACCCCATGAGTTATTTTGAATTTTTTTTCCTCCCACAAAACAAGCACACCAGTTTTAATGTGTATTGTTATTGATTCCCATTGCTTTTCATACATACATATAAACAGAGAAGGCAGTGGAAAGTGACCACATGCACATAGCTTGTGTAATCTTCCTTCAGGCAGCAAACTCATCATCATTGTCATTGCTATAAATACACCAGAAGTTCAGAAGAGCAGTAGAAGTCCTGTACTTGGCTTTGGAAGTGAAGGAAATTGTAGCCAGTTCTTTGTGTGTCAGCTATTAGGATTATTTTTATAAGCAGTTATATCTAAAACAAATTCTTGGTTTAATATTTTTCTTTCTTTTTAAATTAAAATAAAATTCTTTCCAAAAAAAAAAAAAAAAAATATTCAAAGAAGTTTTGTACGATTAATTGCATTTAAATGATATATTTAATATGATTGTAAATTTGTTTCATAAAATGTGTTAGATTGTCAGTTACTGTTGGTGGTAGTTAATTTTTCTGAACTCTCTTCTAGCCTCCACTAGATTTGTGAAATGTGACAAGTGTCATCATTTCTTTGTTGTTCTTTCTGATGTGGATTCTAAGAAGACACTAAAAGAAAATCGAATTACAAGTGATAAAGCAGGAGTGACAAGGCGGCCACCACCTCCCCCTAAGAAAGTATGTTTGATATTTGCATTTACATTAATAGAAAACTTATTCCCATATGTAATGGGTGTGTGGTTATTTTCTCTCTCTTCCCTTTTGTTTATTAATTACAACCTCCAGTACTGATTCTGTGTGGTTAGGTTAGGGTTCACAATGGCACCTTCCTCATGCACAGATTATAATAGTTGGACTTGGTATTTTAGAAAAGTAATCAATACCAAAAGAACATTAAGTTTTCAAAACCTCAACTACACTAATATTGAACATGACAGTTTTATTTTTAAAGTATTCGTAATATTAATAGCTATAATTTCTTTATTAATTCAGAAAGATTCATATTCGTGTGTGTCAGTGTAATAAGGTATGGAAAAATCTGCATGTATTACTGAAACACAGCACTTAAATTACAAAAAAAAAAAAAAAAAAAAAAGAGGGGAGAGGAAAGACTACTGCTTTACAAACCCGTGTTATGTATTTCATAACATGGGGCCATACTTTCAAGATTAATTCAGAACCTGAAAACAATGAAAGAACTTTATATAAATGTGTTGAATAGCTCCATAACCATTCTGAATGGTTATGGAGCTGTAGCTGTTTGAATATTAAAGAAATGGATATGGGGTTTTCAATAAAAATAATAATAAATAGATAAAAATATTCAAACATGTACCTAGTATGAATAAACATTTTGCTAGGTAGATGTGCATATTCTTATTTATTTATTTTTTATTATTTTTTACCACTGAAAGTTCTGTAGCCATTTTTTTTTAAAATTGAAACAGCCATATCTCCAAGAGATGAATTGGACCATGTTTATATGAAAAATTTTTTTTTTTATTGTTTTCAGGTCCTGAACTATACTGAAAGTATGGCCTGCTTGTAATGAAATGCTTTATTATGTATTTTGAATGTATTACCATTAAGCTTAAATTACACATGGCAACTAATATATTTTTATAATTAGAATTCTCAGGATAAAGACTGTTTTGGAGATGAGACTAACATTAAATAATTATCAGTTAATATGCTATCCAAATTCTATTGGTGAATAAGAGGTGACCGTGAAGGCACTAAAACAGAAGAAATGAGTATTTAGCAAACTAGATGAAGGCAGTGCGATTATGATTATTAATAGATCTGAATCCATAAATATATCAATAATTTGCTAAGAGTTCCATTCACCAATCTTGTTGCCCTTCTCTGTGCTCGTTCCAGCAGCTCTACTAGAAGTATAGTAAATAAATTTGATGAATTTGAAGTGTTGGTCAAGACATCAAAGGCGGATATTGTTGGGATAGCAGAGACGTGGTGTCACACAGATATAAAGAATGCTGAACTGGAATTTGGGGAGTACAATGTGTACAGAAAGGATAGACAGCATAGAAAGGGAGGAGGTGTTATGCTGTTAATTAAGAAAAACATAAAATCAAAAGAAGTGCATCCAGTTGATATAGATGAACAGTGCACTGTTGAGTCAGTTTGGAGTGACATAAGCACTGCAAAAGCAAAAATAAGAGTAGGAGTGTGTTATAGGCCTAATGACTCGATTATAGGCCTAATGAACAATTGTACAGAGAAATAAGAGTGGGCTAGTAAATCGGAATATCTTATAATGGGGGATTTTAACTTCCCAGGTATTGACTGGAACTTGTGGGTTGGTCACTCACACACTAGTCAGACTTTTGTGGATTTATTGGATAATTGTTTTCTGCAGCAGCATGTTCGAGAGGCAACCAGAGAAAGTAATACTCTTGATCTGGTTATCAGCAGTGATCATTCGTGTATTAAGAATTTGCAGATAAAGGAACCACTAGGTGGCAGTGATCACAGTGTACTGATGTGGGATTTACTTAAAGATTTAATTACCATCAGGGGTAAAGGAAAGGGTTTTTGCTTCCATAAAGGTGAGTACAGTGGTCTCCGACAGTTTTTAAATTCTGTACCGTGGGATAAACTGACGATGTTACCAACAGTAAATTCTAAGTGGGAAGCATTCAAGGAATTAATCGTGGAAGCTACTAAAAGTTTCATACCTATTAAGAAATATTGTTCAAGGTTTAGGCCTAAATGGTTATCTAATGAACTAATGAGACTCGTAATAGAGAAGAAAAATGTATGGGATGCATATAAATTATCAAGAGACTCAGAAGCCTATGGCAGATATAAGCTAGTCTGTAATCAGGTGACAAAGGAGGTTAGGCAGGCGAAGGCAGATTACGAGAAATCCTTGGCAAAAGATGCTAAGAAAAACAGCAAGGATTTCTTTAATTATATAAACTCTAAAAGGAAGGGGATGAATCTGATTGGTCCACTTGACATTGATAGTTCAACTGTTGATGATCCTGCTCAGATAGCAAACAAACTGAATGAGTATTTTGCATCTACATTCACACATGAGGAATTATTAAGGTTTGAAAATGGCAGGTTATCAAATTGTAGCAGGATACTTAATGATTTTGTAATAACTGAAAGCAAAGTGGAGGAGAAATTGTTGAAGTTAAACATAAGAAAAGCACCTGGGGTGGATGGGATCTATCCAGTTATATTAAAGGAGGCGGCAAAGCAACTAAGCAAACCCTTAGCCATAATTATGAGAGCGTCCTTGGACTGAGGGGAGGTTCCCACGGACTGGAGATGTGCAAATGTATCCCCAATTCACAAAGGGGGATCGAAGGGTGACACGAGTAATTACAGACCAGTTAGTTTAACTTCTGTTCCGTGTAAAATAATGGAGTCACTGGTTAAAGATGCATTACAGAATCATCTAGACAAGACTGCAGCAATAATTCAGACACAGCATGGGTTTGTTAAGGGGAAGTCTTGTCTGACAAATTTGATAGGATATTATGATGTGGTTACAAAGGAACTGGATGCAAAAAATAATTTTGATATCATATATTTGGATTTCAGGAAAGCTTTTGACACTATTGCGCATGGAAGACTATTGTACAAATTGGAGCAGAATGGTATTAAGGGTAAGTTGCTACAATGGATAAAAGGATGGTTAAGTGGGAGCAGACAGAGGGTGGTAATCAATGGGTGCTGCTCTTCATGGACTAATGTTATTAGTGGAGTCCCACAGGGTTCGGTGTTAGGTCCACTGTTGTTTTGTATATTTATCAATGATATTGATGAAGGTATATCAGGCTTAATGTCGAAGTTTGCAGATGGTACAAAGGTTGGCAGGGTTGTTAATGACAGTAATGGCAGTGTGCTACTGCAACAGGATCTAGATAATTTGGGCAGATGGGCTAAGAAGTGGCAACTGAAGTTTAACCTTGACAAATGCAAAGTACTGCATATGGGTAGAAGTAACCCCAGAGAAACGTACTAACTGTGTGGTACTACACTTAAGGTGGTTTCTGAGCAATGCAGACAGGCTGCCACGGCAGGTCATGGTGTTTTGTCAATGATATATAGGAATTTTGCTAGCAGGGAAAAGGAGGTGATTATCCCTCTGTATAAGGCAATGGTCAGGCCAAGCCTTGAGTACTGCGTACAGGTCTGGAGGCCTCATTTTAGGAAGGATATAGATTTACTTGAGCATGTACAGAGAAGGGCAACAAGATTGGTGAGGCTAATGAAGGGATCCTCTTACCAAGAGAGGTTTAAGTTCTGCAAATTGCAGTGGCTGGAGACTAGGCACCTGTGCGGTGATCTGATTGAGGTCTATAAGGCCTTGAATGGGTTGCGCACGCTGAATTCTGATGGGATCCTTCCACTTGTTCAGATTACGAACCTAAGGGGGCATAAATTCAAATTAAGAAAAGACAGATGTAGATTAGATGTGTGGAAATTTGCCTTTAGCCAACGGGTGGTTAATTGCTGGAACAAACTTCCATCTGTCGTTGTGGAAGTTGATAGGTTGAATAAATTTAAGGAGGAACTGGACAGGCATTTTGAGGGAATGGTGTGATTTTTTTTTTTTTTTTTTTTTTTTTTTGGTCGATGCTGCATAAGCTCATACACTTGCTTTCTTGCATCAAATGCCACTACTACTACTACTACTACATCTAAAATGAGGCCTCCAGACCTGTATGCAGTACTCAAGGTGTGGCCTAACCATTGCCTTATACAAGGGGATAATCAACTACTTATCCTTGCTAGCAAAATTTATGTATATAATTGACAAGACACAATGAGCTGCTCTTGCAGCCTGTCTGCACTGCTCAGAAAACTTCTTATCTGACTGCACAATTACCCCCAGGTCTTTTTCATTCTCCACTACCCTGGGTGTAATAATGCACAGCTGGTACATTACTCTGGGGTTACTGCTACCCATAAGCAGTACTTTACGTTTGTCAATTTTAAACTTCAGTTGCCACCTCTCAGCCCATCTGCGCAACTTTTCTAGATCCTGTTGCAGTTACACTTGTGTATGCCAGTTTTCTGTAGAAAAATATTAAGATGTCATGGTTTTCCACCACTTCCATTTTAAATTTAACCTTTTGGCAGAAGTTGTTGAGGACCGTGAAAAAGAGGTTGGGGTTTCCCACTTCATGCCTGCATACTGTTGAAATGTCAGCATAGCATAGCCAGATATTTTGTTGGAGCTGATAATATTTGAGAAATGTAGAATTTGAGAGTTTGATTTTTGCAACTAAGTTTCTAATGATTTCTGTGAGCGGGAAAGAAGTGGGAAAGCGAGTTGACCATGCCGGGGCCAAATTTTTTAGGTATGGAAGGGTTTGTTGAATTTGAAATACAAAGGATACTAGGAAAGTTTTGAAATACAAAGGATACTAGGAAAGTTTTGCAATACAGCTTTGTTTATTTAATTTTTTCAAAGTAATTTCCTCTACATTCAATACACCTCTCCATCCTCCGAAACCAATCTTTAAACCAGTTCTGCCAAGTTTCACTAGGGAGTAAAGCACACTCGTTGTCCCAAGCCCGTAGAAGGTCCTCATCACTGGAAAACCGCCTCCCTTTTAGCTTCATTTTCACATGCGGGAACAGTGCAAAGTCGCAGGGAGCAAGGTCTGGACTGTAGGGAGGGTGCTCGAGAAGTTTCAGTCCTGTCGTGGTCAAATATTCGGTGCAGGCTTTGGCGCGGTTAGCTGGAGCATTATCGTGATGGAGGTACCAGGTGTCCATTCTTGACTTTGGCCACAGGTTCTTCATAGATCCAATGACTTTAGGCAGGCATTGTTCAGTATACCACTTAGCTGTGACTGTCTTCTGCGTGTCCAAAACGACACGTTCCACAATTCCACTCGATTTGAAAAATACAGCTATCATTTTCTTCTTTACAGATCGGGATTTTCTGACAATTACGGGTGTGTCGTCATCATCAAAGACCCAAACTTTGTTTTGAGCCTTGGTCGGCAGATTGTAATAGTACAGCCAAGTCTCGTCACCTGTCACGATGTTGTTCACATACCGAGATTGTCCCTTATCAAACTTTTTTAACATCTCCCGGCACCAAGTCACACGTCGTGTCATCTGCTCTTCAGTCAGTTGATGCGGCACCCAGAAAGAACAAAGTTTCTTCACGTGCAAATGATCTTGCAGAATCGAACGAATTGCTGGTGCATTTAGGCCCAAAGTATCCTCTATCTGTTGGTAGGTCACTCGCCTGTTTTCGTCAAGCATTTTCCTCACAGCAGTAACGTTTTCCTCCGTAACTGACGTTCGTGGCCTTCCCGGCCTCTCAGAATCCTCCAGAGTGAAATTTCCCCTTTGGAATTCTCTATACCACCTGAATATCGTTGTACGATGTGGACAATCATCATCTAGTGCAAGAGTCATTTCTTCTAAGCACTGGTCTATGGTTAAACCACGCACGAAATTATACCGCAAAACTGTCCTTATCTCATTTCGTGACCATGATGCCATCGCAAGCACTTTACACTCTCACTACTAATGAATAACTGAGCCCATCGACTTGGCGCGGCGGCTACTATGCACGTATGAACATGTCTCAACATGCAGCAACAAGCAGCTTCCTGTGATTCATTGTTGCGTCATATTGCAAAACTTTCCTAGTACCCTTTGTAACATTTTCTAACTGAAGGGTCAATTAAGTATGTAATATCCTGGATGATGTTGGGACTGCTGAAGCCTGTGTGCAGTTTGTTGTTCGATTATGGTTTTGCTTTCAGCTATAGGAACATTGGTGTATGTAGTGCCTACATTTAAAGAAGCTACAGTGTCTTCATTTTGGAAGCTGATGTCTTTTAACTTGTTAATATCTTTTGAATTATTTCCAGAGATTAGGCTTGTTAGAAATTTGGTTAGCAAAGTTGAGATCCTTTTTCCTGGGTGATATCCACCATTGATGACGAATCTAGCTGGATAACTGTCCTCGTTTTCTTTGATGTTAGCAAGGAGCCAGTGTAGAATCTGTATGGTGTTAGTTGGAAGCAAAGGTATAGTGAGAGTGTGAGTAATATGCAGACCAGAAGATTGTGAAGAATATGATGTGAGTCTTTACATGCAGATGGAATGGGCAAGCAGGCAGGAATGTCTTATTATGGGTGACTTTAATCTGCCCCAGATTGATTGGAATAAGTGAGAGGGGAAACTCACCATGGGGAAATTTTTTTTTTTTTTTTTTTTTTTAAATAAATTAGATGTTTATTATTTGTATCAGCATGTTAGAGAAAGTGCTAGAGGTGAGAATATTCTTGACCTCATCATTACTAATGAATCGATGATATTTTGGGGCTTAAAGTACAGGAACTACTGTCAGTAAGTGATCGTGCAATTCAGTTGGAAGATGAAGAAAGATGTTGCAGTAGTTAAAGGTAACTTCAGAACTTTGACAGTTTAAGGCACTATATGGCATCTATGAATTGATCGGATTGCTGAGGAAGGTGAATACATTTGAATTATGGAATACTTTTAAAGCAAAAATCACACAATCATTAACCTCAATACAGAAGTTTCAAATTTTTCATATTTCAACAGAGGCTCTCTAAAGCATCATAACAAATTTTACAGTAAGACTGAAAAAAATCACCAAACTGGGGAGACACCACATCAAATGCATTGTCATATAAATTCTCTGAGTAGGTGATTTCCATACCATTTGAATAAACTTTGTGCTCTCAATAGTTATGGATAAATGAAATTAAAAATTTTATTTGTCCATAAATTCATTATGGACAAATAAAATTAAACGGAATAAAATTCATTATGGACAAATAAAATGTCCATTCATTATCCTTAGATAACCCAGCTGATGTTGCGGATGAATTAAATAGGTACCTTGCATCAAGGCCTCCATAGCCGAGTGGGCAGGAGCGGTAGTGCAGTAGCACACGCTCTTTGAGTAGACTGGGGTTCAAGCCCCTGACTGCTGAATATGGTCGATCTGCCAACCTGCACTGGACCAGCGTGGCAGATTATGGTCCATTTCCCTCAGCATGAATTGTTGAGGAGGCTTCCATCCTGCAGTGGATTGATAATGGCTGCACTTTATTTTTTTTACTTTTTACCTTGCATCAGTCTTTACTGGCAAGAGGCCCTTTATGCTGAGAAGAGGCCGAGCCATATGAAATTAGTGATTTTGTAATTACAGATTGTTTATTAGAAAAACTTTTGAGCATAAAGGCAAGTAAGGCTCCTGGACTTGATGGCATATGCCCATTAAAATAAATAAATTTTCTGTTTATACTCCGGCACAACAACTAAGTCAGTAGAGTTTACAATAAATCGTCAATACAAATATTTATCGTATTTAGTAGTCATGGGCTTGAACTCCAGTCCACTCAAGGAACGTGTGCTATGCACTCTCGCTCCTGACCACGGCTACGTCAAGCCTTAAGTTTTGAGGGAGACTGCCTGGGAGTATATTGAACCATTGAGGTTAATTATGAGGGTATCTTTGGACTTGGGAGAGATTCTGTTGTATTGGAGAAGTTCCAATGGATCTCCATGCTAAAGGCGGTTCTAAGAGTGAAGGTAATTACAGACCGATTCTGTTTTTGCTAACACTGATATCAGTGGTATAAAAAATCTTAGAGGCAGTGATTAAGATTGCAGTCCAGGCACTTTTAGATAGATATGGCAATCTGAAGAACACACAACATGGCTTTGTTAAGAGAAAATCGTGTTTAACTAATTTTGTATGCTATTTTGACACAGTTACTCATGAGCTGGATTTAGGGAACAATTTTGACTTATTTTATTTTGATTTTAGCAAAACATTTGACTCTGTCCATCATGAGGTTACTGTGTAAGCTTGAAAAGGTTGGGATTACTGGTAAGATTTTAAGATAGATTGCTAAGTGGCTGCAGGGCAGAAGGCAGAGGGTTGTGATTAATGGATATTCTTCATATTCGTGTAACATCAGGCATGGGGTCCCTCAAGGATTAGTTCTTGCACCACTGTTGTTTCTCATTTTCATAAATGACATTGACAAAGGGATAGGTGTGACGTCAAAATTGCAGATAACGTAAATATTGGTAGTCGTTATTTATCAGTGCCAAGCAGCTCTCCTTCAGGATGACTCAAACAGACTTCAGAGAAGTGGCAGCTACGTTTTAATGCTTCTAAATGCAATATCTTACACTTGGGGAATAGCAACCCCTAAATAATTATACACTTGGTGGGGTTGAAATTAAAACAGTAGAAGAGAAAATGGATTTGGGAGTTATGATATGGGCAAAGATGAAGTTATCTGAACAGTGTAAACAGGCAGCCAGGAAAGCCCATGGTGTCCTATCAATGATTTATCGTATGTTATTCTGTAGAAATAGGGAGGTCATAATCTCACTATATAAGGCAATTGTAAGACCACATTTGGAATACTGTGTTCAAAGTATTGAGATCTCATCTGAAAAAAGACATTGAGTCTTGAAAGGTTCCAAAGATGGGCAACTTGAATAATGAGATCGACACAAGGACGACTGTATGGGGAAAGACTGATTATGTGGGCTACAGAGCTTTTCAACCAGGCACCTCAGAGGTGATCTGATTGAGGTTTATAAGGCTCTGAGAGAGATTAGTAAAATGAAGGTGGACTTTTCACTGTTATAAAGAATTTCAGAACTAGTAGCCATAAATTCAAATTACAGGGCTTGAGGTTTAGATTAGATTGTAGAAAGTTTTCTTGTAGCCAGCGAGTCGTTGATTGCTAGAACAAGTTGCCTTTTCAGGTAGTTGAGAGCGAGTTGATTGCTAGAACAAGTTGCCTTTGCAGGTAGTTGAGATTGACAGCTTGAGTAAATTCAAAAGTCATCTGGATAGTTACCTGTGTGAGGAGGGAAGCATAGAATTTGCATTTTATCTGCTTTTTTTTTTTTTGCCAGTTTAGCAAATGCCTGTGGCTTCCTTGCACTTTTTGGCAAATGCTATTACTATTAAGAGACTTGGAACCTCCAAATTATTTGGTTCAATTTTTTTTGAAGAGTTGATCAGTTTATGCCTTTAGAAGAGTTGAATGAGTTTTGCCTTTGCCTTTCTATGTTGCATCTGGACAATATAGAATAGGTTGTATGTTGTGGTATCTTTAAGAACTTCTTGGACTTTGACAATGTAGTCATTGTTGTTGGGAATAATTGTGGAATTTCCTTTATTTGTCTAGGAGATATTGATAGAACAGTCTTTTTGAAGATCTTTGAAGCAGCCTTGTTTTCCTTACTGCTATTGATGCTTTCATATATAGTGGACCCCACTTTACGATTGGTTCACCTTACGATCAAATCACTTTATGATGGGCTCTCTATAATAAAATCCCATTCACTATACAATACATGGTAAGCACCTGTCATTGTGATCATGTTTGTGGATTAAATTTTAATTCTATTAAATGGCAATTCCATAAGCAAAAATAGGAGGAATATTATCCACAGGCACAAAAGTAAAGATCACAGATTTACACTTTATTACATTTCCATTTAACAAAATTAAATGATACTTGAAAATAGCTAGAATATTTTCCAGAAGTTAGCAAAATAAAAATAAATTTACGCTTATGTACATAGCTTAATTAATACTAAAATATAAAATAGTAAGTGCTTAAAAAACGGTACTCACCTTTGAATAAATCTGTAACAATTTTTTTTTTTTTTTTTTTTTTTTCAAGCACTTGCTATTTTATATTTCAGTCTAATACTCATGGTATTATAAGATTTCTATAATTTTTAGTAACTTAATTAATACTCACATACTAACTGATTTATATTTTTGTTCACTGACTTTTTTTTTGTATTAAAATTTAAAACGAAAACATTCTTGGAGAAGAACAAAATGGGTTCAGGAGAGGAAGATCATGCGCTGACGCTTACTTCATACTTAAGCTCCTGATAGAAAAAAGAAGAGAGAGTTTAATTTGGAAATCCATCTCGTTTTCATATATTACAAAAAAGCCTTTGACAAGATGAACTGAACAAAATTATTTGAAATCTTAAAAGGAGACAATATACCAAACCAGTTGATTGAGGCCATCCTCAATATCTATAAAAATAATAGAATAAAAATTAAGATTGAATCACAAACAACTGAATTGGAGACAGTAAATACAGGGGTGCGACAGGGATGTGGACTGTCCCCACTTCTATTCGACATATATATAAATCATATTATAAGAGAATGGAGGAAAATCTCCAAGAATTTCCTTTGCTCATATTATAAGAGAATGGAAGAAAATCTCCAAGAATTTCCTGCAAAGGAAATTCTTGGAGATTAGTTTCAAAATTAGCTGCAAAGTAAGATTGGACAGCAATCTTACTGCAAAGTAAGATTGCTTTTTGCTGATGACCAGGTCCTAATAGAAGACAATGAGAACTCATTGCAGAAAGCCATCTTCTCATTAAACAAAATAGCAAAATCATTTAATATGGAAACCTCATCTTCAAAGAAAAAATGGTGGCATTTAAAGGAAGAAATCCAGTAAGAAGCAAGATCTACATTGACAATAATAATTATCAAATAAGTTAACACTTTCAATACCTAGGATACCACCTGTCATAAGAAAAAGATATTGAGCAAAAAATAAATAATTACATAGGCATTACTAAAACTATAAACCATATTTTCAAATCTAATCTGGTGCATAAGAAAACAAGGACACTGATACGTAACACCCTCGCCAGACCTATCCTGACCTATGGCTCTGAGGCATGGGCAAAGGGGACAGGAGGAGGTTGACTGGTGCAGAAATGTGTTTCATGCACAGAACCGCAGGCTATACCAGACTTGACAGGAAAAGAAATCAAGACATCCTGTCAGAACTGCAGACAACCAACCTCAGTACTGAATTATATTGACTCATACAGAAACAGTTGGATACAGCATGTAGAGAGAATGGAGAACGGACGTTGTCCGAAAGAGATACTAAACTACAAGCCCCAGAGAAAGGGAGACAGAGACAGACCCCCTGCAAAGATGGAGAAAGACTGTAACAGGCCACTAGGCCTAATACTGGACAAGAAGAAGAAGAAAATTTAAAACAGTAAAAAAGATAAGCAATCAATAACGAAGAACACGGCATGCACAAATTGCAACTAATATGATATGCGCAAGTGAGATATGAAGTAACAAGTTTACGAAGCTTAAAAAGTAAGAATGAAGAGATGATTCTGAAAATTTATTTGTTTTTTATATGATTGAAGAGGAAGGGGAAACATATTTCACCATAATAACGTAAAAACACACAGAATTCCAGCTATTGGTATTATCACAAATGCAATAAGATTGAGTTTACCACACATTTATAATAGATTGCAATTACAAATAAAGTAATTGATTTACTAGTACATAATTTATTAATTGCAAATGAATTTGGCAAATTTCCTTACTCTGTGTTAAAAGTGACAAAACAGATTTGGATAGTTTTGGAAGATTTAAAAATATAATAAATAAATAAAATAAAAATAAACTACCTGTTTCACTGACAAATAAAATGCATTATAACAGTAAACAGTGCAGTGGTTTTCTATCTCTCACAGTGTAGGACTAACCAGCATCTGTTTAACTATTGTGACATGATTTTATATATATATAGGTAGTCGTCGACTTACGACCATGTTTAGGTTCCGACCGACCGGTCGTAAAGCGATCTGGACGTAAGTCGGACCAGTTTAGGTAAATCAGACACTGTGTACAACACAATTGGTTTACTATTTACAAAGATATCAAATACTGTATAAAACCTAAAAAATATTTTATCTTAAAGAACTAAACAAAACATATGTAGAAAATAGATAAGAAATATTTTACTAACCACTCTTGCTTGGCAGCGGGTCATCAATGCCACCACTTGATGTAGTGGGAGTTGTTTTTCTCATAAACATGTTGATTTTTGTCTGAATTGTTTGTTTCCTTTTCTGCTCGTAAATTTCACGGTATGGCCAAAAAGCATCTTGTACCATTCGTTCAATCCCTGCAAATCATTCGATGTTTGGGTCCATTTCCTCAAAATGTGCAAGAAGTTTATTTAGTAGAGAAAACCCTACAGATAACCCTCTAGTGGTGAATTTTCTTTCTGGTTCTTCCTCATCTTCATTTTTCTCTTCAGCCATTCTTTCTTCTTCCAAAGCGATAAGTTCTTCATTCGTAAGTTCTCCAGATTCTTGCTCTAGCAGCTCCTCTACATCTTCCACTTCAATCTCTAAAGAAAGTCCATTTGCCAGTGTTACAATATTTTCCGTAACCATTTCAAGTTCATGTTCACTAATAAATTCATCAATAGTATTAACAAAATGCTGGACAGTTTTTCCAGATTCCATTCACGCATTTCTTTGTCACAGCCTCCCACGCGGCTGCAATATTTTTGATGCATTTATAAATATCGTACTGTTTCCAAAACTCTCGCAAAGATAGTTCTGGGTCAGCGTCTGTTGCAGCTATAGCTTGGATGAAAGTGGTTCGAAGATAGTGTGCCTTAAATGTGGCAATCGCCCCTTGGTCCAGAGGCTGAATGAGTGGAGTTGTATTTGGTGGCAAATAAACAACTTTTACATCTGGATGGAGGTGGTCTAGGTGAGTTGGATGGCCAGGTGCATTATCTAAGATTAATACAATTTTGAAAGGAAATTCTTTCTCGAAGCAATATTCACGAACTTGAGGTACAAAACAGTTTAGAAACCAGTCTTCAAACAATGTTTGAGTCATCCAGGCTTTTCAGTTTGAATGGAAGTATACAGGCAGAGTGTGCTTGTTTACATTCTTGAACGCACAGGGATTTTCAGAATGATAAATTAAAAAGCTTCAGTTTAAAACCTGTGATGTTCCTGCCAAGGAGCAAAGTCAGCCTATCTTTAAGTGCCTTAAAACCAGACATATTTTTGGCTTCTTGGTGAATGTGTGTGTGTGTTCTGGCATCCTTTTCCACAACAATCCAGTCTCATCCACGTCGAAAAGCTGCTTTGGTTGATACCTTTCTTCCTTAATTATTTCATCCAGACTTTTAACAAACTCTTGAGCTCCTTCCACATCTGCACTTACTAATTCTCCAGTGACTCGAACCCTATGAAGGTTGAATCTTCTTTTGAATCTTTTGAACCATCCTGTACTTGCTATAAATGTCTGAGTGTAATCTTTTCCGACGCATTTCTTCAGCGTCTGAAAGAGACTTCTAGCCTTCGACTGCACTGTAAGAAGGCTTAAGGGTGTTCGCTCCTGTATCTGATCTTCCAACCAAAGAAACAATTTTTCCATTTCATGGATGGGCCCTGTATGTTGTTTCGTTATCACTGTTGCTTGCATGGGTGCCGAACCTTTAACAACTTTACGAATCCTTTCTTTGTCTTTCAAAATCGTCGACACTGTAGAATGAGATAACTTAAAATCACGTGCAATTGCGTTCACCTTCTTTTCTTCTTCATGCTGCTTGATCACTTTCAATTTTGTGTCTAAATCAATGGCCTTTCTTTCTTTCTTGTCATGTCTAGGAGTAGACAAAGGCACTTTCCTCTTGGTTGACATGTTTAGGGGTTTTAAAAAAAATGCTAATTGTAACACAAATATAACTGAACCAAAAATAGTGAACGTAATATGTATGCAAAGAGATCGAGATGCATGAATCATGACATACATACATCGCTAAGATGTTTTGTTCAACTGCGATGGCAAAGCCGACTAAACGGATTAAGACTAGCTTATTCGCACCAAACACACGTTACTGGGCAGTGGGCTGACACTACACGCACAACCGTTCCTATTAGGCTTCGGGGACCACACAGATAGGGCGTGAGTGTAGTAGAAAAATCTGAGAGCACTGCATTAAGAAAGGGGGTTGATTGTGTGTATAGCATTCTTCATAGCAACAATCTTGTATGTATGCTCAGTTCAGACTGAAACGCGGTGCGAGATGCAGTCGTAAGTCGATCAGTCGTAAAGCGCATAGGTCGTAAGTCGATGACTACCTGTATATAATGTGAGAGAGAGAGAGAGAGAGAGAGAGATGAAACTACTTTAAAATAATTTGTGTATAAACCTTTGTAATCTTAATATATTTGCACATGTTGGAGGAACAAGATAAAAAAAAAAAAGAGGTCTGTTCAAAAAGTATCTGTATTGCTACAATATAGTCACAGTAAGCATACTTACAGGGAGAATGGGTAATTTAATCCCCCTTTGAAATAATATATTTCTGAGGCAATGCATGTAGTCCGATTAATTTTTGCACTCTTGGAAGCACTTCTGGAAAATCATTTTCAGAATTGCCAGATGAGATTGAGATTGTTTGTATTAACTCTTTATTGTTGGTATATCTTAAAATAAACATCCTTTCAGTGTTTTGTCAGTCTAGGAAACTAAAACCAGTCGGATGAAGCTATATCTGATGAATTAGGGATTGCTGGATGAGTGATTTTGTATTTGTCCAAAAAACTGTTCAAGTAGCAGTGAATGAGACTGTGCATTATTGTAGTGAAGTAGTCAGTTGTTGAAGTTCCACTTTTCCAGTCTTTTTCTTGGAATGGCACCATGAAGTCTGAACCTTAGAGATCGAGATGCACTTTATTGTTTCTCTCTCTCTCTGGAGTGTGTTCATGATGGTAGGTAACACCTTCACAATAAAAAAAAAAACAATGTTAGCCAACATGGCTTTTTTTTTCTCTCTTGCTGTACTTGCTTTTCTTTTTTGGGTTGGGGGTAGTCAAACTTGTATCGATCCATTTCGGAGTCCTCACATACATTTAGAGATCAAATGTTTCACCTTTTGGTTTCAAAATTTAACATGCACCTGTTGTTGAGTGCACCCCGACATTTTGGAATGTGAGAGGGGAAACTATTAGCTGACAAGGGCAGACAGCCATAAGTGAGTGAATAGCTTACTGCATGGAAGTATGGATAAAACAAGTGTTTTTTTTGCGGTGCACTCTCAACAATGGACATATTCCAGATACTTTTTAAATGGATCTCATAAACGTTAATTCTTTTTATTTTTATAAGTAAGTCTCTTTAATGGTTTTAATGCATTGGCTCTTATGCATTTATATTCAACACTGCATATATAAGGCTAAAAAAACTCTTCGCTGTTTTGGTTAAAAATGATTTTTCAGTTTCCCCTTTTCCTTCCGTCAAAAAAATAAATAAATTATGAGTCATTCTAGTATGTTCCTCTGATTATTTTTACATTAGAAAATCTTTCCATTTTGTTGACTGACTAGTCTGCCACACGTTCCCAAACTTTGTAATTTAGTTTCATTTCTCACTGAACTTGCACTTCATTGATCACCTAGTTTGGTATTTAATTTTATGTATAAACATTATTTCAGTTTTACTTTTGCGTTTTCAGTTTTAATTTTTGTATTTTCAGTTTTAATTTTTGCATTTTGTATGATTAATCTGAGCTTTGGTTTGATTTACTGAGTTATGTAATTAAGTGACTTAAATTATGGTATTGATGGACTCTATTCTATTTTCCCCCTCCCATTTAGATATTTGAGTATTTGGATAAACATGTTGTTGGTCAAAACCATGCCAAAAAAGTGCTTTCAGTGGCAGTCTATAATCACTACAAGAGAATTTATAACAACATGCCAAACAGCAGTTCTACTAAAAGGTCTGAGAATACTATGATAGAAAGTCAGGCACATGGTTTTATACCACGTGGTAAGTTGTTCTTGAAAATTAGGCCTGAAATTGAAAACTTGAGGTAATCAGAAATTTCCTCCCCACTTCTTATAAGAAGTTAGATTCATCATGAATACAGTTTTAAAATTCCAGTTGCATTTGTTTTATTAATTCTTGTGTCCAAACACGCATTAGATGAAGAAGTGGTTGAAGTTACAAAGGGGTAGTATAAAATATACTACAAAGGGATAGTATATTTTATTATTACTGATATTTACACAGTTTCTTTAAATGGACCCATGTCCTATTCCCTTTTGCTTCAGCAAAATTTGCTTCTTTTCCAGCATTTGTAAATCTGTCAGTTTTATCTATTCTCCTTATGGTAGCCAAAATCGCAAAATTTGTATCTTAGAGTTAGTATGCATAACTGGTGTTATGCTTACTAATTCTAAGGTAAAAATATTTCAAAGTTGAATTATTTTGTTGATTTGTGTCTCTCTTTGTTTCTTTTTTTTTTTTTTTTTGCTATCTCTATAATGTAATATCCAATTTACCTCAGTTTGGGTTCAATATTTAAACTATATTCAGGTTATATGGAGAGATCACACTCTATTTCTTCATTTATGCTTTATTTTTTATCTGATATCAAGATCAAGATTTCATAAGGTATGTAATAGAACCCATTTTATAACCAAATGAACCTCTTGAAAACAACCATAGCTATGAAGGGAGGTTAAGAAGTAAGTTAACTAGAGGACTGTTTATTTTGTCATGTCAGTACAATATATGAGGAAGTGGTGCTCTAAGTTTGCTAATAGTTGGAACAGCATAGTAGACAACAGGAGTGCCCATCTGTCCACTTTATCCAAATATCAAAGCTGTTGATGCAGCAGTGCAGGCAGGCAGACATCTATGTTTTGTGCAATTAGAGTAGAGATTTCACTTTTCATATGGAACTATATGATACATGTGCACAAGCATCTAGGGTACTGGAAAGTCTGCAGCAGATGGTTACCTCACCATCTGACTGACAACCACACAAAAAAAGGCACTCGTGGTGATATCACTTGCCAACTTGCGATGATAACACAATGGCAAGTAATAAATGAGACATAACAATAATATGGCAGCTGTATGGTAGCACTCCATGTTGACCCAACTAAAGAATGCTCTCCACCAGTATGCCTCCCCTCCAAATTTTTTGTTATTGCCTAAATAAAAATGATCCTAAAAAGAAGAAAATTTCAAACAGTGGATGCAATAATCATTAAGAATATGACTAATGAACTAAGAGTGATTAACAAATATCATTTGAACAGTGCTTCCAAAAGTGGAAAAGGCAATGGGAATAGTACATTGCTACTCAAGAAAATTATTTTGAAGGAATAGTTGTAATTGAGCTAAGTCTTGAAATCAAGTTTTTAT
The DNA here is from genome assembly GCF_048544385.1 of Mastigoproctus giganteus. Taxonomy (NCBI): domain Eukaryota; kingdom Metazoa; phylum Arthropoda; class Arachnida; order Uropygi; family Thelyphonidae; genus Mastigoproctus; species Mastigoproctus giganteus. The sequence goes on from NC_143576.1 coordinate 30,773,144, forward strand.
TGATGATTCCAGAACTTTGTTAGTCTTATTAACAGAGTAATAACTCTTTGTTAGTCTTATTAACAGAATGATATTCTCATATAAATTCATAATGAATTATGCCTCTATAATCAAAAAATAATTCTACCATAAATTTAACATTGTGTTCATACCAATTTTTTAGATTTATTTTATTATTTTTTTCCCATGGAAGGCTTGCATTTAGAGATTGACATTTTTGTCTGCAGGTTGCAAAGATAACACTATGTTTTATTTCCTAAACAAATATCACTGTTATTTTTAGAAATCCTGGATTATGATCAGAACTTTTAATTGGCTTTTGAAAGTTCATTTTTTGTTCCTCTCTGATTATCCATTAAAAACTTGAACAAAGGAGTTGCATAATATTTTCATGTTTAATATGTAAATATCAGAATTTTAAATTTAAAAATCAATATTATAATATGGGAATTTCATCTAAATATCAGATATGATATTCTAACTTTAGAGGAAATGTTTTCAATCTTATTAGGGCGATGAGCTTCTAGTGTAGGAGATGAACTCATTTGTCTATGTCTCAAACCTTGCATCATTCTCAGTGAAGCCACATCAGTCCTTGAAGTACTTGTACCATTCAAATAAATCTTCGTCTCATTTGCTCAGCAATCATTTTAGTGGTCTCTGAGATTGATTTCTTTAACAAAAAACAGAATTTTATAGATCCTTGTTCAAAATGCAGCATTCTAAAAAAATAGTAAGAAATTACCATCAGCAACAGATAAAAATAAGCCTTTGAGCAAGTGCAACCAAGATGCCACCTACTGTAAAAAATTTTGGCTATTTTAGGTTACAAAAATGAAATACATCTTATTTGATGTTCAGATATTTTTAATAAATTCAGGCCTGGAACTTTCTGATTTTACCTTGTATGACAAAAAAAATTGATGAAAGTTAACAATATTTTGTTTAGACTGTGACTCCAATAAGTGAATTTTGAAGAATAAGATAGTGCATAAAGTGTGGTCTGCAAACTTGGTTATGAACATATGTAAGTGGTTTAAAGAACACTAATTCCTACAATGGATGATATGTGATATTATCATCCTTGAATTTCAGGATGTATATACCAAATTATTCATTGCACCACTAATTGAGCTTAATCTGTCATAAATTGTTTTTTATTGTAAATTTTAGGTTTAACTCTTCTGACCAGAAGAGTTAAACCTAAAATTAAATTTAAGTTTTTCAGTTTAATTTTTTACTTTTATTAAATAAATTCTTATTTAATTAATTTAATTCTTTATAAATAATTTTATTTATTAATTTATTTAATTTTTTACTTTTATTAAATAAATGGGGTAGAAACTTACGAACTGTGCGGTTAAGTTTCTCTGGGGTTGTAGATTACACTCAAGGTGACAGTTGTAGAATAGAATAGATGTAGAATCAGGGTGGTAGAGAATGAAAAAGACCTGGGGATAATTATGCAGTCTGATATGAAGTTTTCTGAGCAGTGCAGACAGGCTGCCAGAGCAGGTCATGGGGGTATTGTCGATATACAGGAATTTTGCTAGTAGGGATAAGGAGGTGATTATCCCTTTGTGTAAGGCAACGGTTAGGCCCTGCCTTGCATACTGGTCTGGAGACCTCATTTTAGGAAGGATATAGAGTTGCTAAAATGAGTACAGAGAAGGGCAACAAGATTGGTGAGAGGAACGAAGGGGTCCTCTTACTAAGAAAGGCTTAAGTTCTGCAATTTGCAGCATCTAGAGACTAGGCCCTGCAAGGTGATCTGATTGAGGTGTATAAGGCCTTGAATGGTTTCAGCAGGCTCAATGCTGATTGGCTTCTTTCTCAGATTATAAATCTGAGGGGGCATAAATTGAAACCGAGGAAAGACAGTTGTAGAATAGATGTGCGGAAATTTGCCTTTAGCCAGTGGGTAGTTGATTGCTGGAACAAACTTCCATCTGTCGTGGAAGTTGATAGCTTAAATAAACTCAAGGAAGAACTGGACAAACTTTTAGAGCAAATGGATGTGTGAATTTTTTTTTTTTTTTGGCTGATGCTGTATAAGCTTGCCTCTGTTAATGCTAATTCAAGATCACAGAATAAGCATTGTTTTAATCTTACTTTATATTTACCATTTATCTATTAAGAAACCCAGTTAGACAATGGGGTACTTTCTTTTTTTGTGTAGTAGCAAGTAGGAATTAGTCTTGTCCATTTGTGGGATAAGCGAAGAAACTATATATTTTTGTACTGTAGTGAATATTTTTAATCCTCTCTTTTGATATTATTCGTGAAGAATGTTTTAGTTAAATTACTATTGACAAGAAATATTAAAAATAATAATACAAATTGAGAAGGAGAAACATTTGGCTGACTGATGTTATGTTTATATTTTGAGGTGATGCTGAATCATTGTTTGTTAAAAGAATTGTCAAATTTTTATTGCCTACTATTCAAGGAATGAAAAAGATCGCATTTGCAAAAGACATTCATTTTATTGACCTGTGATGTATTGTCAAAATGTTAACATAGATGAAAGTTTTGTGCCACTATTATTGTGAAATCCAATTTCTGCTCTTTCCTAACAGCATGCTCTGCATTGTTTACACTATATCAGTATGAAATTTGAAATATATTGTTTCACAGACAAGGCACTGTCTCATAGAATAAAAAAAAAAAAAAAATCTTAAGGAAAGACAGGAAGTTTGCTTAGTTATCAAATTAACTTCTAATTTGTGTGATTTAAGAAAGACACATTTTGCAGAAAAGGTTTTGATACAGCTGCTGGTGAAATCAATGTATGTTAAATTGTGTGAGAGAGAGAGAGAGAGAGAGAGAGAGAGAGAATATATTGGTTTCTTAGCAAATTACTGGTGTCATAATCTTCCTGCTTAATCACTTTGAGATGAGTGACAGGGAAGCTACATATGACAATATTTGTGGGAATTAGTAATTACAGGAGAAACAATAACTCCTTGGCAAATATAAAGAATATAGCATACAATCTTTAGAAAGCATGAGGCAATTGAGAAGTTTTAAGTGACAGATCAGAACACATGATCCATTTAGAATTCGAAAAATATCCTACATCCATTTCCAAAGTTGGAAGTGGATGCAGAAGGCAAAAAGTGGGATACCACGTGCTCTTGCTGTGGCCTTTAAGAAAATTTTGATGACCACCCAGACTTCACAAGGGTTAACTTACCAACAAGAGGAGTGTGTTTCGAAAAAAATGGTGGGTATTAACAACAGCAGTGTCTTTTCAAAAAAAGAGGTGGTGTTTTCTGCATCATTTTAATTTTCAAATCTTGAATGGATTGCAACCAAGTTTGAGGCTTAGTAGGAAATGTTTCTTATTACGAATAAGAAAGTTTGAGGAATTTTTTTACCTTTTGTGCAAAAATAAAAGCATTTACAATTCCAAAGCCAAAGGAATGATATAACTAACCAACTTACTTTAGAGTCCTAATCCACAAGAGTTTCCTTTTGCCCCTCAGAGGTCACATCTTTATGTGATGGTGCCATAATTTATGTAGGACATGTTTAGCACTTAATATTATACATATTCTTGTCTGTACTTTGGCATGATCACTAGGTTCTGACTTGGGATCATGCCAAAATAATTAATTATAAACTTCCAGAGAAGTTTAATTAAAAGAAGTTCCATTTATACTCCTGCATGACTGCTAGGTCATGCAGGAGTATTAATCTTTCTGACAATGAGTACAATTGTTAACTGTATTTAGCAGTCATACGGGCATGAACCACAACCTATCAAATGTGTGTGCTATTGCACCCTGACACTTAACCATTTTGCTATATTGAGTCTAAATCTTTCTGACAATGAGTACAATTGTTAACTGTATTTAGCAGTCATACGGGCATGAACCACAACCTATCAAATGTGTGTGCTATTGCACCCTGACACTTAACCATTTTGCTATATTGAGTCTAAATTACCTGTATCATCTAAGTGATATATAAGATTTTGCTGTAGGAAAAACAAATGATGTTTCATGTCAACCTGCAAAAACAAGGCTATTCAGACTGCTTATGTGTCAAGTGATTGTCAGTTGCAACTCTGACTAAAGTCCTTGATATTAAAATTGGACCTGTAAAGCATTCTTACATTTTTATACCAAGTACATTTAGAACCAGAAGTTACCTATATTTCATAGTTTCTCATTAAATGTTTTTCACTGATATCTGTGATTTTAAAAATTATTTTACAGATCTTCTCCATATCTCAGGAATCTCTCATAGTAATGCTTTAGGAGTTAGTTTCTATCAACAACAACAGCTCCCTCAAGATTCTGATGGCTGCCATAGTAGGGGTTCTGATCTTCTAAGTGCTAAAAGCCATGAACTGCATTTAGAGAAAAGTAATATACTTCTCTTAGGACCTACTGGATCAGGTAGGCTCCAGTATTAATGTTAATTTTGATATTAATCTTCAGTATTAAATTGATCTAATTAGATATTAATCAAGTAATTTATAAATATTTATTAGTCAGCACTTTATTTTCTTCTCATAGTATATTTCACTTTTATGATTATTAAGGGAAATGATTTAAGTAGAAGTCAAATTTTTCTACGTAATTTATTGGGTATGTGTCACCCCCTAACTCCTAGCTTAGTCTGTTAATAGCAACTGGGGGCAAGTGTTTAGGAACTGTCATGGCTTTAAAGCAGTTATATTACAAGACAAAATTAAAAGAAGTTGGGTAGGGCAGCTGAGTACTTATGTAACATAAAACAAGAACATATCTGATTACATAGCAAAGCCTTACCATTATAACACAACTAGCATTTCCCACGTGCTATGTGTATTCCATCCAGACGTTCCAAAGCTAGGATTACCAGCTAATGTTTTCTTTGTTAAGTGATGAAACATTCTTTATGGAGAGTCTAAAGAAGACCGTACTCGTTCAGAGCTGTAATCAAGTTGAGGAAATGGGTACTCTGTGTCAAGTAGAAATGAAATCGATACTGTAATGTACACATTTCAGGATTTATCAAAGTGACTGTGGTAAATGTGTGTTAGCAGTGGCGCACTATGGCCACAGATGCTGATGCGCCTAATAAATCCCCAAACAAACAAACAACCCATTAGCAGTTGTATTTCCTTTTTTTTTTTAAAATAAAATGATATGTTAGAAAATAAAATTACATTTTGAATAAAAGTATCTAATTGGTTAGAGGAATTTATGCAGCATAATCAATTTTGTTTGTCTCTTTCGAGATAAGATAAATTTAATCATTTTAACTTCTATTCAGTTCAGTACTGCCACTCTCATTACTGTTAGTCTCATTTTCACTACTGCTCTCTTTCCACAGTTCTGTCAGATCATATTGTCTCACTCCTATGTCATTTAATAGGCAGTGCTTAGTGAATCGCTGACAATCAGTTCTAGAGATATTTTTTCCTAAGTATTTAGAATTCACTGACACAGAAAACTCATAGTTGAATTTATGATTTCCTAGTAGATATGCATGTGTGCATAGCTGCCAACTCACTGGATTTATGATGGCGATCTCTTTTATGATTTTACCCCTTCTCTGTCTCAACATTGTAATACACTTGGGAACAGAGTTTCACCATCTTTTTTTTTTGCAAAAACTCAGTTTTTCTGTCTTTTACTTTCTGCTAAAAAGATGATAAATTACTTTAAAATTGCAATTTAAAAAAAAAAAAAATTGTTAATGAATTGGCCGTCAAGTGCTGCTAGTTTGCATTGCAAAATAGAAATGCAGGATAATAATTTTACAGTACTTGTGTGGTGCAAAGCTAAAGAACAATATTTTTCAGTAAGATGCCAAAGAAATGCAATGAAAAAATTTATATATAATAAGAGATATATAACAAGATTTTCCATGTATTGTATTGTAACATCTGAAAAAAAGTAACAGGTTTGCCTTGTGTGTACTATGATGTCGTTTTTCAATTTCAAGTGTGGGAAATGAGGAACCAAGCATAACGAAAGCATGCAGTCCATAGAAAAAATGGAAAAAATAGGTGTATTTCATAGCTTTATTTATTTATTTTTTTTTTTTTTATGCAAACCCAAAACATGAAAGGTATTAGAATCTGTAGTACTTAGTGTATCATGTGTGCATTGAAGGGAAGTTGGGAAGACACTTGTTGACATTAGAGTTGAATTTCTGTAGATTGTAATTTTCAGGGAATATATGTGAAGGAAGGTTGTTCCAGAAAGCTGAAGTTGAAAGGATAAATGAGGAAGAAGAAAAGCTGGTTTTCTTTGAGTTTTCAGTTTGACAGTAAATGGATGCTGACTGGTTGCAGCATGTTTATGGAAAGGTTTGGAAGAGACGGAAGGAGTTGCAGAACCTTCAGAAGAACAATGCCCATGGAAGTATTTAAAAGGCATGTAGTAGAAAGTGTGTGTGTGTGTGTGTGTGTGTGTGGGCAAATTTGAAATTTGTACAGAGTGAATAGTTGTTTAGAAAAAAGTAATGCCAAGAGCAAAAGAGAAAACCCAGTTTTTTAGATGCAGAGGAAGCAACATTTATGATGTGCTTATGCCATGAGAGATTAGAAGTCAGGGTAATCTGTAATGAGATATGAGATAGTTAACTAAGTTATCTTTTTCCTATTGGAGAATTACCTGGAGATCAGACTTTAAGGTAAAAAGGTAAACTGCAGCCATTATAAACCCACTTCAGGATGGAAGCCTTCTCAGCGATTCATGTTGAGGGAAATGGATCATAATCTGCCACACTGGTCCAGTGTGGGTTGGCAGGTCGACTGTATTTAGCAGTCAGGGGGCTTGAACCTCAGTCTACTCAAAGAGCATGTGCTACTGCACTCCTGCTCCCGACCACTTGGCTATGGAGGCCAAATTTAAGGTATTGGTGTTAATATTTCAGAAGTTGAAGCTGTTTGTGCAGAGCAAGGTTTCTCGAACTGGAAGCTGCAATACAATGTGCTATCATCAACAAAACTATGGATAGGATTTCCAGTCAGCGGAAGAAGGTCATTAATATACAAGTCTCTGAATACATTATACATGCCTTAGTGAAATTCATTGTTTTCACTTGTTACACTAAAAGGTTTTGTTAGCATTTGCATTAGTAGAGACACATGATGCAAAAAAGCAAGCAAATAAAAAAGCCTTCACATTTCACCCATCCATTTACTTCATGCTTGTCTAGTTCTGCCTTGAACTTATTTAAGTTGTCGACCTCCACTATAACAGATAGAATTTTGTTCCAACTATCAACAACCCGCTGGCTAAAGGAAAATTTCTGTGCATCTATTCTACAATTGTCTTTCCTCATTTTGAATTTATGTCCCTTCAGGTGAGTAATCTGAGCAAGAATAATCCCATCAGCACTGAGCTTGCTCAAACCATTACAACCTTGGACTCATGGGAGGTGTATAAGGCTTGCTCAAGCCTTATACACCTTAATCAGATCACCTTACAGGAGCCTAGTCTCCAGACACAACTATTTACAGAATTTAAGCCTTTCTTGGTAACAGCAAACATTTGTTCCATTCACCAATCTCATTGCCCTTCTCTGTACTTGTTCCAGCAGCTCTATATCCTTCCTAAAATGAGGCCTCCAGACCTGTATGCGGTACTCAAGGTTTGGCCTGACCATTGTCTTATACAAGAGGATAAACATCTCCTTATCCTTGCTAGCAAAATTCCTGTATATCATTGACTAAACACCATGAGCTACTCTTGCAGACTGTCTGCACTGCTAAGAAAACTTCATATCTGCCTGCACAATTACCCCCACGTCCTTTTCATTCTCTATCATTGTCAGTGTAGTACCACACAGTTGATATGTTACTCTGGGGTTACTGCTTCCCTTATGCAGTACTTTACATTGGCAATGTTAAACTTCAGTTGTCACCTCTCAGCCCATCTGCTCAACTTTTCTAGATCCTGTTGTAGTAGTGTGCTATCATTAACGACCCTGGCAACCATTGTATCATATGCAAACTTGGACAATAAGCTTGATATATCTTCATCAGTATCATTGATAAATATACAAAACAACTCCACTAATAACATTAGTCCACGAAGAGCAGTATCCATTGATTCCCACTCTGTCTTCTCCCACTCAACCATCCTTTTATCCATTGTAGCAACTTGCCCTTAATACCATACTGCTCCAATTTGTACAGTAGTCTTCCATGTGCAACAATATCAAAAGCTTTCCTAGAATCTAAGTACAGGCACTCTACTTACATATAAACGACTTATGTACAACTCGCAGATACATACAAAGCACAAAGCTGTTGCTATGTTCTGTTATAAAATCAATTTTGAACACTTTAGTGATATTTTTCTAAAGCAGATTTTTGGAGGTCACTACCATAAAACAATAAAAACAATTAGCAGTTTCTGGTTTATTTGGCTTTTCTGTAAGTGCGATGTAATTATAAACGGATAGCAAATTCGATCTTATTGCATTTGCGATGATACCAATGGCTGGAATTCGTGAAATTTTATGTTATTATGGTGAAATGTGTTTCCCCTTCACTTGAAATCTTCAATCATATAAAAAACATAAATAAATCTTCAGAATTCCTCTTCATTCCTATTTTTTTGAGCTTCATAAAGTTGTTACTCCGTATCTCACTTGCACGTATCATGTTAGTTGCAATTTGTGTGTGCTGTTCTCTGTTATTGATTGCTTATTTTCTTACTGTTTTCAATTTTACAATAAAAAAAAAAAAAAGTCAGTGAACAGAAATATCAATTAGTTACACTATTAATTAAGCTATGTATGTAAGTGTAAATTTATATTTATTTTGCTAACCTATGGGAAATATTCTTCTAATTTTCATGCATCATTTAATTTTGTTAATTGGAGAAAGTAAAGTGTAAATTTGTGCTCTATTTCTTTACTTTTATAGCCTGAGGATAATATTTCTCCTATTTTTGATTATTAGAATAGCTGATTAATACAATTAAAATTCAGTTCGCAAACCTGACCACAATGACCGGCGCTTATACATATCGTATAGTGAATGCTATTTTATTTTGGAGAGTCCATTGTAAAGTGATTTGATTATAGATTAAATTAAATAACGTATCTTATTTAGATTAAATTAGTTTAAATAAATACTGTACTATACATTATTATTCATTGTATGTTTTTCAGTCTCATTTAACTCAATTACAAATCGTAAAATGCCGTACACGATGAAGTTTGTTGGCAGTTATAATCTCGGTGCGTTGTACTGTACTGTACATGTATTTTGTATCTACAAGATTGAAGTTGGACTTACGTACATGAAAAAAACGATTAAGCATGTAAGTTGAGGAGTGCTTGTATATGATATCAAAATTATTTTTTGCATCCAGTTCCTTTGTGGCCACATCATAGTATCCAATTAAATTTTTCAGACAAGACTTCCCCTTAAAAAACACATGCTGTGTCTGAACTATAACTGCAGTCTTATCTAGATGATCCTGCAGTGCTTCTTTAACAGTGACTCCATTATTTTCCCCAGAACAGGTCTGTAATTACTCGTGTCGCCTTTTGATCCCCCTTAGTGAATTGGGGATACATTTGCACATCTCCAGTCCATGGGGACCTCTCCCAAGTCCAAAGAAGCTTTCATAGTTATGGCTAAGGGATTGATTACTTCCTTTGTTGCCTCCTTTATTATAACTGGATAGATCCCATCTGCCCCAGGTGCCTTTCTTATGTTCAGCTTCAACAATTTCTCCTCCACTTTGCTCTCAGTTATTACAAAATCATTTCTCTCTGCTAGAGTTTGAGCTTCTGGCCTCCACTTCCCTACAGACATTCCTCATTTGTGAATGTAGATGCAAAATACTCATTCAATTTGTCAGCAACCTCATCAGGATCATCAATAATCAAACCATTGATATCAAGTGGACCAATCTGATTAATCCCCCTTCCTTCTAGAGTTTACATAAGTAAAGAAGTCTTTGCTGTTTTTTTTTTTTTTTTTTGCATCCTTTGCCAAAGATTTCTCTTGATCAGTCTTCGCTTGCCTAACCTGCTTTGTGACTTGCTATGGACTAGCTTATGTCTACCGTAGTCTTCTGTGTCACCTGATAATTTATATGTATCCCGTGCATTTTTCTTCTCTGCCACAAATCTCATTAGTTCATCTGACATTCATTTAGACTTAAACCTTGACCAGAAGTTCTTAGTTGGTATGGAAAGCCTAGTAGCTTCCAAGAATAATTCCTTGAATGCCTCACATTTAAAATTTGCTGTTGGAACATCATCAGTGGTCCCATTATATAGAATTTAAAAACTGTCTGAGACCACTGTAGTTACCTTTATGAAAGCAAAATCTCTTCCCTTTATCCCTGATGGTAATTACATCTTTGAGTAAATCCCATGTCAGCACACTATGATCACTGCCACCTAGTGATTCCTTTAACTGCAGATTCTTAATGCCTGAAGAATAATTGCTGATAATCAGATTAACGGTTTTTTTTTTTTTTTGCCAATTAAATTCATTTATAATTTCATTTATAATGTAAAACTCCTGGCCATGTCGCCGTGTTGAGTATTATTGTCTCTAGTACATGTCCTGTACTTATTAACAATAAAGAATTTATTTATTTAAGAGTATTGCTCTCTCTAGTTGGCTCTTGAACATGCTGCTGTAGAAAATAGTCATCCAATAAATCCACAAAAGCCTTGCTAGTGTGTGAATGACCAACCCACAACTTCCATGTCAATATCTGTGAAGTTAAAATCCACAATTATAAGACAATCTGATTTACTGGCCCACTATTTCTCTGTACAGTTGTTCATTGTACTCATCAGTGTCATTAGGCTTATAACACTCCTTCCCTCAATTTTGCTTTCCCAGTGCTTATGTCATACCAAACTGACTCAACATTGCACTGTCCACCCATATCAACTGGATGTACTTCCTTAGATTTTATTTGTTTCTTAACTAACAGCATAATCCTTCCTATCCTATCTGTTTGTACTTTCAACAAACAATGAAACTGTTTGTTGTTTCATTGTACTCCCCAAATTCCAATTCTGCATTCCTTATATCTGAGTGGCACCACGTCTCTGATATCCCAACGATATCTCTCTTTGATGTCTTCACCACCATCTCAAATTTATTTACTAAACTCCTAGCATTGGTGTACATGCAAGCATACATGCACCTATTCTTACTCTTAGTTACTCTAACACAACCCATGTATTTACTTGTTCCATGATGACTCCCACCAGTCCTTGAAATCTCCATCCCCTCACATTCCAGGCTGCTGTTCATTCCAGTAGAAGCAGTGCAAGAATCACTTTCACCTCTATCTAACACTGCATCGATAGCATCAATAAATATTCTTGCACCCTTTCTATTTAAGTGTATACCATCCCTGTAGAAACAATCTCTCCTGTTAACAAGCACAGATCATGCTGAGAAAAATTCTACCCCATGAGCCTTGCAGGCGCCTCCGTAGCCAGGTGGGAAGGAGCAGCAGTGCGTAGCACATGTTTCTTGATTAGACCGGGGTTCGAGCCCGTCACCACCAAATACGGAGAATGCGGAAAGGTCAGGGAATGACCGCGGCATATCCTGGAGCAATATGGCCTTAGTTGCTAATGCTCCTAAAAACCAAATAACAGCAAAATTTCACTCCATGAGCCTTGCACATTCTCTCCAGGGCTGATTTGATTGACAAGACTCTCATCATATACTCCCTCCTGTTGTGAAGAGCAGACACTCAAATTTAACCCTAACTCGCTACTTTTTTCAATATTGACCTGTACTTGTTAAGTTGTTGTTGTTGTTATTTGGTTTTTAGGAGCATTAGCAACTAAGACCATATTGCTCCGGGATATGCGGTGGTCATTCCCGGACCTTTCCGCATCTGCCGTATTTGGTGGTGACGGGCTCGAACTCCGGTCTAATCAAGAAACGTGTGCTACGCACTGCTGCTCCTTCCCACCTGGCTACGGAGGCGCCTCGCTTGTTAAGTAAGTCTGCAGATTTCCCTACTCTAAATGCCATTAGTGCCAACAATATCACCCTTTGTCCCCTTAAAAGATATCTGCTCTACATCATTAACTTTTGCCCCTGGCAGACATACCCTGGTTCTATTCCACCTATCCTCTCTGCACAATATATTTCCCGTTCCATGACAATAGAGTCACTGAAAATAACTAGCTCCGTGTTAGTATTATCATAGCAGAATTAGCTGTCATTACCAGAAGTTCAAACTTGTTTGTTTATTGACAACACTCTTGAGATTACACACATAGTTAAGATGAGTTGTTTATTACCCTGATCCTCTAATGTTATTTAAGCTTGTTTCCCTAGCATTACTTTTCGGTTAATTTAAAACATCACTGCTCTCGGCATGTCTTTCCAATGTCAGCTTTTGCACTCCCCGGCCAAGAACTGACCTAAAAAAACTTTGAAGTTTGGATACCGAAAATGTGAATAATTCTTGATTGTTCTGACCAGACATATATTTAATATTAAAAATGTACAAATAAAATTAAATAACACCAATTAAAAACATGCATTGAAATATTGCTATAAAATGTTTAAAATATTCTGTTAAATTTGTCTAAAAATAAAATCTAAGATTACACATCTGTATGCTACCTTTATCAATTGTAACTGTAATTCTTGCATAAGGGCAATGATGATGTATGCATGGCAAAATAATAAATAAAAGAGTTAGTGCTGCCTTCCAGAGATGTACTTTCCAGAACAAATTTTAAATTATGGAGAAGTGTGTTTAACTCAAACACTGAAGGCTAATTTTTTGCTATCACACCCCATGTTGGACTCTAACCAAGCCTCTTGTATAGCTTGCATTCCTTTCTACCCAGAGGTATTTCATGGTATTTACACACTAAATATTACTCCCCCTTTTCTTTGTATTACACATGCCAGTGTAATACAAAGAAATACAAATTACACTGGCATGTGTATTACACATGCCAGTGTAATACACATGCCAGTGTAATACAAAGAAAAGGGGGGGTGATATTTAGAATACCATATAGAGACTGCAATATTAGCATTAGCAAAGGCACATGATGCAAGAAAGCAAGCTTATATAGCATCAGCCAACACCACCCCCCCCTTTATTTCACCCATCCACTCACTCCAAATGTTTGTCAAGTTCTGCCTTGAGTCTATTTAAGCTATCAACTTCTACAACGACAGATGGAAGTGTGTTCCAACAGTCAACCACCCGCTGGCTAAAGGCAAACTTCCACACATCTGTCCTACAACAGTCTTTCCTCAATTCGAATTTATGCCCTCTCAGGCTATTATTCTGAGCATATACCAATATATATAAAGCTATATTGGTGAAGCCATCTGTCTTTGGAACTCTGCTTGAAAGATCATGTTACATCCATTGAGAATGCTGATTTTGCCCAATCATTGATAGCCATGCATTATTGGCATGACTTCGTTCCAAATGATGCACAATTCTTGATACTGCGTGAGATTTCAAGATCTGTCACTGATTGGAATCCACCCACATAAGTGCAGCACTAGGCACACTTTGAACAGAAATGATGGTACACGAATACATCCCATCTTTGAATCTAGCATTCTGTGAGTTGGATAGATGTCACCCCAATCTTCTCTTTTCCCTCCCACCCTTTCACATTTTCTCTCCCTTTTTTCTTGTAAGTCATGAATGACCTGGAGTTTGTTAAAACTTGGGGCATTCAGGAGTTACTTCCTTTCCTTTCACTTTTTTATTATTATTTTTTTTTATATGTATTTATTCTCACTGCTCACATGCAGTTTTTATAGTTGATAAAGCACCATGCAGATGCCAAAAGTTCCTGTGTGTCTTTAGATCTCATGATTTTATTTTTAGCACTTTTGGCTCAGTATATTTTAAACATTTTATAACAGTATTGCAATGCATGTTTTTATTCTGTGTATATTTAGATTTGATTTGTACATTTTTAATAATAAATGTGTTTTGACGTTCGGTCAAAGTAATCAAGAATTATTTATGTGATGTACGAGAACCCTTGATGTGTGCAAATGATACATTGACCCATATCAGACAAATGCATATCCTTACACCTCCCCCCCCCACACACAAACTATTAGTTATCCTGAATCCTTAAGGCTTCCTCAATGATATTGGCAAACATCCTTTACTAAAATGCATTGTATCAGTAGTACAGAATAGTCCTCCCATCTACTAGGGTGGATTATGCTGATGTAAAATTCCTTTCTACCCAGAGGTAGGGAAAAAAAAAAAAATACACACATGCCCCTACCCAGATGCCTTGCAGAGTTGAGTTAATCCTCAAGGCTCATCATATAGATTCTCCTGTGATGGGCAGATATATTTCAGATACGTACAGTGAACTGTACGTATCTGAAATATAGAGATAACAGAAGAGGAGGAAAAGCAGTATGTACTGGAACTTAAGAACAAGTTTGAGCTTCTGCAGACTGCTCAGGACCAAGATATCGACGAGGAATATTACAACTTTCTGAAAATGATAAAGCCCAAGAAACCTATAGGGAAAAAGAAATCCAAAGAAGAAAAAATTAGTCAAGAAACACTTATCATGATGAACCGAAGACGACAAATGAAGAGGAAGAAAAACACTGACAGGGAGAAAATTGAATATACTGAGTTATGCAAAGCCATTAGAAAGAGACTCAGAGAGGACATAAGAAGATTTAACACAAGAAAAGTAGAACAAGCATTAAGGGAAAACAAAGGATTTAAATCAGCAGCCATGAGCAGTAATACAGAAAGACAAATGATACTGAAACTGAAGAATAGCGATGGTGTACTTATAAACAGCAGAGAAGGCATAATTCAAATAGCAGAAGACTACTATAGAGAATTATACAAGGAGCAAGGGAATGATGCCAGCAGTGGGGAAGATGGATTGCAAAGTAGCAACACATACGATATACCCGATATTCTTCCTGATGAGGTAGAACATGCATTGAAGAAAATGAAGAATCAGAAAGCCCTGGGGGAAGATGAAGTTACTGTAGAGTTGTTAAAATTGGGAGGAAGAGACATAACACAAAAACTGGCAAGGCTCTTCACAAAGTGCATTCGAAAAGGTGTGACGCCTAAGCAGTAGAATAATGCAATCATAGTTTTGCTGCATAAGAAAGGAGATAAATCAGAAATTGGAAATTATAGACCAATTAGCTTGTTATCCCACATCTACAAATTGTTCACAAGGGTCGTTACTAACAGATTAGAAAGAATACTTGATGAGAATCAACCGAAAGAGCAAGCTGGCTTTAGGACAGTATTCTCAACTATGGATCACCTTCATGTAATATAACAGCTAATGGAGAAAGCAAATGAATATAAAACACCATTATGCCTGGCATTTGCGGATTATGAAAAGGCATTTGACTCCATACAGTATAAGGCAATGTTTAGGGCACTGGAAAGACAAGGCACAGATACCCCATATATTATGATTTTGAAGAAAATATATGAGAGTACTACCTCCTTTATTAGACTAGACAAAGACAGTAGGAAATTTAAAATTGAGAAAGGAGTTCGACAAGGAGACACAATATCTCCGAAGCTGTTTACTACTGCCCTTGAGGAAGCTTTCAGAAGATTAGACTGGTCACAGAAAGGAGTCAATATGAACGGAGAGTACCTAAACCATTTACGATTTGCAGATGACATTGTGGTCATAAGCCACGATCCCAAAGAATTAGAGGAAAATCTTAATCAGTTATGCACAGTTAGTAAGGATTTTGGACTAAAGATGAATATAGCTAAAACAAAAGTAATGATGAACAAGTATGCCACAGAAAGGGAAATAATGATTGAAGGAGCAGTAATTGAAAAGGTGGAGTCATATACTTATCTGGGACAAGTTATTAGCTGTAATAATGATAAATGGCTAGAAGTCAAGAGAAGAATAAATTTTGGATGGATAGCATTCAGGAAATATAGTCACATACTGAAGAGCAATATCCCAGTTTGTCTGAAACGTAAAATAATGAACCAATGTATACTCCCCACCATGACTTATGGAAGTGAAACTTGGGCACTCACCAAAAGAATGGAAGAGAAGCTGAGAACTACACAGCGAAGAATGGAACAAATTATATTGGGAATCAGACTGTTAGATAAGAAGAGAAACACATGGATTAGGCAGCAAACTCAAGTAAAGGACATTCTTACCAAAACTAAAGAACTAAAATGGTCTTGGGCAGGACACATAGCTCGAAGACATGATGACAGATGGACTAAGAAAATAACAGAATGGTACCCAAGAGGAGCTAGAAGAAAACCTGGAAGACAAAGGCGGAGATGGATAGATGAAATTCATGAGTTTGTGGGTAGTAAATGGATGGCCAGTGCTCAAAACGGAAGGAAATGGAAAGTTGCTGGAGAGGCCTTCATCCTGCAGTGGATTGAAAATGGCTGATGATGATGACAGTGAACTGCTTTATAAACACGTTCCTGAAAAAGTTTGTAAAGCAAAAGTTCATAAATTTGAAGCAAATAACTGTCTACTGCATAAGGCAGCAGACATTCAGAATACAGTCCTACTTCTCACAGTTGTTTTCTGATTGTGCTTCCTGACACAGATGCAGACAAGGATGGGAATCTGACAGATTTTGATAGGTTTGTTTTCTGTCACTAGTTGATCATTTGATCTTCCCATTCTGATGTTCTTCTGATGGTACCAGCCCTGGTGATGTGTCTAATTAGCTTCCTCTACCTTGTTGCCAACAATTTGTGCATCATGATCCACACGAATGGTGATTTGCAATGCTAACCATCTAGCTTCTGACAACCTAATGATCCAACCTCTTTCAAACTCCATCAGTTGTATGCAACATCACCTTTTGTATCTCAGAGGCACTGCACACCCTTAGATTGTTATTTGCTCATGGTTTTTGTTTGCCTGGTAATATTTATATTCATATTCTCAGAGCACCTTTCAAATCCTGTTAGGAATATGAAGGTGCTATTAAAAACTGTGAATTTGACATTTAGTCTGCATCTTGAAGGAATGCTTTGAAGTTAGTATTAGCATTGGCAACATGATGCAAGGAAGCAAAGTATATACAGAAAAAAAAATCCCCATTCCTTCTAATAACATGTCCAAACCTTAAACTATCCACCTTTGTAAATATTAGATGGAAGTTTATTCCATAGCTGATTACTCATTGATTGAATATGAATTTCCCCGCATCTGATCTGCAACTATCCTTTTCCAATTCAAATTTATTCTCCCTTGTATATTTTATTTGAAGTAGTGCAATACCGCTATCTTGTGAAGGCAACCACAATATGAGATAAAATTAAAATGATGCCTTCTACACTACTTACGTAGTTCAAATTTATGGGTTAACTATGGTGTATTGACACTGATACTATATAATCAAAGTTGAAATACCTATATCAATATCATTAATAAATATTAAGAACAGTAAAGGGCCTAACACTGATCCCTGTGGACCTCAGTTATCACATTAGTCCATGAAGGTCCAGTGACCATTTATAAACACTGTCACCTACCACTCTTTTAACCATCCCTTTATTCATAGTAGTAACTTGACCCTAATGGCACATTGCTCTAATTTATGCAGTAATCATACAGTGTCAAAGGCTTTACTGAAATCTGAATATATAATGCCAAAATTATCTTTTGTATCCTGTTCATTTGTAACAGCCTCATAGTAGCTAATCAGATTGGTGAGGCATAATTTCCCTTTAACAAATCCATGTTGCAATTGCCTTTTGTTCTCACTCCTATCAAGATGATTTTGCATTACATCTTTAAAACATTAAAAGATTAAAAAATATATACAAAGTTTTATATAGATCCTTCAAGAAGATCTAGATAAACTCAGCAAATGAGATGGAAAATGCAAATAAAAGTTAATAGTGATAAATGCAATCTACTGCATTTTGGTAGCAGTAATCCCAGAATAACATATCATCTAAGTGACACCAAACTGAAGGTTGCGGAATACTGAAGAGATCTAGGGGTAATTCTCTGATTCTTTAATCATCAGTACTATTATTTTCCCTGGCACTTAGGTTAAACTTACTCATAAAGAAACATTAGTATAATAAGGTTGAGTTTTTTTACAATGTTATTTTCAGCTGCAATAAAACACTGTGATTTGAAGTAAAATTAAAAAAAATATATATGAAACTAGATTAAAACTGATGGCATAATACCTCAGCAGCCTTCTAAGGTTTCTGCTGCTTAGTGTATTTCCATTACTTGTATTTTAATACATATTAGCTGAAACTGATTGGTGATGCCTACAAATATCTGTTCTTAAT
Source organism: Mastigoproctus giganteus (assembly GCF_048544385.1). Classification (NCBI taxonomy): domain Eukaryota; kingdom Metazoa; phylum Arthropoda; class Arachnida; order Uropygi; family Thelyphonidae; genus Mastigoproctus; species Mastigoproctus giganteus. The sequence goes on from NC_143576.1 coordinate 30,791,413, forward strand.
TATTTGTCCCATCCATTGAAATTTAAGTTTTCGTTTACTTTTTTTCTAGGGAAAACACTGTTGGCACAAACAATAGCAAGATGCTTGGATGTGCCTTTTGCCATTTGTGATTGTACTACATTGACACAGGCAGGTTATGTTGGAGAAGATATTGAATCTGTTATAGCTAAACTGCTTCAGGATGCTAGTTACAATGTGGAACGTGCCCAACAAGGTTAGATTATGTTAAAAATTGGAAAGTTATTACAGAAAAGAATGGAAATTTATGACTTGTAGACTGTTTTGAAAATATCCAGTTTGTAATGGGAACAGTTTTTTAAGTAATCATGGTTTTCTAGTGCTATCTTTTTAAAATGTTATATTAAGTTATATAAGTACATATAAGCATATATATTTAATTTGACAGTTATTATCAGTATTTAAGCTTGGGTGTGCTGTTTTATTCTTTCATAGTTGTATCAAAATTCAGTAGGACCAGTAACTAATGTTTACAATGGAATACCAAGGATTTATGGAAGTACTAACCAGAAGTGATTTATTAAAGTCAGCCTGATATCCATAATGAAGGTTGTCTTCTCGATCTTTGACACCAAATCTCGCGAAGCTGGTTGCAAGAAAACGAGTCAAGTGTCGAGCCTAGATTACCTAATTTCATGTATATTCCCTCGTTGAAATATTGTATTATCAGGAATAAACTTGCTTTTCATTATTTGTTCTGTTTTATTCAGACTTTTATTTCCTTTCAATTAAGTTATTTGTGTATTCTCAGCTGCGAGTATCAATCAGCAACAAGCAACAACTGAGCAATTAAAAAGTGTCTTTATGTTTAGCAGTGGCAAGGTTTGTAGGTCGTGTGCAGCCTGCATGAGGTACACTAATATGGGAAATGGCCTGTGGCTCAAATGAGTTTGATATTCCTGTCAAGAGTTTATATAACTAAAGAAGTTCTTGCTGTTTATCTTAGCATCCTTTGCCAAAGATTTCTCATCTGCTTTCACTTGCCTAACTTCCTTTGTGACTTGATTATAGACTAGCTTATATCTACCATAGACTTCTATGTCGCCTGATAATTATATATGTATCCCATGCATTTTTATTCTCTGCCATGAGTCTCATTAGTTCATCTGACATTCATTTAGGCCTAAACCTTGAACAGTATTTCTTAATTGGTATGAAAAGCCTAGTAACTTCCACGATTACTTCCTTGAATGCTTTCCATTTAGAATTTGCTGTTGGTAACATCATCAGTTGGTTCCACTGTACAGAATTTAAAACCTGTCTGAGAGTGGTCTCAGACGAAAGCAAAAAGGTAGTTACATCTTGCTTCTTTCTACCTTCTTTTGGTGTGGAGACAGGAGCCTTCTGGATTTACAACAAAGAATATATTTTTTTTATTCTATTTGATTCCTGGTCCATCTCACAGTCAAGATATAGTCGATTACAAAAAGTTTCTCTGTCTTTCTTCAAAACGTTTTTCTTAGTCTATTCTTTTTTTCAAAAAAAGAAAATAAAAAGATTACATTAAAATTGGAATTAAAAAAAAACAAAAAAAAAAAAAAAAAACACCAGAATTTATGCTTAATTTCATTAAAGAATTGGCTGTCAGATGTAGCTAATCTCTATTAAAAAATATAAATGCAAAATAATACATTGTTCTCTGTGATGTGCAACCATTTCATCATACTTGGGTGGTGTGAAGAATTAACAATGTCTTTCAGTTAAGATGCCAAAGAAATATGTAAAATTTCAGAAGGTATATCAGAAGACACAAGATTTTCCACATTTGAAAAAAATGTGTTTGCCTTGTGTACTCTGTGTAAATGTGATCTTTTTGATTTTAAGTGGCTCTAAACACAATGTAATTAAACATTTGAAAATAAATGCTTAATTACATTGCACTGCACAGAAAAAGTGCAATGCATAGAAAGAAATGCAAAATTAGATGTAGCATTTTATAGTGATGATGATGATGTCATATGGTCCTTGAGGTTGTCACAGACATTCTCTCAAATATGCCAGAAAAACTGTACTTGCTACCTGGGAGTCTAAAACCCTGATGGAACTGATATTCGGGTGACACTCAAGTCAAGTGGACCCAATTTCGGCGAAGTCCGGACGGTCTGTGACAGCCAAACCCTCTGCTTGCACCTTCACGATGGTGGGACTGTTAGTAATCCTGGGTATAACCTCCATGCACAAGTACATGGTGGGTGACCACCCAGGTGTGAACCAACGTAAGCAGGGGTCGAGGTGTGGCGCCCACACCACATGGAGGAATGCTGCCCCTCTATGTTACCAGGCAATACTAGGTGGTAGATGACCCTCATCAACCGGCACAATACCACCACCTTTCTTATTGGAGGCTTGAAGTGGTGGAACCCATGTTTAGTCTCTAGAGCTAAGTTCCGGTCAACCCTTCCCTATCTCTTCCATCATGCAGTATGATTGATGACTTTTGAGGTTATGATGAACATCGTGGCAAGATCCAATATTCCTTATATTTCGAGGGTACAGCTCTAAAACGGTATTCGCAGGCTGGCCGCTAGTTAGTACACCGGACCGAACCTATTGGTAACTCTCTAGGAGGCTTCCGGATCAGCTAGTGTATAATCTTGCTACCTCTACTCTGCCATATAGTGACTGGAGGGAATCTGAGTAGTGTGTATGCGGGGAGCATTGTCGAGGCCACGTTATGTCAAGGGATCTGGGCATATTCTTACCATGTGTACACCATATCCAAAAATTTCATTACTTCATACAGCATGTTCCACCCACTTTTTCTTACTATTGCATACACCACGAATTGTCAAACTAATAGAGCAAGCTTATCTGTGAAAAGATCTAAATCTCCCAATCACTTCCTAATTCATTTCACAAATATATGTGGTCTCAATTCTAATCTCAACGATATCCATTTATACTTGCAGTCTGCCAAACCCCATGTACTTTTTCTGACAGAATCTCCGTTATTGGTTGATTCAACTACTGCTCATCTCAGGTGCCCAAATTATTTGCTGTATGATTCTTTTCGCCTCAAAGGTGCTACTTGTGCATATGTCCATTCTGATATTCCATGTCAGAGACTTGGCAATTTGGAATCTCCTCTCTTTGATCTTCTCTGGTTTAAAATCTTTCTGCTTCATTGTGTCAACTTCATCTGTTGTCTCTACTGTTCTCCCAACTCCACTAATCACTTGGAGCTCTTTGACTTCCTCTCTTTGCAACTTGACTTTCTCCAGTCCAACTTTCCTAACAGTGAGGTAATTTTCCTTGGTGATTTTAACGTTCATAACTCCAGCTGGCTTCCGTTTTCTAGTCACACCGACCTAGCTGGTCGAGATGCTGAGGCTTTTGCAATTACTAATGACTTTGCACAGATTGTTCATTTACCTACAAGAATACCGGACAATTCTAACCATACAGCCAACACGCTTGATCTTTTTCTCACAAACAACCCTTCTAAGTACACGTTCGAAGTGAGAAGTCCTTTAGGCACTTCAGATCACAACTTGGTGATTGTCTCTTCTCCAGTGGAACCTTTATCTCATGGCTATTCCCAACCTCGTGTTGTTTGCATTACAAGAATGCAAAATGGGATGACCTGCGAGATTTCTTTTCTTCTTTTCCTTAGTTGGATTACTGTTTCAAAACATCTGATGTCAACGTTTGCTCAGATCATGTCAGTGAAATTATTCTTGCAGGAATGGAATCCTTTATCCCACACTCCACTTTAAAATCTCGTCCTTTATCTAAACCTTGGTTTTCCAATAAATATGCTAAGGCTGTTCAAGAGAAGAATGTTGCATATCGTAATTGGCTTGTTTCTAATTCTTCAGTTTCATTTTCTGCCTACACCAAAGCTCGCAACAATTGTAAAGCAGTTATTAATCAGTCCAAACTAGAGTTTGAACAGGCTAAGAGTAGAAAACTTGCTTCTCACCCTAATGGTAGCTGTGCATTCTGGTCTCTTGCCAAAGCTATTGCCCGCAACTTTTGCCCACCTCTGTCCAAACCAGATGGTTCTGTTGTCACTTCAGCCAAGGATAAAGCTGACCTGCTAGCATCCAATTTTTTTTCCAACTCATGTATTAATGATCTTGGTAAAACACCTCCCAACATTCCCAACACGCTTCATTCAATGCCTTCTGTGGTTTTCCGTCAGAAGGATTTTGACGAATCTTGATGCTAAGAAAGCTCCAGGTCCCGATGGTATTTCTCCACTTGTTCTCAAAACCTGTGCTCCTGAACTTACTCCTATTCTTTGCTGCCTTTTTTCACTTTCTTATTTCAAAGGTGTTTTTCCTTCTGCTTGGAAATTTGCTCATATCCATCCAGTTTCTAAAAAGGGTGACAAATCCCCCCATCCAATTATCATGCCATTGCAATTACTTCTACTCTTTCTAAAGTAATGGAGAAATCAATTAACTGCCAACTCTTAAACTACCTAGAAACCTTCCATCTGATCAACGATCGCCAGTATGGATTTCGTCAGTGTCAATCCACTGGTGATATTCTGGCTTATGTTACTCATTTATGGACTAATTCAATGGAAAGGTTCGGTGAAACACAAGTAGTTGCTCTTGACATCTCAAAGGCTTTCGATAGTGTTTGGCATAAATGTCTTTTAAACAAGCTTCCATCTTATGGTTTGCCAACTGTTTTTAGTAATTGGTTATCCAATTTTCTCTCTGATCGCTCACTGAGGGTGATGGTAGATGGCTCTCTGTCTTCTAACTTCTCCACTAATGCCGGTGTCCCCCAAGCTTCAGTTCTTTCTCCCACTCTTTTCCTCTTGTATATTAATGACCTTCTTCCATTGACTGGAAATCCTATCCATAGTTTTGCCGATGATAGCACATTGCATTCCACTTTCCATTTTGAGAAACCTTGTCCTGCTCAATCAGCTTCAACTTCTCGAAAATCTGCTACCAATTCCTTAAATGCCGATCTTCAGATAATTCTTCAGTGGGGCAAAGACAATTTAGTTGATTTCAACTCTTCTAAAACTCAGTCTTGTCTTATATCTCGCAAAAAAATTCTTCTGCTCCTATGCTTATCTTTAGTGACACTCCGATTTCTAGGCAAAATGATATATCTCTTTTGGGGTTACCCTGACTTCTAACGTCTCTTGGCACAAGCACATTACAAATATTGCTTCCTCTGCGTCTAAAAAACTTGGTTTTCTCTTTCGCTCTCGGTGTTGCTTTTCTTGCAAACAACTGTTCACTCTGTACAAATTGCAAATCCGCCCTACCATGGAATATTGTTCCCACATCTGGGGTTTTGCACCCAAAATCTCTCTTAGGCTTCTTGATTCCATTCAGAAGAGGGCAGTTAGGTTAATTAATGATTCATCTCTAACAGTCTCTCCACTCACTGTCTCATAGACTTACTGTTTCTGCTGCATGCTTCTTCTACAGATACTTCCATGGGCACTGTTCTTCTGAATTGGCTTCTATAATTCCTGCTCTCTCTCTTTCAAAACAGTCTGAACACGTGCCGCCACCAGCCAACATCCATTTGCTGTCCAACTTCAAACTCACAGAACCAGCTTTTCATCTTTTTCGTTTATTCATTCAACTGCCGTTTTCTGGAACAACCTTCCTTCATACGTATTTCCTGAAAATTACAGTCTACAGAAGTTCAAGTCCAATGTCAACAAATATCTTCTATCGTCTTCTCAACCTTGATCCCTAGCACAGTACTAAGTACTATAGGTTCTAATACCTTTCATGTTTGGAGTTTACATAAAAAAAAATATATATATATATATATATATACACACTGAATGTTGATTTGCATCCTTTGTCATAGAACACTGTCTTCTAAGAATTATTAGTGAAATTGCACAGACAAGGAAACAAGAGGCATTGGTGGCTCTGAAAAAAATGGGCATATTCGATTCCTATAGATGGCAGTAATCATAGTGATTCTGAGCTATATATCATTGCGGTAACCTTTTTGTGGTAATAATAATAAAAAAACTCATCAAATTGAAAAAAGCTTGATCTCAGTGCTTGCATTGAAAGGTGGCCCTCTACAGGGAATGACATTAGACATCTTCTGGACAATCTGAAAGCATGTAGGATTATTTTAAAAAGTTCTTTTGGCACTTAGTGTTGATAATGTGCCTTTTATGGTAGGCCTAAAAATTGGAGTAGCAAGGGCATTAAAAGAGAAGATTGAGAACTTATTAGTAATAGACTATCTTTTTCATCTTATTAATTTGTGTGCTGAAAAGGGGACTCTAGATACTTTCTGTGAAAGTGCATGAATGTTTGATGGATATTTACGGCTGTCTAGAAAGAAGTGCTTAAAGGATAGATAGGATTAAACAATCAACTTGGCCCTGAAGTAAAAAAGATTTTGAAGATGTGTATTCATGTTGGCTTTCTTTAGATCAGTGTGTAAAATTGTTAGAATGGTCACAACTGTTGACAGGTCTTTAAAGAAGAGGTTAAAAGTGATGATAAGAGCCATATAAGCACTTTTCAGAGTCACCACATTGAAAAGAAAAGTACAATTACTTTTATTTTCAATGTGAAAAGTACAATTACTTTTCTTTCCAAATTTAAAAGTACAATTACTAGTGTGGGGCACTGACTCATGTTCAAATCCAATTCATGAGCCAAAAGTTTTGAAAGATGACAAATTAATGAACTCAAGAAAATGAACTTTGAATTGCAAACTTCTGGTTAAAGGGGCCAAATAAACTCATAACTGTAGGCTTATCCCTGCTCGTGCAGAAAGTCTGTTCATATTTTTCTCTTCTGGCTTGAATAAAGCAGTTTGTTTCTTTTAAGCAGTATAGTAGTAGTAATAGTAGCATGTGATGCAAGAAAGCAAGCATATGAGCTTATGCAGCATCAGCCAGAAAAAATTTTTTAACAATTTACACGACCATTCTCTCTAAATGTTTGTCCAGTTGCTCCTTAAATTTATTTAACCTATCAACTTCCACAACGAAGATGGAAGCAATTAACCACCCGCTGGCTAAAGGCAAATTTCCACACATCTATTCTACATCTGTCTTTCCTCAATTTGAATTTATGCCCCCTTAGGTTCGTAATCTGAACAAGTGGAAGAATCCCATCAGAATTCAGCGTGCTCAACCCATTCAAGGCCTTATACATCTCAATCAGATCACCTCGCAGGGGCCTAGTCTCCAGCCGCTGCAATTTGCAGAACTTAAGCCTCTTTTGGTAAGAGGATCCCTTCATTCCCCTCACCAATCTTGTTGCCTTTCTCTGTACATGCTCAAGCAAATCTACATCCTTCCTAAAATGAGACATATACACAGTACTCAAGGTGAGTTGACCATTGCTTTATACAGAGGGACAATCACCTCCTTTTCCCTTCTAGCAAAATTCCTGTATATCATTGACAAAACCCCATGACCTGCTCTTGCAGCCTGTCTGCATTGTTCAGAAAACTTCATATCTGACTGCACAATTACTCTCAGGTCTTTTTCATTTTCCACCACCTTAAGTGTAGTACCACACAATTGGTACGTTCCTCTGGGGTTACTTGTACCCATATGTAGTACTTTGTATTTGTCAATGTTAAACTTCAGTTGCCACTTCTCAGCCCATCTTCCCAAATTTTCTAGATCCTGTTGCAGTAGCACACTGCCATCACTGTCATTAGCAACCCTGCCAGCCTTTGTATCCATCTGCAAATGTGGACATTAAGCCTGATATACCTTCATCAGTATCATTGATAAATATACAAAACAACAGTGGACCCAACACCGAACCCTGTGGACTCCACTAATAACATTAGTCCACGAAGAGCAGCGCCATTAATTACCACCCTTTGTCTTCTCCCACTCAACCATCCTTTTATCCATTGTAGCAACTTACCCTTAATACCATTCTGCTCCAATTTGTACAATAGTCTTCCATGCGCAACAGTGTCAAAAGCTTTCCTGAAATCCAAATATATGATATCAAAATTATTTTTTGCATCCAGTTCCTTTGTAACCGCATCATAATATCCAATGAAATTTGTCAGACAAGACGTTTCCTTAACAAACCCATGCTGTGTCTGAATTATTGCTGCAGTCTTGTGTAGATGATCCTGCAATGCATATTTAATCATTGACTCCATTATTTTACCTGAAACAGAAGTTAAACTAACTGGTCTGAAATTACTCATGTCACCCTTCGATCCCCCTTTGTGAATTGGGGATACATTTGCACTCTCCAGTCCGTGGGGACCTCCCATGAGTTCCTCCTTTAATATAACTGGCTAGATCCCATCCAACCCCAGGTGCCTTTCTTATGTTTAACTTCAACAATTTCTCCTCCACTTTGCTCTCAGTTATTACAAAATCATTGTAAGTACCCTGCTACAATTTGATAACCTTCTGGCATTCTCAATCTTTAATAACTCCTCATGTGTGAGTGTAGATGCAAAATACTCATTCAGTTTGTTTGCTATCTGAGCAGGATCATCAACAGTCAAACCATCAATATCGTGGACCAATCAGATCCATACCCTTCCTTTTAGAGTTTATATAAGAAAAGCAATCCTTGCTGTTTTTTTTTTTTTAGCATCCTTTGCCAAATATGGCAAAGGATGCTAACACTCTTGATCTGATAACCAGATCAAGAGTATTACCCTCTCTGGTTGCCACTCAAACATGCTGCTGCAGAAAATAATCATCCAATAAATCCACAGGAGTCTTTCTAGTGTGTGAGTAACCAACCCACAAGTTCTAGTCAATATCTGGCAAGTTAAAATCCCCCATTATAAGACATTCTGATTTACTAGCCCACTCTATTTCTCTGTACAATTGTTCATTGTACTCATTCAAGTCATTAGGCCTATAACACACTCCTACTCTCAATTTTGCTTATGTCACACCAAACTGACTCTACAGTGCTCTGTCCATCTATATCAGTGTTTGTCATTCTGGTCCCTACTGCCCACTATTGGGCGATTCAAGCTTTCATGGTGGGCGGTGGGTGTTTTTGTCCGTTGTTACAAATTTTGTTCTTCCTCCATATATTGAATACATTGCTAACAACTTTGAGTTTGACTTTTTAAAGTATGCTTTTGCAATTTACTTTTGAATTCCATCTCTAAACTTTGAATATAGATAATAATGCACCGGACACTTCTCAAAGTATACTCGTGGACGAGGGGCTAAATTGAGTTACTGCGGCATTGGTGGGTGGTAAGGAAATTTTACCATCAACAAAGATAAAAAAGTGGGCGGTAGGAATTAAAAGGTTGACAACCCTGATCTATATCAACTGGATGCACTTCTTTTGATTTTTTTTTTTCTTAATTAACAGCATAACCCCTCCTCCCTTCCTATCCTGTCTCCTTTCTGTACACATTATACTCCCCAAATTCCAATTCTGCATTCCTAATATCTGTGTGACACCACGTCTCTGATATCCCAACAATATCCGTCTTTGATGTCTTGACCAACACTTCAAATTCATCAAATTTATTTACTATACTTCTGGCATTGGTATACAAGCACCTATTATTATTCTTAGTTACCCTAACACATCTCATATACCCACCTGCTTCACGATGACTGCCATCAGTCCCTGAAACCCCTAGCACCCCTCACTTCAGGCCGCTGCTTATTCTAATAGAAGCTGTGCAAGAATCATCTTCATCTCTGCCTGCGACTACTTTTAACCTTTTTGGTCTGTGAACCCCCCCCCCCCAAGCTAACAGTTTTCCAACCCACCTAACACTGCCTGGATAGCATCAGCAAATATTCTTGCATCCTTTTCATTTAAGTATGCTAGTGTTTAAAAATCTGGCCGTAGCTCTTTCATCCAGTGTACCTCATATTCTTGTACTTGGTCATTATTCCTACATACACATCCACCCACCTAAAATTTTGGAATCACGTAGCATGACAACATTTTTTATTAAGTTTTTTGAAATTAGCTATGACAATATAAGATCTAATATAAAAAAACAACACACTACAAAGTACTTTAAGATTTTTTTTATTAAGCTTAAGAAAATTTACTGCAAAAAATATTGAAATAATTAATATTAACAACTATACGGAATTTTCATCAAAATATCCTCCACAAGATTTTATCACTCCCTTACACAGATGTGGAATATTGGTGATTAATTTTATAATAGTGACATTATTCCAAGAAAGCAATCTGCATAGTTCCCATAAATTTTGTGAAGCTGGGTAGACTTCATGCATGGACTCGACAGTCTAGATGATCCTATAAAAGCTCTATTAGGTTTACGTCAGGCAATTGGGGTGGCCACACCATAATTTGCAACACCCTCTTCTGTTTAGTTGCTAGAATGTCCCTTTAGTTGCTAGAATGTCCCAGGGACATTCTAGCAACTAAAGCTTTGCTGTGAGTTGAGCTGTGCTTTGGGTCATTGTCTAGTTGTAACATAAAATTTATTCCACAAAGTCCAGAGGATATTGTATTATGTTTTATCTTCAGTTGATCATTTCATGTAAATTCTATGCTTGGATCCAAAAATTTCAAATTTGGATTCATCCATCCATGGTATATTTTTCAACCCTTTGATTGTCCAATATTGATGGCTCTTAGCCCAAGCTAACTGTTTATTTCAATTTTCCAGTTTTAATAAGGGTTTTTGGACCTCTAAATGACAAAGAAGTTCTGCTTGTTTCAGACAAAGGTTTACAGTGGATGTAAACACAGCAGTTTCACTGTTCCTGTTGAACTAAACTCAGAATTTCAGGTGCAGTAAGTCATCGATTGCATGTAGAAATCAGTATAATGGTCTTATATTGTGCTTCCATTGTGCTTCCATTGTTACGTGCAGTCATTCTGATCATGGGGTGTCCTTTAAACTGCCAGTCTCCTTGAATTGTTGAACGAGTGTTTGTACTCCTTTAAATGAAGCGCCTAGTTTTTTGCCAATACTTCTCATGGAATAACTTTATTTATACAGATTTATAGTAACACTTCATTTTTCGACACTCAGTTCTTTATTTCTTGCCATGTTTATCACAAAACACAGAAAACTTACACCAAACACTTTCTGAATGATAGGTTTTCGATTTTATAAGTTACAGCGCTTACTCCTCAATTTATATTATTGTAAAACACTCTAGGATCATCTATGATCTGCTATACTATTTGGAAAATACTCCTACTTTCTACACTATTCTAGAATCATCTACAACCGTTCTTTTAGGAATCTTCTACAATGTTCTACCATATTCAGTAGACTTCTACACCTTCCTATGATAATCTAGAAATTTCTTAAATATTATTTAACTTTTTTGATTTTTATACATAGAAAATGTTTTAATAAAAATTAATAATCAAGTTGGTACATTTTAATAAAAATTTTTGAAAGAAAAATTAAATGTGATTCCAAACTTTTAGGCAGAGTGTATGTTGAAGAATGTTATACAGGTCGACCATCACTAATCAGGCCACTGGTAATCTGGTTCCACCGCTAATTTGGACATAATTTCCACGAACGTAATTTCAAATTTCCTGGGTCGGCGCACCGACCTGCCACTACTGTTTTGGTGGCATTGGTTGCAGCATCAGCTGTTGGCACGAACTCGTAAACACTGGCAAGTCATTCCCACATGTTTTTCTGCATTTATTATTATAACCTGCTCACATTTAGCCCCAGCAATAGTTCCAATGCATAAAGGAAGTGCCTCTCGTGGTGGAAAGCGCAAACACCATACATTGTCCATAACAGATAAAGTTGAACTTCTGAAAAAAACTCGACAGCGGTGTGTCTGTGAGAAGTTTAACTCTGCTTAATTGTAAATTCCAGCAATTTCTCTCAGTTCCTCTTATTTTAGTAATTTTCTTTTAGCATTCCTTTTTAGATTTTTTTTTTTTTTTTTTTTTTTTTACAATACGCAACACACTTGTACAAACTTGTGGAAAAACACAACACAATATGATGAATAATACAGCACCCTAACGAACTTGTTTTCACAAAATCTCTAACGATCTTATTGCGATGTTTGAGAGTTATTTTATCGTAATTAGTTTTATTGCAGGGCTCGCCGCGCGTGCAATAAACTAATCACAAACGACCTCCATATGTATGACATAAAAGCGTCACACATACGTGGCCAACACAGCTTCTCAAGAAATAAAGTAATAACCAACATATGTGGCCACACTGGCCACATATATGCGACATAAAAAAAATATATATATATATATATTAAGCAAAAAAACGACAACACTGACATTTACAATATTTATTTTAGAATTACTAATCAAAATATTTACTAAATATTTTTTGGCTCCTGGGGAATTTTTTTCTTAAACCAGCTTGTCAGTCAACGTATTAAAGGGAGGAGGTGGTTAGCTGTTGGGTAAACTGTATGCGCTAAAATAACCGATAATCCGGCACCCTACAGGTCCCAGCGCTGCCGGATTAGTGATGGTCGACCTGTATATTGTGCACATACATAACACCAACAGTGCCACCTTTTTTGAAGATGATTACCATAGCAGACTAAGTCAGAAGGATGAGTCTGACAGGTATTTCTTGTTCCAATTTCATGGAGAATCTAAAACAAGATTAAGATCCTATTCTTTTGACCAGCAACAAAGTACATTTTGCTGCATATGACTGCACCATGCACAAGTTTCCATTGAAAAATGTTTTAAATACTGAGGTAGCACAAATTTTATCAGTTGACTGCAACATTTTGAAATTTGAAATCTTTTGTGGGCAAGTTTCTAGCACTTCTTGTTATTGTTAAAAATAAAGAAATAGATGAAACAGTGGGTATTTTGCTGGATCATTTTTTTCACTTTCAGTGTGAAAACCCTAGGGAACTGAAAGTGCACAAGAAGGCTTGAAATAAAACAAATTATCCCAAATCATGATTAGCATTTTAACAATTCCTCATAGTAATGCTGAGTGAGAGAATGTTTGTCTAGGTGAGAAAACAAAAACTGAGTTCAGATATTCTCTTCCTGGTGAAGTTTTGGAAATGCTTATGGCAATCAAGTCTAGAGCTGTTTATGAACAGAACTTAGACTCAGCATTTCTGAAGACAACAAAGTCAGCAACAGTATCTTCAAGGAAATACTGTTGCAGAGAGAGGATTGTTTACTGGTAAACAATCCTATGTCTGTATTTTAATATAAAATGTTCGTTGTTTGCAACATAAACATTTTATGTTAAAATTTAATTTAATTTCTAGTGGAATTTTGGGCTTTAAAAGCCCTGCTTTTTCTGAAAAATATCCTGTTTTTTTCCCCCTGTTTATTGTAATTAACTTCTGATTTTTGCAAAGCATCAGTTTTTTTTTCCCCCTGTTTTGCTCTAAAAAATTTTCTCCTTTTTTGCCTCTGGTCCAAAAAAATGTTTTCCTACTGGTTTCAATTAGCTGAACTCCAGCTGTTTGATAGTCAGCAGTTGTGTGTTTCCTATGATGATCTTTGAAAAGTGGATTGGGTGCACCTGAACATTTTCTTAAAAATCATGAAAAACACATTGATATGTCATGAGCCATGATTGATGTCTTTGGATATCAGTCAAAACCCATGGCACAAATTTTGCTGTGATCCATTGCATGATCACCTTTTTTTCCTTCAAAATGTATTGTAAGTTTCCAAAGGAGAGTTCCAGTTGTTTTGTGAAGTCATGGATAGTGAGAATCCTGTTTTAGTGATTTACTTCACTAAGTCACGAAACATATTCTTCCGATTCATTTGTGGATGGGTGCCCAGAACATTCTGCATTTTCAGCAGAGGTCAGCCCAATTCTGACTTTTTGTAAATTTCTCAGATAATTATATTCTGCCATATTACTTGCCCTCCAAATGCCATCTTTAGGATTTTGTTTGTTTCAGAAGCAGTTATTACAAATTTGTAACAGAACTTTTAAATCCAACACCTTAATAAAACAGTTTATAATGGGCATGCAACACACTTGGAGGTGTGTAAAGCTGAAGCAAACTAGACAAGCAGAGTTGGGATCAACTCTTCTTGTCTAACCTGAAGCACAAATGTGTACTCATCTGTGTGCTTTGCTAAAGTAATCTGGAAACATTGGGGTAATACTTTGTGAAGTACTATCGTGAAGGTTGGGGGATTCAGAGCCAGAAGAAACTTGTTTGTTGAATTTTGTAGGTTGTAAATTTCAGGAAATATATACATAGAATAAAAGGGAGAATAGATGAAGAATAGGAATAGTTAATTTGGCACATTTGTATCTGAATCATGAATGGATGCTGCAAACACATGCATTATCCATTTAACTTCTGTACAGAATAGAGTACAGTCAGTCCTCGTATAGAACAATAGTTGTGTTCCTAGAAACCCTTGTGCAGCGCAGTGCAAAATCGTGCTATATAAACAACAGGCCCTATGGGAAAAATAGGGTTAGGGGCCAAACACCCAAGATTGAACACATTTGTAACCAAACGTAATAAATAATTGTAATAAAATACGTAAGTATTTTATTACAACTATTATGTAATAAAATATTGCTAATGCTTTTGTTTCTATTGTAAGCAAACTTGTTCTTTGTTTGATTTTCTATCCAAACAGATGACAGGCATTCCATCTTTTCCAATTCTTTGTGTCTTCATCTAATGGATTTTAATTACAGTTTGAGTTGTTCCTGCTATGAAAGTTGCTTTTATTTTCTCTGCATTCTTTCTAATTCTCGGCATTGCCTCATTTAGGCCTGTAGCACGTGCAATATCACATGGTCTTTCATTTCGCTCAGTGTTTCACAATTTCATATTTTTTCTCTATTCACAGAGGCGGACTGGCCATAAGCCTTACCAGGGAAACCCTGGTGGGCCAGAGGCCGATGTGATTTTGGCCATAAATGCTAGTATGAGGCCGTTACAAATTTTCCTGGGTAAGAATTTTTGATCCAGTCCACCTCTGTTTATTGATATTGCTTTTCTTTTCCTCTCTGAATCTTTAGTGTCTTCACCAGGACTCTTCCTCTTCACACCTTTTAAGAATTTTACTCATTTTTTAGGGAATAAAGCACAATTATAAAATGAGGAGGCATGCTTGATACACATAAACAAAGTTGTGCACGTGTAGCAACTGAATAAACAACACTGTAAAGGCAGAGACACACTTAACACCTCACTAGCTCACATTTTACTAAAGCACATTTCTGGGGGTTATTACCATAAAACAATAAAAAATAATTTCCAGTTGCATTTCTGTTAGTGGAATCTGTTATAAATGGGTAGTAAACTCGATCTAATTGCATTTGCGATAATACCGATAGCTGCAATTGTGTGGGTTTTTACATTCTTATGGTGAAATGTGTTTCCCCTTCACTGATATAAAAAACATAAATACATTTTCAGAATCTTCTCTTCATTCCTATCGTGTTGCTTTCAGTTGGGGTGATTCCACATTTGATTGCCATTTCTCGTAAACACAAAGGCGAATCGTCCATAAGCGAATTCGGTTCGTGTTATATACGATATCGTTCCCCTATTTATAAATCATGTATGATCAAATTTGTGTAGTGTAAACACGTGATATATGAGGACTGACTGTACTAATTCTTGTTACAAGTAAATAATAAAAAATCAAAAAGTAGGAACCCTCTTCAAATAAAAAAAAAAAAAAAAAAAAAAAATCCTTAAAAATATACATTCAGACGTTTTGTCTTTTATACTTCCTGTAATCATTCCAACAAGAACCAGTTATAATCACCCATCATAACTTTAATCCTCCTTGGAATGTTTTCTCCATTGACATGCTGTTTGAAATGCTGTAAGTCCTGGTGGAATCTTCCCAATGCCCTTCATTAACATAATCCAGATTTGGTCTGAGACAGAACACTTTTTGTTTTCTCTCCTCTTCCTTAAAGATGGATTTTGTAATGCTTTGTAAGTGCTGTTTTATTTAAACTGTTTGTTAGTTTTGCCAAAAGGCAGCTTTAGGTAAGTGCTATAGCATATTTTTTGTTGAATTACTTCTTTAAACTGACAGGAAATGCAGTACATGTGATTTCACTGAAGTAGAATGGCTAAGCAATCTTATTCTCACTTTATTAAAAATATTTTTACAATAAAAATGCTACAAAATAATATTGTCAATTGTTTTACACTGTCGACAATTTTTTTTTGATGCATACATTTTGCTTCTTTACTTAATTTACTGAACTAATCTTTTTTATAGGTATTGTTTTTCTAGATGAAGTTGATAAAATCGGAGCTGTTCCAGGTATTCATCAGTTAAGAGATGTAGGTGGAGAAGGAGTCCAACAGGTAATTAATAACTTTTCTTTTTCAGATGCTTAGTGGAAACAGCCATTTTATCATTCAGAATTATTTTGATAATTTTCAGAACCCCAAATACCAGATATTTATTTCCAAACATTTGATTATGATGCTGAAGTAGATAAATTAAAAGTTACCTTTAAATTCCAAATGTTGGGAACCACTTTTAAAACTAAATGATCCATTTTCCATAATCTTTGTATCTGTTCAATACAAGATTTTGTCACTAAAAATAACAGACAAAAAAAAAAATGGCTTCATATACCTGTTACTTATACCTTCTCACTCAAATTTTGTATACTCTAAAAGAATTTAGACAGCTACTGAATGAATCAAGCATCGCCATGTAGTTCACTGAAACTGAACAAACTCAACATGCTAAACTGCAGTACTAAATAAATTAAAAAGGGTTTATACAAATTACTACAATTCTAGGTGAATACTTAATATATTGTTTTAATAGCACACCAAACCACTGAAAACGTCCATGATGAATTTTAGTCAAGTTTATGTTGTTTTTGTGTGCATTTCTGCTTCCCTAATAAAGACTTGTTGAATATTGAAATGGTAATTGATATAGTTATGCTTATAAATGATATTCATTGTCAAATAAGTAAATCCATAGTTTTGCTGCTCATATTTGATCTTTCCCAGCATCTTTTGAATTATTTGAAGCAAACTTAAAATCACTTTTATCTGGTCTTTCATTCCTTCATTGATGTGCAAAGGAATGAAAAACCAGGTAAAACCTGAATTTGCAGACATAAACTTTTGGTTGAAGCATACTAAAACAATTGCACACATTTTCTTTTCTTTTTTACCCCCAGTTTTCTGCTGTGTGCTTAAAGAATTCCCATAGACAAGTGATTCCACTAATTAGCTTTTATGCATTTATAGGGGTTGGTCCCTGTCAAAATACTTATTAATGTGTAAGGATGGTAATTAATGTTATATATTTTTATATACTATATATTTTTGTGTGTTTTCCAATTTCAGCTTATTAAATATGTATAGATTCATGCCATCACTTATCATGGTCCAACATTGTAATATTAATTATATCTTCATTGATAGCCGGTGTTATATATACATTTACAGGAATATTAAATTAGGAATAATTTCTATTGCAATTGATAATAGCTGTTATTATATTATATGTATATTAGAATACACATAAGAATTTAAAGTGATTGTTGTAATCTCTACTTCCCCACACACACACAAATAAATAATAATAATAATAATTCTGGCTTGTTAGTCTCCTATACCTACTGACTACAGGCCAATAATATGTCATACGATAGATAGCCAATAGCAAGTTTCATGGAATGGATAGACTAAATATAAATTATATTGGATAAAGTCTGTAAATAAAATGTCAGTCTAGTCTATTCAGAATCATAAAGAAGTTGTTTTAGTTGAGTGTGGTTTAGGTTGCTGTCATCTTACACATTACTTTCTGCTGAGGGCTGATGATTCTCCTATATGCAAGACTGTGACACCATTTTAACTGTCAAGCATGTGCTTATTGAATGTCAGGATTTTTTTATATTTTTTTATTTTTTAACATAAACGCCAAATATGTTTTGCACTTTCTGTGCCTTTATACACTCAGTTAGGTTTTATTTGACAAAGACGATATGTCTGAAGTTTGTAAATTTTAAAAAATTATAAATTTGTATATACATGCATGTGTGTGTACACAGTAAACTCGGTAAAATCTAGCATTTAAAAATCTAGCACATTTTGCAAAACAATCAGAATTTTAAAATCCAGAGATAAGCAATCAGGCACTTATATCAGCCATCTTATTTCTCTTTGCAAATTCATCCATGAAAGAGACAGTAACATTTCTCTCTTCATAGGATGCTTGCTTTAAACTGCATACATAGCAATGCAATGGTCTCAATCTCTATGAGAGGCAATCAATAAGTATTTACCCTTACCCTCATAGGATGATTATCCCTAAATAGGATAACCCTAAATGGTTATCAAATGAACTAATGAGACTCGTGACAGAGAAAAAAAATGCACGGGATGCATATAAATTATCAAGCGACTCAGAAGCCTACGGCAGATATAAGCTAGTCTGTAATCAGGTCACAAAGGAGGTTAGGCAGATTACGAGAAATCTTTGGCAAAAGATGCTAAGAAAAACAGCAAGGATTTCTTTACTTATATAAACTCTAAAAGGAAGGGGATGAATTTGATTGGTCCACTTGATATCGATGGTTCAACTGTTGATGATCCTGCTCAGATAGCAAACAAACTAAATGAGTATTTTGCATCTACATTCACACAGAGGAGTTATTAAGGTTTGAAAATGGCAGAAGGTTATCAAATTGTAGCAGGGTGCGTAATGATTTTGTAATAACTGAGAGCAAAGTGGAGGAGAAATTGTTGAAGTTAAACATAAGAAAGGCACCTGGGGTGGATGGGATCTATCCATTTATATTAAAGGAGGCGGCAAAGCAACTAAGCAAACACTTAGCCATAATTATGAGAGCATCCTTGGACTCAGGGGAGGTCCCCACGGACTGGAGATGTGCAAATGTATCCCCAATTCACAAAGGGGGATCGAAGGGTGACATGAGTAATTACAGACCAGTTAGTTTAACTTCTGTTCCGGGTAAAATAATGGAGTCACTGGTTAAAGATGCATTGCATCTAGACAAGACTGCAGCAATAATTCAGACACAGCATGGGTTTGTTAAGGGAAAGTCTTGTCTGACAAATTTGATAGGATATTATGATGTGGTTACAAAGGAACTGGATGCAAAAAATAATTTTGATATCATATATTTGTATTTCAGGAAAGCTTTTGACATTGTTTCGTATGGAAGACTATAGTACAAATTGGAGCAGAATGGTATTAAGGCTAAGTTGCTACAATGGATAAAAGGATGGTTGAGTGGGAGAAGACAGAGGTGGTAATCAATTGGTGCTGCTCTTCGTGGACTAATGTTATTAGTGGAGTCCCACAGGGTTTGGTATTGAGTCCACTGTTGTTTTGTATATTTATCAATGATATTGATAAAGGTATATAAGGTTTAGTGTCGAAATTTGCAGATGATACAAAGGTTGGCAGGGTTGTTAATGGCAGTGTGCTACTGCAACAGGATCTAGAAAATTTGGGCAGATGGGCTAAGAAGTGGCAACTGAAGTTTAACCTTGACAAATGCAAAGTACTGCATATGGGTAGAAGTAACCCCAGAGAAATGTACCAACTGTGTGGCACTACACTTAAGGTGGTAGAAAATGAAAAAGATCTGGGAGTAATTGTGCAGTCAGATATGAAGTTTTCTGAGCAATGCAGACAGGCTGCCAGGGCAGGTCATGGGTTTTTGTCAATGATATATAGGAATTTTGCTAGCAGGGAAAAGGTGGTGATTGTCCCTCTGTATAAGGCAGTGGTCAGGCCACACCTTGAGTACTGCGTACAGGTCCGGAGGCCTAATTTTGGAAGGATGTAGATTTGCTTGAGCATGTACAGAGAAGGGCAACAAGATTGGTGAGGGGAATGAAAGAATCCTCTTACCAAGAGAGGCTTAAGTTCTCCAAATTGCAGTGGCTGGAGACTAGGCACCTGCGTGGTGGTCTGATTGAGGTGTATAAAGCCTTGCATTGGTTGAGCACGTTGAATTCTGATGGGATCCTTCCACTTGTTCAGATTACAACCTAAGGGGGCATAAATTCAAATTAAGAAAAGACAGATGTGTGGAAATTTGCCTTTAGCCAGTGGGTGGTTAATTGCTGGAACAAACTTCCATCTATTGTTGTGGAAGTTGAGAGGTTAAATAAATTTAAGGAGGAACTGGACAGGCATTTGGAGGGAATGGTGTGATTTTTTTTTTTTTTTTTTTTTGGCTGATGCTGCATAAGCTCATACACTTGCTTTCTTGCATCACATGCTACTACTACTACTACTACTACCTTGAAATATTTGAGTTACAGGTTTGATATTTTGTATTTATATACTACTGAATCTCATTATTTGTTTTACTAGATCAGTGGTGGTAATGTTTTTCTGCATAGGGGCCATATTCAAAATTAGATTTGTTTCATGGGTGCACTTTGAGTGATTTGAGAAAATTTAGTGTGTTACATTTCCTATATCTTGTTACATTTAAGAGCATGTTTCTATTTTCCTATTACCATTTTTGATTTTCAGGCTATATATAAAAAATTCAAATTCCCAACACTATGTGCAACAAATCTATGTCAGTAATTTATTTTTTAGATTTTATTAAAATTATAAAAATATGACTTTTGTTTTTTTTAAAAATACTTTACTTTTGTTTTTAAATGCTCACTTCAGAATATTTACAACTTAAAAAGATCACTGCTTTTCAATATTAAGGTGAATAAATAAATATAATGTGCACCTAACGTTTTGTATTGTTTGTTTTGTAACTTTGAGCACTTTTCTTTTCGCAACACTCCTTTATATTGAGCATAAGATTTATGCTTGGAATCGGTGTTGTTTTAAATTATATTCTTTAAGAACTGATGCAATCTCCTTACACACCAAATATACTGCTTTTTTGTCGTGCTCAATGAAGAAATAGTCTTCAGTCCGCCTTTGATTAAAAAGACGACACTCCAAATAGACTATCCTCTTTGGAACATTTTTAAGCATGATTTTTTAATTCAATACAAATTAATAATTCAATACAATGAACAGGTTATATAAAATTAGGAGAATTTCACAACATGAAAAGATTGATACATACATAACTTTGTAAAAGAATAAGAAAAGTTTACCTCAATATGATACGTAGAACACTTCCGTATGATACTCTCCAGAAATTAAAATGCAAACAATCAAAAAAATCGAAAAACTTACATTACAGTAAAAAATAATTAAAAATCAATTTAATGCAGTTTAAAATTAAGTAAAAAATTAATTTAACGAAAAAATTGCAAAACTATTTTTCTTCCTGAAGCTGACAATGCTTTTCGACCATATGTCGTGATCACAGGAATGAATTTTCATTCCTGTGATCATGACATACGGTCGAAAAAACATTGTCAGCTTCAGGAAGGAAAATTCATTTTGCAATTTTCCTTCCTGAAGGAAATGCTATAAAATATATAGTCTGTGTGACTATATATTTTATAGCAAATGAAGTGAACAAGTTGCGCCATTAATGCATGAGATTGTGCACACATCTAAGGTGGCACCTGGTGGGTCCTGAGACTGTTGACACCTTCTCATTGCAGCTTTGTAGAGAGAATGTTGATGATTTTTTGACATAATTGTGATGATGGGTGAATGCTGGGTACATCACTATGACCTAGGAACAAGCAAATAATGAAAACATTCGTATTCACCAATCCCCCCATCCAAAAAAAAAAAGAAAAAAAAGAAAGAAAGAAAGAAAGAAAAAAGCCAAAGTTTAGTTATCACAACAAGGTCGTGTTGTCAATCTTCTGGAACTCTAAGGGTATCATTCTTACAGGTTACTTCCCAAGGGGTAACAACATCACTGGGGAGTACAACAGAAATCTCCTGGGAAAATCAAGTTTAAAGAAACGTGAGAAGCTAGCCAGGTGTATGCCTTCTAGCTGAGGGTGCTCCTACTCACAAGGCTGCTCACATCTTTGAACTTCTTCATTCCCTGAAATGAAGAAACCGTTACAGGGAATGAAGTTGTATGAGTTCCTGTGCATGTCTAAGGTGGCATCCTGATGGGTTGATAGTTCAAGTGGAAAACCAGATGCCTGGTTTTCCATTCAAAGTGAGGAGTTCTGTTTAAAGAGGCCTGAAAGAGCTTATTCATAGCTGGAAAAAAAAAAAAAAAAAAAAAAAAAAAAAAATGTGTAGCGCTAGAAGGTAGCTATGTAGAGAAAAATTAAATTGCTTGTCAAGTTTCAAATCCCTAACGAAAATGTTTCTAGGTGAAGGTAAATACTTTGACTGCCTCTCATATTTTCAAACAGATGGCCTCACCAAAAGGGTAATGGTCGTATTTTATTTATTTTTTTTTTTTATAGATGAGGCTGCTATGACAGTCTGTTTCAAAACCAACTGGCCCTTATCAGATAGTAGGTAGTCTGTATTGACAACAGACAAAATTGTTGTAAAGAGGTTATTTGATGTGAGCAACCATGTAGAATTGTAATTTTCAAATTTATATTATAGCTAAAAGCTATCTATTTTGTCTGAGGGTTTTCACTGGAGACCCTGCTATCTGAATGCTTAGTCCTGAAACAGATTGTCACATCAGCTTCATCTTTTAAACAAATAGTCAATTAAACTTTTGGCAAGGCCATCTGTTTGAAAGTAGTGCAGTACCAGGGAAACTTGTTATGAAGGCAAGTTTTTTTTGTGAGAATTAAAACCATTGCATTATGAATGCAGTTTAAATCCTGTTGGCCACGACAGCAGATGAAAGGATAGGGTAGTCCCGTAAACATCTTATAATTTCTGAGTCCATATAGCTTAAGCTATATTAAAACTTTGACTTTTCCTCTTCTGGAATTTCTCTTATTCAGTAACTTTTGGAACTTAGTGCAAGGTGCTCTGCTCTTGCAAATTACTGCTGTGTGGCTGGTTGTACAGTGCTTATGTGAGATGGTAACTTTGACATCACTTTAGGACAGCTAACAGTGAAGAGAGAATGAAAAGCTGCAGTGTGGATACAGATGAAAAATGTTTGATTAAATCTGTGGTTAATCTCTGATAAAAAGCAACTTACTGATGCACGTAAACAGTAGATTTAATTGCATGCAACCAAGGTTTTTTTTTTTGCAGCCATTGTAATTAGCCATATGGTGTGTCAAGTGTATGGCTAAAGTAGGGAGAAAAACAGCAGGGCAGCTCAAGTTCGCTCACTTGGCTTCCCACTCTGTAGTAATGCTATGGAAGAGAAGATCTAGTGAGTGATCTTGACTGCCTGGTGTTCTTTTCTCTTTGTTATATAGTTATAATGGTGGCAGAAATGAAACTTGCTGACCTTCGTTATTACATGCAAGAAATTGATTGGATTTCTCCATGGTACATTATTAAAAGCAAAAAGTCATGTAAACTTTTTCTTCATTGTGAAACTATTTCTTCTCTTAAGCACATCTATTTATAGTCTGACAACATTTGCTGTGACTGTGTTTCTTGTTAAAATTATACTGTTATTTACATTTCAACTATTAGTTACTATCTTTTAACCAATAAAAACATTTTTTATAATGTCAAAAAGCTTATTCGCTAAATGTTTTTACAATATAAATAAGTTAATTGTTGGTGTTTAATATTCATTGAAATGTGCTTCTCTAAAACTGCTCAGTTGCTATGTTTACCTAAAATCTGATACCTCTCAATATCTGAGGATTTTGTATTTTAAAGAATTTACCCTAAATGCTCTTTAACAGCCAATGTATATACATCTGTTTTTTTGCCTGTTTCTTTCTTGCTTTATTTGTTTTTAGCTTTTTATAACATTTGCACATGGTAACCTAATTGTAAGTTACTGCTGTTTTATTATATACAGTGGATTCCGTTTTTTTTTTTTTTTTTTTATGTGAACCCCAAACACGAGAGGTATTAGAACCTATAGTACTTAGTACCGTGCTTGGGTTTGAGGTTAAGAAGACGAAAGAAGATATTTGTTGACATAGGACTTGAACTTCTGTAGATTGTAATTTTCAGGAAATACGTATGAAGGAAGGTTGTTCCAGAAAACGGCAGTTGAATGAATAAATGAGGAAGATGAAAAGTTGGTTCTGTGGGTTTGAAGTTGGACAGTAAATGGATGTTGGCTGGTGGCGGCACGTGTTCGGACTGTTTTGAAAGAGAGAGCAGGAATTATAGAAGCCAATTCAGAAGAACAGTGCCCATGGAAGTATCTGTAGAAGAGGCATGCAGCAGAAACAGTGCGTCTATGAGAAAGCGAGTGGAGAGACTCTGTTAGAGATGAATCATTAATTAACCTAACTGCCCTCTTCTGAATGGAATCAAGAAGCCGGAGAGAGGTTTTGGGGGCACCACCCCAGATACGGAAAAACAATATTCCATGGCAGGGCGAATTTGCGATTTATACAGAGTGAGCAGCTGTTTGGAAGAAAAGTAACGCCGAGAGCGAAAGAGAAAACCAAGTTTTTTAGATGCAGAGGAAGCAATATTTGTAATGTGCTTGTGCCAAGAGAGATTAGAAGTCAGGGTAATCCCCAAAAGAGATATATCATTTTGCCTAGAAATCGGAGTGTCACTAAAGATAAGCATAGGAGTAGAAGAATCCTTTTTGCGAGATATAAGACAAGACTGAGTTTTAGAAGGGTTGAAATCAACTAAGTTGTCTTTGCCCCACTGGAGAATTACCTGAAGATCGGCATTTAAGGAATTGGTAGCAGATTTTCGAGAAGTTGAAGCTGATTGAGCAGGACAAGGTTTCTCAAAATGGAAAGTTGAATGCAATGTGCTATTATCGGCAAAACTATGGATAGGATTTCCAGTCAATGGAAGAAGGTCATTGATATACAAGAGGAAAAGAGTGGGGGAAAGAACTGAACCTTGGGGGACACTGGCATTAGTGGAGAAGTTAGAAGACAGAGAGCCATCTACCATCACCCTCAGTGAGCGATCAGAGAGAAAACTGGATAACCAATTACTAAAAACAGTTGGCAAACCATAAGATGGAAGCTTGTTTAGAAGACCTTTATGCCAAACACGATCAAAAGCCTTTGAGATGTCAAGAGCAACTACTTGTGTTTCACCGAACCTTTCCATTGAATTAGTCCATAAATGGGTAACATAAGCCAGAATATCTCCAGTGGATCGACACTGATGGAATCCATACTGGTGATCGTTGATCAGATGGAAGGTTTCTAGGTAGTTTAAGAGTTGGCGGTTAATTGATTTCTCCATTACTTTAGAAAGAGTAGAAGTAATTGCAATGGGACGATAATTGGATGGGAGGGATTTGTCATCCTTTTTAGGAACTGGCTGGATATGAGCAAATTTCCAAGCAGAAGGAAAAACACCTTTGGAATAAGAAAGTGAAAAAAGGCGGCAAAGAATAGGAGTAAGTTCAGGAGCACAGGTTTTGAGAACAAGTGGAGAAATACCATCAGGACCTGGAGCTTTCTTAGCATCAAGATTCATCAAAATCCTTCTGATATCCTTTTGCCGGAAGACCACAGGAGGCATTGAATGGAGCGGGTTGGGAATGGTGGGAGGTGTTTTACCAAGATCATTAATACAAGAGCTGGAAGAAAAATGGGATGCTAGCAGGTCAGCTTTATCCTTGGCTGAAGTGGCAACAGAACCATCTGGTTTGGACAGAGGTGGGAGCAAAGATGGGCAAAAGTTGCGGCCAATAGCTTTGGCAAGAGACCAGAATGCTCGGCTACCATTAGGGCAAGAAGCAAGTTTTCTACTCTTAGCCTGTTCAACTCTAGTTTGGACTGGTTAATAACTGCTTTACAACTGTTGCGAGCTTTGGTGTAGGCAGAAAATGAAACTGAAGAATTAGAAACAAGCCAATTACGATATGCAACATTCTTCTCTTGGACAGCCTTAGCACATTTATTGGAAAACCAAGGTTTAGATAAAGGACGAGATTTTAAAGTGGAGTGTGGGATAAAGGATTCCATTCCTGCAAGAATAATTTCACTGACACGATCTGAGCAAATGTTGACATCAGAAGTTTTGAAACAGTAATCCGACCAAGGAAAAGAAGAAAAGAAGTCTCGCAGGTCATCCCATTTTGCATTCTTGTAATGCCAAACAACACGTGGTTGGGAATATCCATGAGATAAAGGTTCCATTGGAGAAGAGAGGTCCTTTAGGCACTTCAGATCACCAAGTTGTGATCTGAAGTGCCTAAAGGACCTCTCACTTCGACCGTGTACTTAGAAGGGTTGTTTGTGAGAAAAAGATCAAGCGTATTGGCTGTATGATTAGGATTGTCCGGTATTCTTGTAGGTAAATGAACAATCTGTGCTAGGTCATTAGTAATTGCAAAAGCCTCAGCATCTCGACCTGCTGGGTCGGTGTGACTAGAAAATGGAAGCCAGCTGGAGTTGTGAACATTAAAATCACCAAGGAAAATTACTTCACTGTTAGGAAAGTTGGACTGGAGAAAGTCAAGTTGCAAAGAGAGGAAGTCAAAGAGCTCCAAGTGATTAGTGGAGTTGGGAGAATGGTAGAGACAACAGATGAATTTGACACAACGAGGTAGAGAGATTTTAAGCCAGAGAAGATCAAAGAGAGGAGATTCCAAATTGACAAGTCTCTGACAGGGAATATCAGAACGGACATATGCACAAGTACCACCTTTGAGGCGAAAGGAATCATACAGCGAATAATTTGGGCATCTCAGATGAGCAGTAGATGAATCAACCGATAACTGAGATTCTGTCAGAAAAAAGTACATGGGGTTTGGCAGACTGCAAGTGGAAATGGACATCGTTGAGATTAGAATTGAGACCACGTATATTTGTGAAATGAATTAGGAAGTCCTTGGGAGGTTTAGATCTTTTCGCAGATAAGCTTGCTCTATTAGTTTGACAATTCATGGTGTATTCAATAGTAAGAAAAAGTAGGTGGGACATGCTGTATGAAGTAATGAAATTTTTGGATATGGCGTACATGTGGTAAGAATATACCCAGATCCTTGACATAACGTGGCCTCGACAATGCTCCCCGCATACACACTACTTGGACTCCCTCCAGTCACTATCTGGCAGAGTAGAGGCAGCAAGATTATACACTAGCTGATCCGGAAGCTTCCTAGAGAGTTACCAATAGGTTCAGTCCGGTGTACTAACTAGCGGCCGGCCTGCGAACACCGTTTTAGAGCTGTACCCTCGAAATGTAAGGAATATTGGATCTCGCCACGACGTTCATCATAACCTCAAAAGTCATCAATCATACTGCATGATGGAAGAGATAGGGAAAGGTTGACAGGAACTTAGCTCTAGAGACTAAACATGGGTTCCACCATTTCAAGCCTCCAATAAGCAAAGTGGTGGTATTTCACCGGTTGATGAGAGTCATCTACCACCTAGTAATTAGTGGTAGATGACTCTCATCAACCGGTGAAATCTTAAAATTCCCCCATTTGGGGCAAATCTTAAAAAACAGAAACCAATCGAGAAAATAGCCAGGGTTTACTTCGCTTAACTGGGACAGCATGCCGTAAAAACGGGGCAGGAGACCACAGCACTGGAGATTACCCTACGATTTTCTCTGACAGTACCACATGGTTTGGTCGAAATTTTGGAGGTCACAACCATAAAACAATAAAAACAATTAGCAGCCACCTATTTATTGGGCTTTTCTGTTAGTGTAAGTTATCATAAACGGACAGTAAACTTGATCTTACTGAATTTGCAATAATACCGACAGCTGGAATTCTGTGGGTTATTGTGGTGAAATGTGTTTACATTTCCATGAAATCTTTAATCATATAAAAAAAATTAATGTTCAGATCTTCTCTTCATTCCTATTTTTAAAGCTTTGTAACTCGTTACTCCGTTCTCACTTGTGCGTATCCTGTTACTTGCAATTTGTGTTCTTTGTTATTGATTGCTTATTATGCCGTATTCTTTGTTATTGATTGCTTATCTTTTTACTGTTTTAAATTTTAACTCCCACCCACAAATGTCAGTGAACAGAAATGTCAACTAGTTCGTATGTACATATTACAGTATGTATTAATTAATCCAATTATCACGTATATTCTTCCGATTTTCACGTATCATTTAATTTTTTAATTGGTAAGGTAATAAAGGGTAAATTTGTGCTTAATATATCTTTGCTTTTATAGCCTGTGGATAATATTCCTCCTATTTTTGCTAATTAGAATCGCTGTTTAATAGAATTAAAATTCAATTCACAAATATGATCACAATGACCAGCGCTTACTGCACATCGTATAGTGAATGGTACTTTACTGTGTTGAGTTCGTCCTAACGTGATTTGATCGTACAGTGAACCAATTGTAAAGGGGGGTACATTGTATTTTTAACTATTTACGTGAAACTTCGGATAATTGGGGCAGCCGCTTAATCGGGCCAAAATGCACTAGTCTCGATGTGTCCCAAATAACTGGAATTGAATGTATTTAATTATTGGACTTGGTGCACCATGACTTCATTTGCCCATGAGCCCAAAAAACTAAAATCTCTCTCTCTCTCTCTCTCTCTCACACATGCACGCACACACAAGAAAACAGTTGATATAAACTTCTGCAGGAAATTAAAGTTTAAAGTTTCATTCTGATCCTGAATTGAACTTAGTTGATCAAACTATATCCATAGTCCCTAATTGTAAAATAATAAGAGAAGTTTACCTCAATATAGTACGTAGAACACTTCCGTACGATACTCTCCAGAAATTAAAACGGAAAAATTGAAAAACTTACATTAGAGTAAAAAATAGTTTAAAAAATAATTAAAAATCAATTTAACGCAATTAAAAATAAGAAAATTAATTAAAAGAATTTAACGAAAAAAATTGCAAAACGATTTTCCTTCCTGAAGATGACAACGCTTTTCGACCGTATGTCGTGATCACAGGAATAAAATTTTCATTATCGTGATCATGAATGAAAAATCTAGATCAAGAATGAAAATTTTCATTCTTGAGCTAGTTGGACTTGGCAGTACATAGCTCGGTAAAACCAGCAACCCCAAAATAACTTGATTTTGTCCATATTACTATACATGTTACTTCCTGCATGTAGAACTTCATCTTTATGCAGAAGTTAGTGAACCCACCCTTGACCTGTAGAGAAAAACTGCTTCTATTCTGTTCTTTTAAAATGAGGGAGCAGACTTACCGTCTACTGCCCTTCCATTTCTTGAGCTGCCGACCGGGCTAGCCGGGTGGGTAAAGCGCCTGCCTGGCAACCCAAAGGTCGCGGGTTCGATTCCCGCCTCAGACTTGGATCAAAGTACTGCAAAAACCTTGGGAGGTGCATTATGGCCACAGAAGCCTATGTGCCAACAACTACCAAAAAAAAAGAAAAAAAAAGAAAATTTCTTGAACTGCAGAATCACGTACAAATAACTAGTATATGCATTACAGGCACTCCTTGACTTACATATTTAATTGTTTTTTTTTTTTTTTTTTTTTTCTTTTTTCATGTACGTAAGTTGAACTTAGTATCTTATAGATACTAAATCTGTACTGTACATGTATTTAGTATCTTATAGATACTAAATACATGTACAGTACAGACAATACAATATTGTTCACAGCATTTTATGATTTGTAACTGAGTTAAATGGGGCGGAAAAAATGCAATGTATAATAATGTAGAGTACAGTGTTTATTCAAAAATAATAAATAATTTATACTAATACCTCTAAACAGTACTGTATAGTGTATAAACAAGATACAATATACAAGAACAAAAATAAAAAAGAGCTCACATTATTGTTAGTGTTGTGGAGACAAAGATCATAAACTTTCGATGACACCCATTCTTGTGAACTGGGAGCAGATTGGTCGTAGTACCACCTGCAAATGTAGATACCATATGTTCACATCCACTTTCTTGAAAAACTGATGGATTTTAATGTGCATGGTTTTCCTCTTCTCTTCATAGATTAGTTTGTAGCAGGCAATGGCATTGTTTACACCTGCTGCCACTTTGATTAATCTCTCAGTGTTAGGATCTTGAACCTCAAAAGGTGATAGTGTTTTATCCATTAAAGAAAATGCTTCAGCTAGCTGCTTGCAGGTGAAATTTTTTTTTTCAACAACTTCTTCCTCTGCTGTGTCTGCTTTTCAAGTTTTAAGAGATTGCCATTGGTCAGCTCCTGTGAGAGTAGCTTTCCAACAATTGGTAAGCACACTCTTCCTCCACCTCGAAATCCAATTGTTTTCTGAGTTCCACATTTTTTGAGACTTGACTCTTCAAATGTACGGAAGTCATGAGCAAATTGTGGGATGAGTTTCTTCCAGATCCCATTCATATTTGATGATGTTATCTCATGCCAAGCAGCATCTACAGTCAGCTCTATATATCCACACTGTAGGGCAGTGAGAAAAATGGTCATTATATTGGAAGGGCATTATATTGATTGTTCATAAAATCAGCAACAAAACAAGTAAAAGCCTGAACATTTTATGTAATTCTATTAATACAAAATAGTATAATATTATTTATAATATGTACTACAGTATTAAACAAGAAAATTATGATAGTAGAGTGCAGTAAGGTTACTATTAAATTGTAAATTTCACTACATGGGCTATACATCTATCAACATCAAACAAGAGAATTATTTCATACTTTAAAATGATCTGCCAAAACATCAATGGTAGAGCACGTTTTAAAAGAGAATTGTGAAGGTGCACAATAGCAGTTATTTCACTTTCGCAGTTAGGCTGCACTTGAAAAAATCTATGTACAAGTTCTAATACTTGATGACCATCTTTCACTGAGACTTCTTGTTCAACCACAGTTGGTTCCTGATCTTCATCTACAAATTTCAGAAGATTCCATTACATCTGCAATGAGTTCCTCTTCGTTCATGCATATCCTCAAACATTCAATGTCCACATCCATTGTTGCGTAATCTTCTGAAGCTTAAGTTTTCCTGTAAGTTTAGGTGATGACACGCACACACGCTCAAATATTTCCTCCTTATTATTGGACTGTTCTTTGCAGTTAATAGAGGAAGAAGTGTGCGAAACTTCACATAGCATCATTCAAGTGGTAAATCCAGCATGTTTGAAGCAGTTGGCAATCACTTTTCATCAACTTCATCCCATGCTGAAACACAAATACATTTCCTGCAGGATGTCTAATTTGCATTGATTTTGCTTCCAAGACAGCACAATTTTGTTTAATAGCATTCTTTGTTAGTTTTTCTTAAATGATTTTCCTTCTGTTTGTAGCATCAGTGACCGTGGCTGCATTTTCTCTACACTTTTTTGAAAGACAGGCCGTGACGAGTCTTAAATTTCTAGAACCATCCATCTGAATTTTTAAATTCTTCAATATCCATTTGATGTGCCAATGATTCAGCCTTAGCTTTTAAAAGATTACCATCTACAGGAACATTTTCTGCATGCATCATCATTAGCCATTCCAAAATTACCTTTTCAATATCCGGATACCTTTCATGCTTGAATCCTACCTGGTGCAGCAGATATCTCTGAACTTTCAATCTTTTTCTGATCTTTCAGAATGGTGAACAGAGTACTCTTAGGAATGCCAAACTGTTTACTGTTTTGGCAATGTTAGTCTTAGAATGCACACCATATCACTATGCTACTGCAACAGGATCTGGAAAGGTTGAGCAGATGGGCTGAGAGGTGGCAAATGAAGTTTAACATTGACAAATGTAAAGTACTACATATGGGAAACAGCAACCCCAGAGCAACGTATCAACTCTGTGCTACTACACTGACAGTGGTAGAGAATGAAAGGGACCTGGGGGTGGTTGTGCAGGCAGATATGAAGTTTTCTGAGCAGTGCAGACGGGCTGCAAGAGTAGCTCATGGTGTATTGTCGATGATATATAGGAATTTTTCTAGCAGGGATAAGGAGGTGATTATTCCCTTGTATAAGGCAATGGTCAGGCCACACCTAGAGTACTGTATACAGGTCTGGAGGCCTCATTTCAAGAAGGATGTAGAGATGCTGGAATGAGTACAGAGAAGGGCAACAAGATTGGTGAATGGAACAAAGGGGTGCTCTTACGAAGAAAGGCTTAAGTTTTGCAAATTACAGTGTCTGGAGTCTAGGCACCAGCGAGGTGATCTGATAGAGGTGTATAAAGCCTTGAATGGTTTGAGCATGCTCAATGCTGATGGGATTCTTCTTCTTGCTCAGAATAATCACCTGAGAGGGCATAAATTCAAATTGAGGAAAGACAGATGTAGGATAGACGTGAGGAAATTTGCCTTTAGCCAGCTGGTGGTTGGTTGGTGGAACCGACTTCCATCCCTTGTCGTGGAAGTTGATAGCCTAAATAAGTTTAAGGCTCAGCTGGACAGGTATTTCGAATGAACAGAGGGGTGAAGTGGAAGTGGTTATTTTTTATTTATTTATTTATTTATTTTTTTTTGGCTGATGCTGCATAAGCGTGCTTTCTTGCATCAAATGCCTCTACTAATGCTAATGCTAAATCTACTGCTTGCAAAATCCTAATTTTATCTGTGATTGGCAAAGCTCTCCTCTTTCTTGGAGCGAATAACCAATAAACATACACTCTGACTAATGAAATGAACTTCTAGCCGATGTTCATTGTATTACCGCACTGCTAGAAAAGAGTGTGGGAAATCTTAAATTATTTCTCATGGTCAGGCTACAATTACTTCAATATGTTTGAAGCATTCTGTCATTTTTAAATGTGAATATTTTATTAAAATATTCACATTTAAAAATTCACATTGATTAAAAAAGTAAAAATTCAGATTAAGAGGTAGAAATTTATGGTAGTTGTAGAGAAATTCTTTTATTTTCAAGGTTGTTATACTGAATGTAATGACGCCTCCGTAGCCAGGTGGGAAGGAGCAGCAGTGCGTAGCACACGCTTCTTGATTAGACCGGGGTTCGAGCCCGTCACCACCAAATATGGAGGACGCGGAAAGGTCAGGGTATGACCACCGCATATCCCGGAGCAATATGGCCTTAGTTGCTAATGCTCCTAAAAACCAAAACAAAACAAAAAAAACTGAATGTAATATAGCATTACGTTAATGACAAATTGGCTGGGACCAACCACATAGGATTTTATAACGTGTTGGGATGTTAAAAAGAGGGTCACTGTAAAGAGCTTCAACTTTATATTCTTGATTGCGTTGTAGACATTATACAAAGGGTACTAGGAAAGTTTTGCAATATGACGCAACAATGAATCACAGGAAGCTGCTTGTTGCTGCATGTTGAGACATGTTCATACGTGCATAGTAGCCGCCGCACCAAGTCGATGGGCTCAGTTATTCATTAGTAGTGAGAGTGTAAAGTGCTTGCGATGTTATCGTGGTCACGAAATGAGATAAGGACAGTTTTGCGGTATAATTTCGTGCGTGGTTTAACCATAGACCAGTGCTTAGAAGAAATGACTCTTGCACTAGATGATGATTGTCCACATCGTACAACGATATTCAGGTGGTATAGAGAATTCCAAAGGGGAAATTTCACTCTGGAGGATTCTGAGAGGCCGGGAAGGCCACGAACGTCAGTTACGGAGGAAAACGTTACTGCTGTGAGGAAAATGCTTGACGAAAACAGGCGAGTGACCTACCAACAGATAGAGGATACTTTGGGCCTAAATGCACCAGCAATTCGTTCGATTCTGCAAGATCATTTGCACGTGAAGAAACTTTGTTCTCTCTGGGTGCCGCATCAACTGACTGAAGAGCAGATGACACGACGTGTGACTTGGTGCCGGGAGATGTTAAAAAAGTTTGATAAGGGACAATCTTGGTATGTGAACAACATCGTGACAGGTGACGTGACTTGGCTGTACTATTACGATCTGCCGACCAAGGCTCAAAACAAAGTTTGGGTCTTTGATGATGACGACACACCCGTAATTGTCAGAAAATCCCGATCTGTAAAGAAGAAAATGATAGCTGTATTTTTCAAATCGAGTGGAATTGTGGAACGTGTCGTTTTGGACACGCAGAAGACAGTCACAGCTAAGTGGTATACTGAACAATGCCTGCCTAAAGTCATTGGATCTATGAAGAACCTGCGGCCAAAGTCAAGAATGGACACCTGGTACCTCCATCACGAAAATGCTCGAGCTCACCGCGCCAAAGCCTGCACCGAATATTTGACCACGACAGGACTGAAACTTCTCGAGCACCCTCCCTACAGTCCAGACCTTGCTCCCTGCGACTTTGCACTGTTCCCGCATGTGAAAATGAAGCTAAAAGGGAGGCGGTTTTCCAGTGATGAGGACCTTCTACGGGCTTGGGACAACGAGTGTGCTTTACTCCCTAGTGAAACTTGGCAGAACTGGTTTAAAGATTGGTTTCGGAGGATGGAGAGGTGTATTGAATGTAGAGGAAATTACTTTGAAAAAATTAAATAAACAAAGCTGTATTGCAAAACTTTCCTAGTACCCTTTGTATTCCTTCCAAAACTGCTTTAAAGTCATTCCATCCTCTCCTTCCAATGCTGTTAAGACTTCTTTAAAGTTCTTCATGTGTAATAAACCTTGAATGTAGCAATAACCCCTGATACAGGGGTTATTGTAAGAAGGCTGTAAGAAGTAGGTGGTATTGGAAGGCATATACACTACTTTAACATTAGAATTAAAATTATCCAGGTGAGGTGGATAGCCAGGAGCATTGTACAATACTAACAGGATCATGAATAGAAGGTTGTTTTCAGCACAGTACTTTTCTACTTGGGTATGAAATGTTTGTGCAACCACTCCCTGAAGATTTTGAGAGTAACCCAGGCCTTAGAGTTAAACGTCCAGATGACTGGAAGTGAAGCCTTGATAATTCCTTTGTGTGCAAAAACCCTTGGATATACATTAACAGTGGTTTGCAGTTGCCGGCAGCATATACCACCACCAGCAGTAGAGTTAGCCGGTCCTTTGCTGCCTTGTACCTGGGCATTTTCTTTTCCTTCTTCATAATATAGTGCAATCAAGCATTATTTCCAAAACAAGCCAGTTTCGTCTACATTAACGATCTGTCCTGGCTTGTAATCCTCATTAACAATAATATTCCACAAGAACTCTGGACATTGTTTGGCAACTTCCTCATCAGCACTAGCTGCTTTACCACTCACTTTAATGTGTGTCAGATTTGTTTGTGCATTGAAGTGTTGGAACCATCCATGACTTTCATTGAAGGTCTCTTCAGAAACATTTTGATTCTTCTTGAATTAGCTATAGGCCACAAGGCATTCGTTTTTGTTGCTTATCTTCCAGCCATACTTAAGTTTTTTTCATTTCCTCAATTACTTATTTGTTAATTTGTTAATTAATTTGTTACTTATTATTGTCAGCTGCATTGGCACAGAATGCTTACATGTTCAAGAATTCACTTTTTGTCATGAAAAATTGTATTCATGATAGAGCGACCCAAGCCTAACACACGTGCTACATCAGCCTGCTTCTAACCCTTTTTCACTCATTTTACAATGTCACCTCCCAAGAGTAGCTTTCCAACAATTGGTAAACACACTCTTCCTCTGCCTTGAGATCCACTTGTTTTCCGGGCTCTATGTTTTTTGAGACTGACTCTACCTCTTCAAATGTACGGAAGTCTTGAGCAAATTGTGGGATCAGTTTCTTCCGGATCCCATTCATATTTGATGATGCTATCTCATGCCAGGCAGCATCTATATTCTTGATTGCATCATAGATGTTATATTCCTTCCAAAACTGCTTTAAGGCCATTCCACCCTCTCCTTCCATTGCTGTTAAGGCTTCCTTAAAAGTTATTCGTGTGCCTTAAGCCTTGAATGTAGCAATAACTTCTGATCCATTTGATATAAGAGGGAGGCGGTAATGGGAGGCAGGTACACCACTTTAACATTAGAATGAAAATCATCCAGGTGAGGTGGATAGCCAGGAGCGTTGTCGAGTACTAACAGGATCTTGGGAGATTGTTTTCAGCACAGTACTTTTCTACTTGTGGTATGAAATGTTTGTGGAACCACTCCTTGAAGATTTTGAGAGTACCCAGGCATTAGAGTTAGACATCCAGATGACTGGAAGCGAAGCCTTGGTAATGCCTTTGCATGCAAAAACCCTTGGATTTTCTGCATGGCACACTAACAGTATTATGAGTTTGCAGTCATTGGCAGCATTTCCCACCAGCAGTAGAGTTAGCCAGTTCTTTGCTGCTTCTGTGTCTAGGCATTTTCTTTTCCTCCTTCATAAATATATGGGCAATCAAGCATTTTTTTTTTCTTCCAAAACAAGCTAATTTTGTCTACATTAAAGATCTGTCCTGCTTGTAATCCTCATTAACAATAATGTTCTACAAGAACTCTAGATATTGTTTGGAAGCTTCTTCATCAGCACTAGCTGCCTTACCACTCATTTTAATGTGTATCAGATTTGTTCTTGCTTTGAAGCATTGGAACCATCCATGTCTTGCATTAAAGGTCTCTTCAGCAGCACTTTCACCATGTTTACTTTTTGTCTTCAAATAAAATTTTTGCTTTTTCTTGAATGAGCTGTAGGCTACAAGGCATTCATTTTTGTTGCTATCTACCAGCCACATACTTAAAAGTTATTTAATTTCCTCAATCACTGGAAGGCACTTCCGTAGCCAGGTGGGAAGGTGCAGCAGTGCATAGCACACACATCTTGATTAGACCGGGGTTCAAGCCCATCACCACCAAATACGAAGGATGCGGAAAGGTCAGGGAATGACCACCACATATCCCGGAGCAATATGGCCTTAGTTGCTAATGCTCCTAAAAACCAAATAACAACAAAACAGAAACACATGGATTAGGCAGCAAACTCAAGTAAAGGACATTCTTATCAAAACTAAAAAACTAAAATGGTCTTGAGCAGGACACATAGCTCGAAGACATGATGGACTAAGAAAATAATAACAGAATGGTACCCAAGAGGAGCTAGAAGAAAATCTGTCCATCTTCATCTTCGCCAAGAATTGCTTGTGAGATCATGTAAAATTCATGTAGCTGTAACTTGCATTATGGGTACACATGTAATCCATTTTATTTATTTTTTTTTGGGGGTGAGATATACTGATCACTAACGATACAAAAAATGCACAATTTTCCAATGCATGAAGATGAATGAAGATTTATATCTCATGAAAAAGAGTTACATGATGATGTTGTGCATCTTCATATAACTGTATTCAGGCACCTTTCATAATTTTAATTTATTGATTAATTTGGTAAGTGAAAACAGTTAACAATATGCAATTAAAAAAAGCCAGAGTAATGAATCTGGCCACCCATAAAAAACCAGCAAAACTTGCCATCAAGCAAAGTTTGGTCTGTGGGTTTATTTCCAGTGAAGTGCAAACAGTATGGCCCAGGAAGGATACCCTCCCTGACTTGAGAGAACAGTAAATATTTTGCTAATTATAATAATTAATTAAAAACTAATATGAATAAAGATTTATTTTCAAAAGAGATAAATGTAAAGAAAAATGATTTTAACTGCGTTGCTGAAGTTTAGAATGAGCCAAAACTGTCATCGGGTTCAAAGGAGACAGTTACCATAATTTTTCACGCGAAATATGTCCCCCCCCCCCATGTGATTTTCTCTTCCTTAAAACGTTTTCAATGACTTTTCTATGGTTTTTGTTTAGTGGTCTCCATTGTACACAACTAACAATCTTGTATGAATTTATCCTGATTTTGTCTTTGAGCAATTAAAAATTCACTACACTAATTTTATTTACTTATTTTTATTTATATATTTTAATTTGTTGGTGGTGTCTGTTTGAGATTCTGTACAAATTTTAACACACTCATATAATCACACAACCACAGCAAAGAGCTAATGAAATGAATCAAGCTCATGTTATAAACTAGCACATTGGGGTGTTGGTTTGAGGGGATATATATCCATTTCCTCAACTCTGCTGAGAATTACCAAGAATTGAGCATGCTTTAATTGACTAACCCTTGTAGATTATAAACATGTTTCTCTCCTGCCAGTCAGGGCAGGAGAGGAACATGTTTATTCTCCTTACATTAAGTCAGCATTCAAACTGTGTACATGTTACTCTTCTTCCCCAACAGGTTTGACATATTCTATAAATGTATTTAGGCTATGTAAATTATATTTCTAAATTAATAAATTTTGTTTAGCCAGAATGCAGAGTTGTAGTTTTTTAATTTCCACTTTACCACACATGAAAGTGATTTACTCAATAATATGCTTATCATATCAGATTTCTGTTGGTCATTATAATTATTATTGATTTCTATTTCTAGGGAATGTTAAAAATGTTAGAAGGCACATTGGTCAATGTTCCTGAGCGCAATTCCAGGAAACTAAGAGGAGAAACAGTAGTTGTTGATACAACAAACATATTGTTTGTTGCTTCAGGAGCATTTAATGGTTTAGACAGAATTGTCAGCAGGAGAAAAAATGAAAAGGTAAAATTTCACTTTTCAGTATTTATATATGATTACTTTATGTTTATTAGAGAAGCATAGTTTTCTTTTTTCTGGAAACAAAGAAACATTTGCTCTAAGATACATTGCCCCACACAAAAAAAAAAAAAAAAAAAAAAATTAAAATCATCACATACACTCACAATTTGGGTGACTACCAAACATTTTACAGAAATGTTGTCTGTGGCATGCTTCTATAACTTGCTACAACAGTGGTAATTCTTGGACAGCTAGAGTAATTCTAGTTTTTTTTTTATCCACAATGAAGAGAACAGAAATGTGAATGGGACAGAACAGTAACAGTGATATAGCTTGAATATGGCTTGAATGTGCCCTCAAAACTAATGGTAAAACTTTACTTGCATTGTGATTACATTCTATTGTTTACTTGCATTTTTCTTTCCCTGTTCTCTCTAAGAGCCAACACATTCCAGCATACTTTCTCTTTATAATAGTTTTTGTTGAGGCTCTTTCATTGGCAGTGTTTAGTTTCACAGCAATAACCACCATTTCCACTGTTGAGTATGTAGATATTCCCCTTATGTATGATCGTGCTGGATAAAATTCAGTTAAACAGGGTGATTTCACCACAGAAGATTGCTAAATTATCAAAAACTTGTGGCCATTGGTAGGCATTTAAGGGAATGTAGTACATTTCACTGTGTTGTGAAGCTGTCTTGTGAATGAAATTCTTGATGTGGTACAAGAAGATTCACAGACAACTACTGACAAATTGATGCTGCTCTTTGGGTTCTCAGCACGTCGGTTTGGCACATTCTTTGTGACAGCAGTTGTACAATATTCATCTGTAAACGAGTCGAGCAGGCTACCCTCAGTGACAGTAGTTCT
The DNA here is from genome assembly GCF_048544385.1 of Mastigoproctus giganteus. Taxonomy (NCBI): domain Eukaryota; kingdom Metazoa; phylum Arthropoda; class Arachnida; order Uropygi; family Thelyphonidae; genus Mastigoproctus; species Mastigoproctus giganteus. The sequence continues at coordinate 30,830,539 of NC_143576.1, forward strand.
GTCAGTGGCTCTTTTATTATTGTGCCCAAGATCTTGGTTTTGCAAGCCAAATGCTGCTTACTGAAGAAGCTTTGCACAAGTAGGCAGAAGAATATCCACATGGCATAATGATAAGGGCCCATAAAGAGCATTTCTTTATTAAATTCTAGTGCAATATTGTGGTCTTAGTTAATCCAGCCACATGTTCTTCCATGATGACTGACCAACCAAGCTCACTGGTACCCTTTTTTTTTTTTTTTTCTGGAATATATTTTGTAAAGATTATTGAATATGTGTCTTTCTGGCAATGTGACATGATTCATGCACATTGCCACTCCCACATATTTTAGCTGACAAGTGAAAGCTCACTTTGATATTACCTATCTACTCAGGTGGATAGGTAATATCAAAGCTACAGTGGCCACCTAAGGTGAACCCCCCTTCCCCAATACTTCTTGGTCATTTAATACAGCATTGGCGGCATCAAGTCTTGCAGACTTTTCAGTAACATATCTATTGGGTGATTACACCTAATAGATATTTTGCTGAAAATTGAGATTAGTGGTTATTGTTCTGCCTGGCTTCCTTGATTATGCAGGGTTTGCTATGTCAAAGAGACAATGGGGTTGTAATAAATCTCAGCACAGAATACATGCACAATATTTCTGCCTTCCTAAATATATAGTCTTATCTCAATAGTTTCAAAGTAGTGTGTGCATATACAAGGTTGGAAAATATTAATTTTATTCTGTGATAAATGTTTATATTGTTGTTATTTTTCAATGCAATCTTCTTCTGCAACCATACACTTATTCTATTATACCTGCAACCAGTCAAAGCATTTTTGGAGGTCTACTTTTGTGAATGTTTTTATTCCTATACCATCATGTTTGACTGGATTTGCTGAATTGACTCAAATCATTCTGCTTTCATGTACTTTAATTTTGGAAAATCCCAGGGGCTCACATCTGGTGAGTATGGGCTTGGCACACCCAGGGTCTTGAGCTGCATATCATCATTCTTCTCTTTCTTGGTGATTTTCTTCTACTTTTGACACTCTCTCTCTCTCTCTCTCTCTCTCTCTCTCTCTCTCTCTCTCTCGGTAACTCAGAAATTTTTTTTTGGCTGGTGCAGCATAAGCCTCAGGCTTCCTTGGACTATATGGCTAATTATAATAATAATAGCCAAAACATATATATAATGCCAAATCGGGTAAATAAGATTGATGCTGAATGACAGCAATGTTTTTGTCTGTAAGATACAGGTGACTCCCACTTAACGCTGATAATTCGTTCTGGAAAAACAGGGTGCTAAGTGAATCCGCGCTAAGCGAGTGCTGCATTTCCATAAGGTAACATATGTATTTGTGAGTTGCGGTTGGTGCCATAGGGTATTGCCTATTCAATAATAAATGGTAGAGAAAAGATGTACAACTGTCGGTCAAAATATTTAATATTCAAATATTTGTACATATAAAATATTCTGCTTATATATGTATATAATTATGTGATACCTACTTACGTATCAAAATTAAACTTAAAATTGCAATTAAAATCATGAATTTAATTGATCTAAATTGATTTTAATTGATTTAATTTAATTGATGAATTCATCATGAAAAATGTGTGAATTTTGGGTTGTACTTTGGCCCTCTTCCTGGTAAACTAAAAGGGGTTTTAATTTTAAATCCCCTGCAGCGTTACCACCCAACAATAAAGTCAACCGATCCTTCGCCACTTTGAAACCTGGCATGTTTTTTTCTTTTAGGCATTCTTTTAGGCATTTCTTTTAGGTTTTTTTCTTTTAGGCATTTCTTTTAGGAAACTTCTTTTAGGCATTCGTTTCCAAAAGAGGCCTGCTTCATCTATGTTAAAAACTTGCTGAGAAGTATAACACAATGCCCCTCATCAATAATTTTAGCAAGTTCTTTTTTGAAAGTTTCGGCTTCTTGATCTGCACTTGCAGCTTCTCCCTGAATTTTAAATCTATTCAACCAGCCCTTACTGCTTTTAAATGGTTCCACATTTTTTTTTAGGTGAATTTTCTTCAGATCATCATTTGACTAATCTCTCTCTCTCTCTCTCTCTCTCTCTCTCTCTCTCTCTCTCTCTCTCTCTCTCTCTCTCTCTCTCTCTCTCTCTCTCTCTCTCTCTCTCTCTCTCTCTCTCTCTCTCTCTCTCTTTTTTTTTTTTTTTTTTTTTAACATTACTGAATTCTGCATTGGATATTATCTTCAATAAAATTAGTTAAAGTCTCTCCATTTCAATCCTAATAGCCGGCCTAGCCCTAGTTTCTTGCAGTGGAACAGCTGTCTTTCCCGCTGCTAAAATTAATTCTTTATTTTTTATAATTGTTCTTACAGTTAAACTTACCAGTCCTAAATTATGGCACACTTCTGCTTGTCGTTGACCAGAATCGATTCGCTTCAAAATGTCTAATTTAATTTTCAAATTCAGTCTATTTCTTATATTTGTAGTCTTCATACTGCGTCCAGACGTTGTTGATTTTTCATTCTTATTTGCCATTATCAACTCTTCGAAAATGTAACTGTGTTGGTTGCATTAATTATGATACAATGTTCGAGTAAACTGTCCGTTACGAACAATGTCTAATACTGTACTGAGTGATGACTTGACTTCAGATAAATGCATATAACGCAAATATTACAAGCAATATACTTTTCTTTAAATGTTGATCTCGGAACTGCGTAATAAGTCACTGCACTGCAATTAACTTAGCATGCAAGAAAATTTCACTGAGTGTGGGAAAATTTCTGAAGTCGGAGTGAGATGCTGTTTTGCTTTCATTTTCAAGCTATCGACTCAATCAAATGAAATGATTTCGTTAAATATGCCAAAAATGCAATCTGTAAAAGAGCGTTATAGTGATTTGTGACAGCGTTATAGTCAGATACAGGTTATAATATAAGAACAGCGTTATAGCAAATCACCATAAAGCGAACCGTGTTATAACGAGAGCCTGCTGTATTGCAGACAGTAGGTGACATGTGATCCACCACATTATCATTGTGAGGGAGGTAGCCATTTCGCCATTTTTCAGGTCATTTATGGTTGATTGCACCTAACAGCTGTTTTAGAATTTTTTTTAGTAGGCTGCATTAACAGTGACACCTCATTGGACAAATTCTGTTAACACCATCTTCTCTTCAAAAAATGCAGTCAGCATATAACCCTCATATAATTTTGACTGCTATGCCTTTTTTGGCCCTGGTTTTTTTATATTGTTATTTGTTGAGAGTTTGAATTTGTGTTTCTGTATCGTATTCCTATACCCAAGACTCATCGCCTGTTATAATTTCCGTTAAAAATGAAGGACCTAATAGAGCTTGCTTGAACATTTCAGATGAAACGAGGAACCAGTGCTGACTTTGAACTTGAGTGAGAATACATGGAACAAATTTAGTGGTCACTCATCTCATGTCCAGTTCCTCATCCAGAACGGTATGGACCAAACCAAATGAATACTGGTCCATTCAGCAGTATCTTGAAAAGTCAGTTGTTTTGTGATGTTGAAAAGTGACTGCTTCTTTCTTCATCTTCAAGTGAAAAATGTTCCTCATGAAACCATTTAAACTTTTTTTTTTTTTTCATCTCATCTCTCTAAACTGTAATGAGCATTGCATGGGTTTTCATGGTTGACTTTTTTATGTTTACCCAAACTTAAATGTTCACACTAAAAATTTTGTCATTTTCAGTATATGCAACAAATGAGAAAAACAAGCGAGAAGGGTAACTTTCCACTAGTCTGCTGTGTAACAACGTTAAAACTCAGTGTGCGCATACTCAAAAGATGTCATCGTAAACTCTGCTTACATTCTTTTAGCTACTATTATGCATTTAAGAATTATAAGCTCATTCATCAAACTTCAAGGTATGATCAAAAAATTGAGGGACTGCCCGTATCTTGAAATTGTGGCATCATAGTGAGTTGCAACTTGTTTGGTAACTCTCTGGACAGTAATGCATTAGTTGCCCATTTATCTGCAATTAGACTCAATTATAACACTGAATAGAAGGTGTTTGGTGTTTTGTCACATTTTTAAAATGAGCAGTTTTACTGATATATGAACTTTCAGTGATTTGCAAAGTTTGAGTGCTGCTTTTCTGTCGAAGATGATCCTTACTCTGGCCACTCTTCAACTTCAAAAACAAATGATTCAGTCACTCGTGTTCATGATCTGATCAGGAGTGATCAATGTGCAACTATCTGCCAAGTTGCCTATTGATATTGGTATTTTTTATGGGAAATATCAATCAATTTTAACACAAAATTTGGGAATATATTATTCATTTCAGCCAAGTTTCTGCCTTGCATCATCACTGATGATTTCAGAGAATGGAGATTTCTTACATGTTGGGATCTTCATCCATCATTAGTGATGATGAATTGTGGGTGTATAGCTATGAACCAGAAACTAAGACTGTCCTCTCATTCAAAAACTACATATTCTTCAAGGCCCAAAAAAAAGAAAGTCAATCTTTAACAAATGTGAACATCACACTTATTGCATTTTTTGATTCATAGGGCATTATTAATTGTAAATTTGCCTTGTATGGTCAGACAGAACCAGTAATAAAACAAAACAGTTCTACAGCAATTACTCGATGCCGTTCAGAGAAAATGGCCAGTAAAGGTGGGCTTCATTGAATTGAAACTTGCATCACAAGAATGCCCCTGCCAAGTGTGCAGAGGCATTGTTAAAATGCAAGGTTACAGTTTTGCAACAACTGAGGAATTTATTTAGAACACAACATGGGAACTATTATTACTTCCAGAAGTCTGCTCTGATGCTTCTAAAGTTGCAGAAGCATTGGAATCTGTATAATCTTGAATATTTTTGAATAGATGCAAATATATGTTGAAGAGATGAGAGGATTAAAAACCCATAGACTATAATTGTGCTTTCACACTTATAGTCTATCACTAAGTATTAGGGTTCAAATATGATCTTATAAATTTTCTTTTATAAAATTATATCAGAGGATATGGAATCCATATCAGAGGTGATCTGGATTCCATAAAGCAGCCTGTGGATGCATTCTTGATTTTGCGTTTTCAAGGTTGTAGAAGTTCGATTCTTGTTAAGGTTATTGAGTCATCTTTAGCATCATATGCCAAAAAAAAAAAAAAAAAAAAAACGTTCCCATTTTCACCCCTCGGTTCGTTATACCTGTCCAGCTCAGCCGTAAATTTATTTAGGCTATCAACTTCCACAACAAAAGATTGAAGTCTGATCAACCAATCAACTGTTGGCTAAAGGCAAACTTCTACACATCTATCCTACAACTGTCTATCTTCAATTTGAATTTATGCTCTCTCAAGTGATTATTCTGAGCAAGAGGAAGAATCCCATCAACATTGAGCATGCTTCAACCATTCAAGGCTTTATACACCTCAGTTAGATTACCTCGCAGGTGCCTAATGTCCAGACACTGTAATCTGCAAAACTTAAGCCTTTCTTCATAAGAACAACCCTTCGTTCCATTCACTAATCTTGTTGCCCTTCTCTGTACTCATTCCAACAGCTCTACATCCTTCTTAAAATGAGGTCTCCAGACCTGTATACAGTATAGTACTCAAGGTGTGGCCTGACCATTTCCTTATACAACGGGATAATCACCTCCTTATCCCTGCTAGAAAAATTCCTATATATCATTGACAAGACACCATGAGCTACTTTTGCAGACCGTCCGCACTGCTCAGAAAACTTCATATCTGCCTGCACAATTACCTCCAGGTCCTTTTCATTCTCTACCACTGTCAGTGTAGTACCACAGAGTTGATACATTACTCTGGGGTTACTGCTTTCCATATGTAGTACTTTACATTTGTCAATGTTAAATTCATTTGCCACCTCTCAGCCCATCTGCTCAACATTTCTAGATCCTGTTGCAGCAGCGTACTGTCATTAGTGTCTTTAACAATTCTGCCAACCTTCGTATCATCTGCAAACTTGGACATTAAGCCTGATATACCATCATCAGTATCATTTATAAATACAGAAAACATCAATGGACCCAACACCGAACCCTGAGGGACTCTACTAATAACTTTAGTCCACGAAGAGCAGTGTCCATTGATTACCACTCTGTCTTCTTCCACTCAACCATCCCTTTATTCATAGCAGCAATTTTCCTCCAATGCCACACTGCTCCAATTTGTGTAACAGTCTTCCATGTGCAACAGTATAAAAAGCCTTTCTAAGATCCAAATATATGATATCGAAGTTATTCCCTGCATCCAGTTCCTTTGTGACCACATCATAGTATCCAATCAAATTGGTCAGACAAGACTTCCCCTTAACAAACCCATGCTGTGTCCGAGGTATAACTGAAGTCTTTTCTAGATTATCCTGCAGTGCTTCTTTAGCCAGTGCTTCCATTAATTTCCTTGGAACAGAAGTTAAACTCACAGGTCAATAATTACTTGTGTCACCCTTCGATCCTCCTTTGTGAATTGGGGTCACATCTATACATCTCTGGTCCATAGGTACCTCCTTTGAGTCCAAGGAAGCTCTAATAATTATGGCTAAGGGTTTGCTTACTTCCTTTGCTGCCTCCTTTAATATAACTGGATAGATCCCATCCACCCCGGGTGCCTTTTTTTATGTTTATCTCCAATTTCTCCTCCACTTTCCTCTCAGTTATTACAAAATCATCTAGCTCACTGCCAGAGTTCACCTCTAGCATTCCCCTCCCTGAACTCCTCATGTGTGAATGTAGATGCATAATACTCATTTAGTTTGTTAGCCACCTGAGCAGGATCATCAACAGTTGAACCATCGATATCCAGTGGACCAATCTGATTCATCCCCTTGCTTCTAGAGTTTACATAAGTAAAGAACTCTTTGCTGTTTTTCTTTGCATCCTGGCTCCTCCGTAGCGAGGTGGGCAGGAGCAGCAGTGTGTAGCACACGCTTCTTGATTAGACCGGGGTTCGAGCCCATGCCCACCGAATGCAGAAAGGTCAGGGAATGACCAACGCATATCCCCAGATTAGTTGCTAATCTGTTGCCTTAGTTGCTCCAAAAAACAAATAACAACAACATCTTTGTATCCTTTGCCAAAGATTTCTCATAATCTGCCTTTGCCTGCTTAATCTCCTTTGTGACTTGGTTACATACCAGTTTATATCTACATAGGCTTCCATGTCACCCATTAATTTTTATATTTATCCCATACATTTTTCTTCTCTGCCACATGTCTCATTAGTTCATCTGACATCCATTTAGGCCTAAACCTTGAACAATATTTCTTAGTTGGTATGTAAAGCCTAGTAACTTCCAAGATTAATTCTTTGAATGCCTCCCATTTTGAATTTGCTGTTGGTAACATCATCAGTTGGTCCCACCGTATAGAATTTAAATACTGTCTCAGACCACCGTAGTTGCCGTTACTAAAGCAAAAACCCTTCCCTTTATCCCTGATGGTAGTTACCTCTTTGAGTAAATTACTTGTGATCACTGCCACCTAGTGGTTTCTTTATCTGCAAATTCTTAATGCATGAAGGATCACTACTGATAATCAGATCAAGAGTATTACTCCCTCTAGTTGCCTCCCGAACATGCTGATGTAGAAAACAATCATCCAATAAATCCACAAAAGCCTTTCTAGTGTGTGAGTGATCAACCCACAAATTCCAGTCAATATCTGGGAAATTAAAATCCCCCATTATAAGACACTCTGATTTACTGGCCCACTCTATTTCCCTGTACAGTTTCTTATTATACTCATCAGAGTCATTAGGCCTATAACACACTTCTACTCTCAATTTTGATCTCCCAGTGCTTATGTCACAACAAACTGACTCGACACCGCACTGTCCAGTGATGTCGACTGGCTGCACTTCCTTGGATTTTGTGTTCCTTAACTAATAGCATAACCCCTCCTCTCTTCTTATCCTGTCTATCCTTTCTGTACACATTGTACTCTCCAAATTCCAACTCTGCATTCCTTATATCTGTGTGACACCATGTCTCTGATATCCCAACAATATCTGCCTTTGATGTTTTGACCAACACCTCAAATTCATCAAATTTATTTACCAAACTCCTTGCATTGGTATATACGCAAGTATGCATGCACCTGTTCCTATTCTTAGCTACCCTAACACAACCCATATGTTTACTTGCACCGCAGTGACTCCCAGCAGTCTCTGAAATACTCTGCATCTTGTTTTCAAGGCTGCTACGCATTGATAATCATAGATAATCTTTGATTATCTATGACAGAGTAATTTTCTGTGTAGGTTCTCTTGAAAGTTTTAGTATGATTTAGTGGGCAGTATGGAAGTTGCTGAGGGAATTGGACCATAATCTGCTACGCTGGTCCAGTGCGGGTTGGCAGATCGACCGTATTCAGCAGTCAGGGGCTTGAAGCCCGGTCTACTCAAAGAGCGTGTGCTACTGCACTCCCGCTCCTGACCACTTGGCTACGGAGGCCGATTCCCTCAGCATGAATTGTTGAGGAGGCTTCCATCCTGCAGTGGGTTGATAATGGCTGCACTTTACTTTTTTTTTTTTTTTTTATGGAAGTTGCATAGAAGTCCCATTTCAGCCCATACTTCAGGGCTAAATTGAACTTCTCATCCATTCCATGCTGAACATCTTTTTTATATTTTTCTGTTCTTTTATGTCCATATGGGATTCTCCCATATGTTAACATCTGCATACCAGTTTATAGATTGGACCTCGGAGATTATAGGTGTCTTGATCATTACAGCTAGAAAATACTGTTTGGTATTTTCTTGTTGGCAAAACTGCAACCAAAGTCATCAGTTGATGTAACTAGTTATTGCAGATCAGATGCAATTACCAGTTAGTAGTTCTGTTATTTAAAAGTTGTTTTAAAGTGAGAGAAGTGTTATTGATAGCATTGTTCTGAAAAATCTTGAACTAATAGAAATGATGAATTGATAGCTAAAGTTCAGTGCGAAATGATTGAATATTGGCATTTGAGAAATAAGTGAAGAGAAGGCAATCCATATGGCACTTTTCAGGCCATTTTGACTGAAGATTTAGGTATGGGTACTACGCTCATACTTATATGAACCTATGCACTCTGCCCAGCTTGTGCAGTAGTTTTTAGCTAAAAGAACTACCATAAGTATGACAGCCTCTGTATGCATCAGATGACATTCCCTGGCTTCTCTTTTAACTAAACTTTAAAAAATGATAGAAAAGCTATAGAGCAGCTTTTGGAGATGCTGAAAAAAGGATTTTAGGCATTCCCCATTAGCAGTAATGGGGAAATGACTGTTATAGTGAAGGAGTCTACTTTGAAGAGGATTAATTTCCCATCCCACTAAATACAGTATTTTAATTTTTAACAGATTCAAGTGATGCTTTCTGATTAGCTCTCATTACCAGATAGCAAGAGAATGAGTTGGTAGTTAATAGTATCTACAAATTTAAGCTATACAGAAAGTTGCATTTGCAGTCATAATGATTGCCTATTGCAATACCTTTTTCAGGAGTTATTCCTTTCTCAAGTTGATATTATTGCCATGTGTTGAACAAAAATAACACTTTTAGTAAGAGAAATATGGGCACTTCTGTAGCCAGGTGGGCAGGAGCAGCAGTGCATAGCACATGCTTCTTGATTAGACTGGGGGGGGGGGGTTCGAGCCCGTGAGCACCAAATACGGAGGATGCAGAAAAGTCAGGGAATGACCACCGCATATCCCCAGAGCAATATGGCCTTAGTTGCTAATGCTCCTAAAAACCAAATAACAAACAGACAAACAAGAGAAATATGATGCTATTTATTTGTAATGTTGTGATTTTCCCTCCCACACAGCTCTTTTGATTGCCATTTCCCCTTCATTGGTAGAAAACTAAGAATCCCAATCATATATGGAAAATGTGGCCTCACCCATATTTGCTATATGTAGTTACAGATTCAAAATAATTGAATTTCTGATTTATTTTAAATATGACTATAAATTTTATTATCTTAATCAGTTATTATAGCCTGTAGCTTTTTTTAAAGCTACTGACATTTTGATAATAATTTAATAATTATTAAATGGCTAATACTGTTTATCCTTATTTAAATTGTATGGAATTTGCAGGACTATCTTATCCTCTCATTTTATTTGCAACTAACAGGATTTGAACTGCTTGGTTAATGCATTGGCCTTGATGCTTAGTGCAGAACACACTTTGCCTTCATTATAACGAGTTGCTCTAGTATTGCACTTTTCATACAAATTTATTTGAAATAGTGGGTAATGCAAAATTGCAGATTGACCTTCCAGAAATGATTACTTTGCCAAAAGGTTGAGCTGTTATTTTCCACTGTCTTATCTTTAAAATAAATGTTGGTTAACCCTTTATTATTATTATTATTGTTTTAACAGAAGTTAACATAAAAAGTGATGAAATTTCCAATTATAACATACAAGATTATGATAAGGTCTATATATTGAGAGAGTTGAGAAGGGATGGAGGAATAATAATATACTATAGAACATGCTTTAGGGCAACATAGGTTTACCACTTAACTCAGTCTTGTGAAAACTGCTGTGTCAAATTATTAGGAGAAGACCCAGAAAACATATTCATGATTTGTGCTTTTTACAGGCCACCATCAGATTCAATAAACAGCTTCCTAATAGAATTAGAAAACATTATTTTGCAATGGGACGACATACAAACAGATAAGACCATACTAGTAGGAGATTTTAATATTAATTTGCTAACTGATGGAACTGATAATGTGATACCCAGATACCTTGCAATCTTAAACAATTATGAATTTGAACATACCTTATTTGGAATAACTAGGGAACAAAGGATGGAGGGTAATAGAACAGTCAGCTCTTGTTTGGACCACCTAATTACAAATATCAAGTTGAAGTACGCTAATTGCTACATACTATTAAATCAACTTTCAGATCACAGAACATGTATACTAATAGTAGATATGTATTCAAAACAACATCCATATGAAGATATAAAATTAACAAATGCTACGAAGAAAAATTATTTATCAACAGGTAAACTGAAACAGAACATAGAAAACATGTTAATACAAAATCAAGCATCTTACACAACAAATGTAAATGTTTTTTCAAATAAGATAATACAAATTATAAACAATTCGAGGTTTAATACCGAGAGAAAAGTTAATCACACAGCCAACAACACAAACACTGGGAGTAGCAGGATTAAGCTTAGGAAACCTTGGATGACTAAAGAAATAGAAGAACTAATGGTAAAAAGGGTAAAAAGGGATAAATATTTCAGGCAGTATAGAAATTGTCCATCAAAGAAAGAACATTATCACAATTATAAAATACTCAGAAATAAAGTGACAGGTATGATAAAAAAGCAAAAAAACACTTATTACAATCATCTTTTCATGGATAAGCAGATAACACAAAAGGATAAAAGGAGCATTATAAATAACATGTTAAGTACAAGGAAGAAAAAGTCAAGAGGAAACCAAATTAAAACACTAATAGAACAGATTTCTGGTGCAAACAAACAATATGAGGCTGCAAATAGGTTTGCCAAAGCTGTATTAGATCTCAACAGATATTTAATACATTATTGCCAAGATTCCTTTACTCAACAAGATAGGCTTCCTCAGATAATGAACTCTTGTGTAGTCTTAGCTCCACGTTATACTGAGATTCTTAAAATTATAGAACAATTAAAGAACAAGAAATCTTACGGACTGGACTGTATTACAGTACCCGAGGTAAAGAGAAACAAAGAACAGTTCTCTGTTTTCTTGGTAGAGCTAATAGCACGGATGTTAGAGTCGGGAAGCTATCCTACAAATTTACTCTCATTTAATGTAATTCCTATATATAAAAAGGGACTACCTGATGACTTTTGCAATTACAGACCAATAACAATACAGTCAATTTTAAATAAGATAATAGAAAATTATATATTTCCCCATATAAGCAAATATTTACATCAATATGGACTGTTAAACAACTCTCTATTCTCATATCAGAAGGGCAAGAGCGCACAGACATTATTAGAGAACTTAGTAGACTCTCTAAACTTACATTTAAACAACAATAACTTCATATTGATTTTATTTATAGATTTGACCAAAGCATATGACCTAATTGATATCCCAATATTGCAACAGAAATTACTGAAATATGGTATAAGGGGAAGACTCAATTAACTCCTAGCAAATTATTTAACCAAGAAAAAAATAACAGTAGAAGTAGAAAATACAAAGGGAAAATCTTATAATGTAAAGAGAGGAGTACCTCAGGGCACACATGCTGGGCCAATCATGTTCAACATCTATATAAATGACATATTCAAAGTAATTAAGAACTTCTTTATAAAAATTTATGCAGATGATATAATCTTATATACAATAGGAAAGAACCTAACAAAAATGGAGAATGATTTACAACAGGATGCAATACATTTACAAACTTGGTTGCACGATAATAAATTAGCGCTCAGCTTTGAAAAAATAAAATTTTTGGTAATAAGACCTCCTCATCAAACCTTGGACATTCAACCCTCTATCAAATTGCACAAACATGATTGCCTACATGATCAGAATTTCAAGAATTGCAAATGTCTAACTGTGGAAGAAGTTTCAAATCATTGTTACCTTGGGTTATGGATTGACTACAGTCTAAGTTGGGTAATGCATATAACAAACTTGTACAAAAAAATGAGATTTTATGTGTACTTTTTCTACTACATTAAGAATAAGTTAAATCTTAGAACAAAAGTTACCTTATTTTATGCATTAGTGGACTCTCAATTATTTAGTAAATATATGGGCACGAGCAAATAAAACAGAAATAAGGGCAATAAACAACTTAATGAATAGGATTCTGAAACTTTTAATGGGGACAAACTCTTGGAATGCTCTAAACAAGAGAAGGCAATTTTTGTTGAAACATAAAATACTGTATCCAGTTCAAAAACTGAAGTTAAATCTATTCTTAAAAAATCTTAACACTATTTTTGAAGAGTCGAATCTGCAAAGAAATGTCTCACAAAATTTAAGGAACCCAAAAGCAATTACTTTTCCTCACCCTAGGATACTGAATAGATTTGGAGATAGGCACACAATGAATATAATAAACAACTTGTTGGCTAGCATTGATTTCAGGCTCAGGAGAAGTTACCCCATTTCCAAATTAAAATTCCTAATAAGAAAATTCTTGATACTCAATGACACAGTAGATTAGAATTGATATGCAGATAAACTACTACCTCTGTTTACAGTGTGGAATGTACTGTGTAGTGACTTCATAGTCTTTTCTGTAAGATAACAAATTTGTACAAAACTGTTGTAAAGGAAGAATTACAACTTGTTGTCAAGAAATTTACTTTTCTTAACAAGTTCATTTATTGTAAACAAATTCTCTTGATAAATAAAATTGTATTGTATTGTATTATTATTAGCCATATGGTGCAAGGAAGCCTGAGGCTTACGTTGCACCAGCCAACAAAAAATGTCTGAACTATCCCGAGAGAGAGAGAGAGAGAGAGAGAGAGAGAGAGAGAGAGAGAGAGAGAGAGAGAGAGAGAGAGAGAGATAAAGATAAAAGGGAATCACCAAGGAAGAGAAGAATGATGATATCCAGCTCAGGACCCTTGGTGTGCCAAGCCCATACTCAGCAGATGTGAGCCCCTGGGGTTAGATTAATGTCATTTATTCGAAAGTAGGTTAATATCAGTGCAACTCACTGCAAAGGCAAATTTTTTTTCTGTGCATTAATAACATTGCATTAACTGGATAGTTTTAATCCAGTTGGTGGCAAATAAAAAAAAAAAAAAAGATTCTCCTGACTCCATATAATTGGATAATTATTTATTTTATAATCTGATTAATATTTGCATTTTTAATTAAACAAAAGTATTTGTTATCATTATTTTAATTTTGTCCCCAGAAATACAAAATGTTACATGTTTATTTTCCATATTCTTTATGTTGAAGGCAATTTGCCCCCAGATTTGAATGGATTAAAAATGGTAACCCTAATTACCTTCATAGCAATTGATTGGTAAGCCTATTCACAATTACATCCATTTGTCTCTATAGCAGATAAAAATTATTAAATAGCCAATTTTCTTATTGTAGTAAATTCATGTTAATTCAATATCGGCTTATTCAAAATGTGATGTAATGAGAAGCTACTACTCCTCCCCAAGTATTTGATAGAGTTTCATATGAATTTTAGTATAGGTAATTTGAAATATGCCTGAATGAAATTTGAAGTGTGAATTGAACTTCACAATTTATGAATAGCTTGTTTAATTTAAAATCACTCAAAACCAGTTAGTCAAATATGATTATAATCAAATTGAATGGAGCTATAATGAAATTTGCTACTATATAGTACTTTTATTCAGTATTATATGTCACCTTTAAATTTTGCACTATCTTCTTCCCCAAGAAATGTGTGCTGAGTCACAGTGAATTCCCACACCTCTAACATTTATTACATTTTCATGTGTAAATCATTTTGTTCTGAGCACAAACCAAAATACAGTGATTACTAATGATACAAAATGTTATTTCCTAATGCAGGTGCTGTACATCTTTCTTTAATAAGTCACTATATGCATGTACTCAGTATGAGAGCGAGAGAGAGTGAGAGAGAGTAGTAATGATGGCAGAAAAAAAAAAAATTTTCATTTCATATTGGAGGATTAAAAAAATATATATTCTTAAGGAATTCACACTACACATGAGGTATGTGAAATCTTTCTCAATTTCTCTTACATAAATGACTGAATTTCATTTTTGCTGCCATATGTATGCATGCTATACATGAAAACAAAAGCTATATTTAAAGCACTTAGGATATTATTTGCTGTTTAATACTCAATTCATGGAAAAAAGGTCACATTCCACTCTTTTAGCATTATTGTTTATTTACTGAACTTGGTAATGTAGTATAAAATACTTTTGTTATTTAGCTATTTTGTTATTTAGCTTGGTAATTTAGTCATAGAGAACTTCTGCAAACCAATGACCAGTTTGCTGTTTGCTTTAAAGAAACTGACAGTGAAGGGAAGGATAGAAAATGAATTCAGCTGGAAATGTGTTTCATTACAATTGTAAAATTTGACCTTACTTTTGTGGAATTGAGCTATTTTTTGTTTGCATGAATTATTATTAGTAATAGTGGAAAATGCCAAAAATTCAGTATCAGCAAAAAATAAAAATAAAAATTCCCATTTCACCTCTCTATTCCCTCTAATAGTTTGTCTTTCCTTGAATTGTGGAAGATATGGGAAACTGTGGGAGCGAAGTTAAAAAATATGTAATTAATGATATTGAAATTTCGCAAGATTATTTAATGAAAAAACTTTCAAGCCTACAGACCAGTAAGGCTCCTGGAGTTGATGGAATATACCCTATAATCTTAAGAGAGGCGGCAAGCGAGTGCATTGAACCATTGAGGCTAATTATGCGAGCATCACTAGACTCTGGGGAGATTCCCTTGGATTGGAAAAGTGCAAATGTATCTCCCATACATAAGGGTGGCTCTAAAAGTGAAGTTGGAAATTATCGACCTGTCAGTCTGACTTCAGTAGTAGGGAAAATCATGGAGGCAATGATCAAGGGTGGAATTCAGGATCATTTGGATCGAATTGAAATTCTCAATGATACTCAGCATGGTTTTGTAAAGGGAAAATCATGTTTAACAAATCTGGTTCGCTATTTCGAAAGGGTCACTCACGAGCTGGATTTAGGGAATAATTTCGACATTGTTTATTTAGATTTCAGCAAAGCTTTTGACTCAGTCCCACATGAGCTGTTGCTTTATAAGCTGGAACAGGTTGGAATCACTGGGAAAATCCTTAGATGGATAGAAGGATGGCTTCAGGGCAGGAGGCAGAGGGTTGTGATAAATGGCTATTCCTCAGATTGGGTTGATGTAAGAAGTGGGGTTCCCCAAGGATCAGTATTAGGACCACTGTTGTTTTTAATTTTCATAAACGACATTGATGAAGGGATAGAGGGCGTGATGTCTAAATTTGCAGATGATGTTAAAATTGGTAGAGTAGTTAATGATCACTGTCAAGCTGAGTTTCTTCAGAGAGACCTAGATAGACTTCAAGAATGGTCAGAAAAATGGCAGCTGTGCTTTAATCCAACAAAGTGTAAGGTATTACACCTGGGAAACAGTAATCCCAAAATAACTTATTCACTTGGTGGAGTTCAACTAAACCCAGTACTGGAGGAAAGGGACTTGGGTGTTACGATACGGTCAGACATGAAATTCTCTGAGCATTGTAAACAGGTTGCAAGGAAGGCCCATGGTGTCCTATCGATGATCTATCGAACTTTTGCAAGTAGATATAGGGACGTGATAATCCCATTATATAAGGCTTATGTTAGACCACACTTGGAATACTGTGTTCAAGTATGGAGACCGCACCTAAAGAAAGACATCGAGCTTCTTGAAAGGGTGCAAAGAAGGGTAACTCGCCTGGTGAGATCGGCAAAAGGGCGTCCTTATGAAGAAAGACTTCGAATATGTGGGTTGCAGAGTTTGGAAACTAGACACCTTAGAGGAGATTTGATTGAGGTGTTTAAGGCTCTGAGAGGCATCAGTAAAATGAATGAGGACAAAATTTTCAAGATTATAAATGATGCTAGAACTAGGGGACATAAATTCAAGTTACGGGGGGGAAATGTTTAGATTGGACTGCAGGAAGTTTTATTTTAGCCAGCGAGTTATAAATTACTGGAATAAGTTGCCTTCATGGGTGGTAGAGGCCAACAGTTTGGGGAAATTCAAAGGTCATCTGGATAGTACTTTCGGATAAGGGAAGCGCATAGGATGATAGGTTTAATTTCCTTTTTATTTATATTTTATTTTATTTTTATTATTATTTTTTTTATTTATTAATTATTATTATTTAGTTATTTATTTTATTTATTTTTTGTTTTTATCATTGTTTTGTTCGGATTTTTTTTTTTTTTTTTTTTTTTGGCTGGTGCAGCATAAGCCATAGGCTTTCTTGCACCATGCGGCCGTTACTAATACTAATACTAATATCCATTGACGCAACAGAAATAGATGGAAGAGTTTTTTTTTTCACCAGTCAACCACATGTTGGCTAAAGGAAAAATTCCACACATCTGTTCTACAACCATCTTTCCTCAATTTGAATTTATATCCCCTCATGTGTAGTCTGAGCAAGAGGAAGAATCCCACCAGCATTGAGCTTGCTCAATCCATTTTTAAAGCCTTAAACACCTCAGTCAGATCACCTCACTGGTGCCTAGTCTCCAGACACTGTAGTTTGCAGAATGGAAGCCTTTTGTTCTCCCTCACTAAACTTGTTGACCCTCTCTGTACCTGTTCTAGCAGCTCCACATCTTTCCTAAAATGAGGCCTCCAGACCTGTGTGCAGTACTAAAGGTGTGGCCTGACCATTGCCTTATACAATGGGATAATCACCTCCTTGTCTCTGTTAGCAAAATTCATGTATATCATTGACAAAACCCCATGAGGTGTCCTGGCAACCTGTCTGCACTGCTTGGAGAACTTTATAACTGACTGCACAATTACCCACAAGTCTTTCATTTTCCACTACCCCAAGTGCAATACCACACAGTTAGTAACTCTGTTTGCTGTTTACAGGAGAGACTAACTGTGGAAGCTGATGAATCAGCTTTTCTTTCATATTACTTTGCCGAACCAAGTTAAAAGATGAAAGATAAAAAATTTTGTCACATACCTCCACATTCTAAGTGGGCAACTTTAATGTATTGCAAATTTGTGTGCGTGTGTGTGTGTGTGTGTTTGTTAGCAATGGCCACATGTTACAAGGAAGCCTGTGGCTTATTCTGCACCAGCCAAAAAATAAATAAAAAGGAAAAAATAAAAAACATAATAAGAGAAAAGGAAATAGACAACCTATGCATTTCCCTCCTCCCGTAGGTACCACACATTTAAGTAACTTATTCCAGTAATTTATAACTCACTGGCTAAAATAAAACTTCCTGCAATCCAGTCTAAACATCTCCCCCTGTAACTTGAAATTATGTCCCCTAGTTCTAGAATCATTTATAACCATGAAAATTTCATCCTCATTCATTTTACTTTTGCCTCTCAGAGCCTTAAACACCTCTATCAAGTCTCCTCTAAGGTGCGTAGTTTCCGAGCTGTGCAACCCACATATTCGAAGTCTTTCCTCATATAAATGCCTTTTTGCAGATCTTATTAGGCGAGTTACCCATCTTTGGACCCTTTCAAGAAGCACAATATCTTTCTTTAGGTGTGGTCTCCATACTCGAACACAGTATTCCAAGTGTGATCTAACAATAGCTTTATATAATTGGGATTATGACATCCTTATCTGTACTAGCAAATGTTTGATAAATCATCAATAGGACACTATGGGCCTTCCTTGCAACCTGTCTACGATGTTTGGAGAACTTCATGTCTGAGTGTATCATAACACCCAATTCCCTTTCTTCCACTACCGGCAACCACCAAGTGTATAAGTTATTTTGGGGTTATTGTTCCCCAGGTGTAATACCTTAACACTTTTCTGAATTAAAGCATAGTGCCATTTTTCTGACCATCACTGAAGTCTATCTAGGTCACTTTGAAGAAGCTCTGCTTGGCGGTGAACATTAACTACTCTAACAATCTTTACATCATCTGCAAATTTAGACATCATGCTCTTTATCCCTTCATCAATGTGATTTATGAAAATCAAGAACAGTGGTCCTAATATTGATCCTTGGGGAACCCCACTTCTTACATCAACCCAATCTGAGGAATAACCATTTATCACAACCCCCTGCCTTGAAGCCATCCAGCTATCCATCTAAGGATTTTCCCGGTGATATCAACCTGTTCCAGCTTATAAAGTAACACATTGCTTTGCTTTGCTGAAATACAAATAGATGTCGAAATTATTCCCTAAATCCAGCTGTTGAGTGTCCCCTGTCAAAATAGCTAACCAGATTAGTTAAACATGATTTTCCCTTTACAAAACCATGCTGAGATCCTTCAGAATTCCATATCTATCTAAATGATTCTGAATTCCACCTTTGATCATTGTCTCCATGATTTTTCCTACTACTTAAGTTAGACTGAACAGCCAGTAATTTTTCACTTCACTTTTAGAACTGCCCTTATGTATTGGAGACACATTGGCACTTTTTCAATCCAACGGAATCACTGTTGAGTCTAGTGATGCTCTCATAAATGGTTCATTGCACTCACTTTCTGCCTCCCTTAATATTATAGGGTATATACCATCAACCCCTAGAGGCTTATTGTCCTGTAGGCTCGGAAGTTTTTTTCATTAAATAAATGTGAAATTTCGACATCATTAATTACATTTTTCCACTTCACTCCCATAATTTCTCATTGACACAAAGGGTTTTTCTTTTGTAAATATCTATCTATACATAAAAGAATATTTTGCTTTTTCATGTGCACACTTTTTGCTTTCTGCAAGGCGGGGCTAACTGCTATTGTGTCGTACTACAACAAAGTGATTGACAGTTCTGTCTCAAGGCAGGGCTAACTGCTATTGCATCATACTACAACAAAATGATTGACAGGTCTGTCTCAAAGACGCTTTTACGAAATGTTAATTTTTTACAGTCTTTAAATTTTTCTATATATAAAAGAATATTTATAGTGCTTTTAATTTTTAGAATTCTATATGTCTCAAGGCAACAATTCAAAAGTTTCTTCAGCTATTAGCAATGTTGTTAATAATGGCAGTAATAGAAAAGAGAAAGATTGTATCAGAAAGGCTGAGAAGAAAAGAAAAGATCTTGAGTATGATGCAGCACTTAAAAATCCTGATATCGAAGAAAACAAAGTGATTATTGAACAGTATGAAAATATTACGTTAAAGGCTTCACAATTAAGAAAGAAAAGAAACGAAATGAAATACTTTTATATCACAAGACTACATGTAGTGGAAATAAGGAAGAAATGTTTCGTTTGTGAACGCGTCACAGGTGACAGAGCTGGATCGAAAGCATATATTCTTCGGATTCATATGTATTCAAATGAAGGGGAATATAACTTCATTTTTCAATGAAACTTTTATATGACAATAAACAAAATTCAAGGTCAAACATTATCTAAGGATGGTGTTGACTTAACATCACCATGTTTTTCGCATGGACAATTGAAGGCAGCTAAAAATCCCTTTGTATTAACAAAAAACAAATCAAAAATGCTGAAGAGTGGGGTGTGGTGTTTTTAGATAGTTATATACTATCTGTCTAAAAAAATTAAAATATAAAAATATATAATTCAGGTTCGTGTGACACAAGGCAGAAGGGAGTGAAGCGACTTTCTGACTTTTTGATGCAAAGTAACTGTTGAGTTAATCTGCAACTTCAGCTGGGATATCTAATACTACCCAACATCCATTATATAAGGGTCCAATTTGGTTTGTCCTTCCCTTCTTTGCATTTATATATGTGAAGAATTCTTTATCCCCACTCTTTGCCAGTGATTTCTCATAATCTGCCTTTGCCAGTCTAATCTTTTCTGTGGCACTATTACAGATCAATTTGTAGCTGTTATAGGCTTCAGTACTTTTTATTGCTCTGTAACTTTTCCATGCCGTCTTTCTGCTCAAGTAATCTGGCAACTTCCTTATTCATCCAACTTGGAATCTTCCTCATGGAGTATTTTTTTAATGGTATATAAGCATTCAAGGCTTCCGTGATTAATGTTTTAAAGGTATAGGATAATTCAATTGTATTCGCTCCATGTGAGATATCTACCCAGTTAATAGAGGCCATGTAGCATCTTAAGCCACATTATTTACTGCTATCTATCTCTTCATCGTACACCGTAGAACTCCATGATCACTTCCTGCTACTGGTTCCTGTACTGTCAGCCTATTATGTTAACTGGTTCATGGGTGATGATGAGGTCTAGAATATTCTTTTCCCTAGAACTTTCCCTGACACGGTACAAATAGCAATCATCTAGTTGATAGGCGCCTCCGTAGCCAGGTGGGAAGGAGCAGCAGTGCGTAGCACACGCTTCTTGATTAGACCGGGGTTCGAGCCCGTCACCACCAAATACGGAGGATGCGGAAAGGTCAGGGAATGACCACCGCATATCCCGGAGCAATATGGCCTTAGTTGCTAATGCTCCTAAAAACCAAACAAACAAACAACAAACATCTAGTTGATCTAAATATTTTGTCCCCCATGTGAAGTATCCTTCCCATTTGCTCCAATCAATTAGAGGCAAGTTGAAATCACCCATAATAAGACATTGCTGCTTACTTGCCCATTCCATTTGCATGTAGAGGCTCTCATCATAATCTTCACAATCACCTGGCCTGTAGATTACTCCCACTCTCGTTATATCTTTGCTTCCAACTATCTCACACAGATTCTATACTAGCATGCGAAACGTCTGAATCCGGTAAAGCTTTCGTTGTGCTCAGGCTGCTTTTGATAAGAAGCATGACCCCCACCAACCCTTCTATCTTCCCTATCCTGCCTAAATACATTGTACATACCATACTGAAACTCGTCATTCGCTATTTCCGAGTGGCACCACATTTCCGTAAGCCCTATTATGTCAGCGTTACTTGTCCTAACCAGCAGTTCAAATTCACTTATTTTATTGACGACACTTCTAATATTACTGTATAAACAATTAAGACTTAGTGTTCTTATATAGTTAACTACCCTTACACACCCCTTAAAGTTATTTAAGCTTGCTTCCCTGGCATTAGCTACCCACTCATTTGAAACATTTCTGCCCCCAGAACATATTACTAATATGTTCTGTTGCGGTAACAAACAAGAACTGTTGAGGTATGTGCAAGCATTACTTTGACCAATATTATCAAATAAATACATATCTATAGTTACCCTTGTTCCCCCAAACTAGCAGTTTCCCTGAACCTTTTAGGTATCCTCAATAATACTGGAAAAAACTCTTGCACCACCTTTGTTAAATGTATCTCGTCTCTACGAAACAGATTCCTTCTATCTACAAGTGTATGCCAAGCTGATAAAAATTTCCTCCCAAAAGCCTTGCAGAGTCTTTCAAGTCAAGTCTTGAGTTAATTCACAAGGCTTTCAGCGTATAATCCCTCCTATTGTGCCTGGGCAGAATTGCAGACACATAGACATTGTGACAACAGCTCCCAGCAGACATACCCTAGTCTACCTATCCTTATTACAAAAAATATTTCCCTTTTCCTGACAATGGAGTCTCCTAATAGAACTAAGTTGTTTTGAACCAGAGTAGTTTGCACTGGTTATTCTGTTCTGGGGCCCGAATCGGGAGTACAGTGTGTTCCACTTGGCAGGTTACTAGAGTTGAGTCCCTGATGAGCTCCCAGTTACATTATTCTCGAGGGCAAGCACCTGTTTTTTTCAGTGACTCAGATTGTTCTAGCAATGCACAAAATTTAAACTTAAGATCTGTGCATTCCTTACAATGGTGACAAAGAAAATAATCGCCCAGTGAACTATGATTATCCACTGGGTTGACCTTGAAATGCATGCCACAGGTTCTGCAAGGGATAAAATCATGACTCACATGTAAATCACCATCAGCTATTTCCGTATGAGTCATGGTACCCTCTGACGAAGTGTTCAAGGTGGATCTTGTAACAACCATTGTAAAACTTACTAAATATCAATAAAAGAAACTTTCAAAAAATTATATTTATAATATTATAAAAATTAAAAACTTATCAAAATAAACTTTACAATATACTAAATAACCTCTGAAATCCTGCTCTCTTCCACTAATCTCCTGTTAGCTATAGTTCTTTGTTATCGCTATGAAGAGCTCTACAAGGCACGTCTGCTCACCACAAATGCCAGCAGTCGAAAGCGTGTGTGTGCACGCGCACTTTATTTTAGTGTACAGTTGCATGTAATCTTTTCCTCTCAAGCAACTTCTGTAGTTAATCTCATTCTTAAATAGTGATTTATTTATCACATGCACAAACACACAAAAAAAATAATAATATACAGCCAGGCCTTGCATAACGCGAGTTCGATTAACGCGTTTTTCAGTTACCACTATTTGAAAAAATTATACCACTTTACACGATGCAAATAACGCGATCTTTTTTTTTTTTATGCGATAGTTGAAAAAGATTTGAATTGCGCGTTAAGCTTACCGCGTGTCGGACGGGCGTTAAACAAATGTTTGCCTGCTGCTTGCTTCAGTGTGTTCCATCAAACATCAGAAGAAGATGTGTCACTTGTTTGTCTCCCGCTAATAAAGTCAATGCAGACTTGCATTTAAAAATTCAAATTTTTAAATGAGCCAGATGAAAATGTTACCGCGAAGGAGATAACAATAAAAGAACTAGATGAAATCTTTCGTATCGCAGAGAACCTCAAACAAAAGGTTTGAGGTCCTCTGCGATATTTATTTTGCCAGGGCCCAGAGAAGATTGTTGTCGGCTATTGGAAATTGATTGATGAAAAGAGAAAGTCAACACTGTTCAAATATTTCTGCAACAGTCATTTCTTCATTGTGTATTTTATGTCAGAGGTTCCCAAACTTTCTCGGTTCACGGTGCCCTTAGTGTCTCGGTAATTTTTTCATGGCGCACCTAGACCAAAAGAAATACTTAACAGTTCCGTTTATTAAGTAGTTAAGTCCAAACAATTTAATAAGAAATGGTGAAACTATGAACTACCTCGAGCTAATAGTTCGTGCGGTGTCCGACAGATGTCGAGTATCGCTGTGTTTCCCTCGAAAATTTAAAATATTCCAAGGCGCACAGTTTGGGAACCGCTGTTTTATGCAATAAACATTTAATTCCATAATTATTTTCATTATCTTTTACATTGTATGCAGTTAAAAAGTTATTTAAAAGGTATTTTTAAAATTCTTTATGGACATTCTTTATGTCCAAAATTCTTTATGGATATGGTCAAGGACCAATTATAATTTTTCCTATTGATTATTATATTCGATTAACGTGTTTCTGTTTTGCGCGATGCACTCGCAGGATGAATTAATCGCGATAATCGAGGCCAGCCTGTATAATCTGTGTAAATAATTCCACATAATCTGTGTAAAATTTTATAACTACACTGGACTCCCGCTAGTCCGAACTAATTGGGACCGAGCCCTGTTCGGATTAGCATAATTTCGGATTAGCCGAATAATGTACCCCAGATTTTAAAATGAATAAGGAGTGAGTGACGTTGATAGCTTGAAGTAATGCTTCAGGAAATCACAAGCTACCTTTGATGATGATCATTAAATCAGCGAAGCCGAGAGCGCTTTTAAAAATATGAACATTAACAATCTTCCAGTTCATTACAAAAGTAAAAAAAAAGCTTGGATGAACGGACAGCTTTTCATTGAGTGGTTTCATAATCAATTTGTCTCAGCAGTGAAACGTTTCAGCAATGAAAATGATTTGCCACCTCGCGCCATTCTCCTCATAGACAATGCGCCATCCCACCCAGACGTTTCCGAGTTTACATCAGGGGATATAAAGGCAGCTTTCTTACCGCCTAATGTAACACCGATATTACAGCCCATGGACCAGGGGGTGTTACAGTCTATCAAGCTTGCATACAGAAAGAAATATCTTAGGTCCTTGATAGAAGATAACACCAATTCACTTTCTTTACATGAGAAAATGAAACAAGTGAACTTAAAAGATGTTGTATATTGGGTTGCTGAGCTGTGGGAGAGTGTAACCGGTGGCAAAACATAGCATCTTCTAATCGATTTTCATCGTTACGTCAAAAGAAATTAACAGAGTTTGTTACTTCTGAAAAATGGCTTTTGTTCCTGTTTTGGTGAATAAGTATTGATCTGTAGTTTTAATAGGCCATGTCAAACACTGATTTATTAATTTTGTATTAGTACAGTACTACAATAAAATACAATTTTTTTTGTGGAATTCTAAATGTCTTTGTACCATTAATACCATTTAAATTTAACGTATTTAACATATATTTTGCGAACTAAAAAATTTCCTCTCCGCTGACCGAAACGTGTTCGGATTAGGCGGACGTTCGGATTACCGGGGTTCGGATTAGCGGGAGTGCACTGTATAATCAAATATTTTTCCAGCTATTTTGAAGTGATATCCTACTGGTCACTGGTCAAGTCACGAAGTTTACTTAATAAGTAATAATGTTAAAAGAGAAATGGCTCCCTTTTTTGCACAGATTACAAGTATTAAACAGCAAATAGCATTAGTAGAGGCATATGATGCAAGAAAGCAAGCTTATATAGCATCAGCCATAATATCCTAAGAATTGGATACTCTACATAAAAATGAAACTTAACAGTCTTTGTTATTATGTGTGAGAAATTGATTGTTTTCTCCAGGGTATAATTATTTTTAATTTTATTTTTTTCTCATATTGACTAAATTAATATAATACATTGTCTATTCAAAATTGTCTACAAGGACAAAACTAAAAGATTCTGAACATTTTAAATGGGTAAGTGCAAAGATTCTGCACAGTATTAATAAGAGTATCTGAAGTTAAAAATATTCCCTTGGTTAATATTAAACTGTTGGGTTTCAAATTACCCATGTTTTACTGTATAGTTTGTACACCATTTCATACCTTTTATTTTGTGACCTAAATTGTCACTGACTTTCATGTGTTAATGGGGTGCTTGACCTTTCACCAAGGTGAGAATAGCAGTTGTGAAACATCCATCTTGTGGGTGGGTGAATAGCATCCCATTACAAATAGGCAATGTTGTACCTCCTTTATGATAACTGATGTTTATTTATTTTAGTCAGATATGAAGTTCTCATATCTGACTGCACAATTAACCCCAGTTGGAATGCCTCCCTTTTAAATTCTTGATAGCTGATATTTCACTGCTGTTGAGAATACAGTTTGCATGTTGTGTCATATCTCTACAAGTGTGATTTGCATGGAAACTTTCAAACTGCATTTTCAATGCAAATGACTGAACCCAGAAGTGATGTCATCAGTCATTAATTGCAACTTTCATTAAACAGGCATCAGATTGCAAAATTGTTTGGAATGTTTTCAGTTTTATTGGCTAAGGATCATTTCCTACACTGGCTGTGTGAATTAATGATATACAGTGTATATTTATTGTTAGAATAACTCACAACAGTAAGATTTTAACTTTGAGAGATAAGCATCTTTATTAAAACTTCATATATATATATATATATATTTATTTTTAATAAACTTATTCACTTGGTAACTCTACTATAATTAGAAATGGGGCTAAGTCTTGCAATTTTCCAGATACATTGCATGTAGCAATGTATTTGTTCACATTCTAGAAAGTGGTGAGTTTAGGGATTCCGGAATCACTGTTTCCTTCCGGAAACAGTAATTCCAGATTCCTAATTGTATTTTGATTAGGCAGGAATGCCTAATCAAAATACGATCATCTCATTTAATTCCTCTGATTGCAGTAATTAATGCACTGTGATTTCAGAGGAATTAGAACAAGGAACAATACTGAGCACAACATTACTGTACTTTAAGTGCATTTAAAAAATACTCTACTTGAAAAATATAAAGTAACCTTATAATTATTGTCTGTATTATTAAATGATTTAGTGATGCTTTATCTTTTAACTTGCCGCTATATTATCTGAGTTTCATTGAAATACTTCAGAGTAGAAGCTCTCTTGTCGATGCAATGAGGACTAGCCATTAGATGCTTAATTTGAAACAGTTTTAAAGCTAAGAATCAAAGTTAATTTTATTTATGAATTAGTTTTTTTACTTTATTTTATTTTGAATTATGTTTTTACTTCATATACATACATGTCCATTCATTTACATAAAATCAGCAGTTTTTATCTGTTTAGATGGTGAAATGTGATGTTTGTGGAATAGTCCTTCCACTTTTTTTTTTTCTTTTAATAAATATCACAGTGAGTCAAATCAGGCTGTTGTTCAGTATAATGTAAATCTGTATTTGGGTTATTTTTGACTGCTGTAAGAGAGATTTTTGGTTTTTGATTTTATTATCTTCTTCATACTGTATTTAGATCGATCTGTGTCTGTCATGACCTGTACAACTTCTGCAACATAAGTTTATTTTCCAATGGATCATCATGGTGAATCCATTGTTTATGATTTCTTGCTGTAAATCTTCAGAACCTTCAGTTTTCCAGAAATCTGTGAAACTGTGTTTTTCAATGTCATCTTGTAGTTCAGGACTTCCATTAGTGTTGTCAATCTCAGGCCAATGTTGTCTCCAGGGTTTCAGAAATGTTGAACTTGGAATTTTCATTCCACGTTCAACATTTCTGCGTAGCGTTATATTCTAAACAACATCTTTGATGTTAATAACTTTTAAATAACTACAGACAGTTTTAAAAACAAGTAAAACTTGAATTATGAACATACAAAATATCCAAGCATTCATAGTTAATGCAATGGTCTAGGTGCTTTGAGCAGAAAAAAATTTTGCCTTCACAACAAGTTGCATTGATATTGGACATTGTTCAGTATATTTTTATGGTTTTTCCAGAGTTATTGCATGAGAGGTTCTCTGTTGCAATAACTCTGGTAAAACCATAAAAATGATGTCAAAACCATGCCAAGTAAAAAATTTGTCTGGATTCAGAAAGATACAGACTGACAATTAACATGGATTCATTATTTTCAAGCGAAACTTCACAGGTCTAGTGCTGACACTGCATGTTAATAAATGGGAGATTAACTTTGGAGATGTCACTTATCTGAGTATGCAATACCATTACAACTTGTGAAGGCCAAGTTTGTTCTGCTGTGAGCAATAAAGACCATTGCATTAACACTAAGAAGCTTGGAATTGTAGTTTGTCTGTAATTCAAGTTTTACTCACGTTTAGACTGTGATTTTTTTCCGAAAAAAAAAATTACCTGAAAAGATAATTTTAAGGGATTTAAAGAGGAAGCATTAGTTAATCTGGTGAGTCATCTAAGTGGGAGTTGGCTAAATGGGCTTTTGGCATCTCTCACGTTGTGAAAATATTTCACTTCTGGGTTTGTCTATCCTTCACTCGGTACCTGCCTACACACCTGAAACTATTGTCTGGATGCTTGCACTCTACTGAGATTGAGCAATGTCTTCTCAGTTTGGGAAGTGTATAAAGCTAAGCAACTCAATATGAAGGATTTCAGACAGTTTTGCGGCACGTTAAAATGATGCCTTAGTGCACTACTCAGTATTCAGGGTATCTCTTAAATGCATTTAAAGAGTGGCATTATGCCCAATAACGTGTTTCCTTGTTTTCTTATATTAACCTTTTTGGTCCAATATCATGTCCGGCACACCTTTCTCAGCCAATTATATAGCTTGTTTTCCCACTCTCCTGGTGTAATTATTGTACTATCTTCTATTTATACTTCATATAAAGAATTTGATGGACTAATTGAATGTTTACATTCGATTGTTAATGGCTAGGGGTTGTAGTTTTCCTTAATTTTTGGCGTTCACTGTATATATATTACCTGTCTGAAATAGTGTTTAATCTTGGCACCAAAATCTTGTAAAAGACTTTTGGATGAAGAAATTGAGAAATCATTTGAACTTTCTGATTCAGAATTTTATTTACTTTTGTCTAATAGTGATGATGTTATTTGTAATCCGAACGATATATCTGGTAGCAGTGTTGAAGAAATTGATGACGACCTGTCAACCAGTCTGGTGTGAAAAATTGGAGACCAAGCAAGGTGAAATAATGTTTCATTCAAACATTTTCCCTTTATCGTTTCAAACAGTGGATTTCTTTCAAGTATTCCAAACCCTGAACTTGAATATTTTCAGCTTTTTTTTTTAAGCGATTCTTTGAAGAAATTTTGAATGAAACAAATAATTATGCCAACAAAACTCTTTCAAATAAGCTACTTCCCGATTGTACCATATTGTCCAACTGAGTTTCGGCTACAGTAAATGAACTAAAGGCTTTTTGGTGTGATTATTAACATGAGACTAAATGAAAAAACTTTTCTAAAAGAAGGAAGTGCAAGCGGTAGAAGAAAAGAAACAGATTCATATTATGAGAGATGCTCAAGAAAACTAGGATTGCATCCTAGTTAAATAACTATTTAAAATGTCGTTATACTGTCTTATCAATCATTTTTATATAATAAATCGTGTCAACTCAAAAATAAATAATTTTTGAAGAGTTCTTATTCACTATTATTCATTTTTCATTTTTTTAAAATTTTTTTTTAAGTTTTTGAGCTGGGCTGGAACAGAAAGAAAGCAGAAATAATGCTGGACAGCAAAATACTATGTCAAAGGTATTAAATGCAGTCAACACATTTTAGTTGGGCAGGAAGGCAACAGAAGATCTCAGAATGCCCATTCCCTTTCTAGATTATGAACAATTCACCAGATGGATTGAAATATGTGGCAACACATCTGGTTAATTGCAGTTCTTTGTCCTCCCCCCCTTTTTTTAATAAAATCCCCAGACATGAGAGGTATTAGAACCTATAGTACCTCGCAAGGATGAGAAGATGAAAAAGGATATTTGTTGACATTACAGTTGAACTCCTGTAGATTCTAATTTTAAGGAATTATGTATGAAGGAAGATTGTTCTAGAAAATGGCAGTTGAATGAATAAATGAAGAAGAAAAGTTGGTTCTCTGAGTTTGAAGTTCGACAGCAAAAGGATGTTGACTAGTTTCACATGTTCGAATTGCTTTGGAAGAGATTGGGAATTTATAGAAGCGACTTCAGAAAAACAGTGCCCATGGAAGCATCTATAGAAAAGGCATGCAGCGGAAACAGAATTCTCTATGAGAAAGAGATTGGAGAAACTCTGTTAGAAATGAGTCATTAACTAACCTAACTGCCCCCTTTTGAATGGAATCTAGAGGCTTGAGAGTGGTTTTTGGGGGCACTGCCCCAGATATGGGAATAATATTTCATGGTAGAGCGAATTTGCAATTTATACAAATGAACAGCTTGTAGATTATAATTTTCAGGAATTATGTATAATGCAAGTTTTTCTAGAAAACGGAAGTTGAATGAATAAATGAGGAGGAAGTAAATTGGTTCTGTGAGTTTTAAGTTGGACAGCAAAAGGATGTTGACTGGTTTCATGTGTTCAGATTGCTTTGGAAGAGAGAGCAGGAATTATAGAAGCCAATTCAGAAGAATAGTGCCCATGGAAGCATCTATAGAAAAGGCTGCAGCAGAAACAGAATGTCTATGAGACAGATTGGAGAGACTCTGTTAGAGATGAGTCATTAATTAACCTAACTGCCCTCTTTTGAATGGAATCTAGAGGCCTGAAAGTGATTTCGGGTACACCACCCCCAGATATGGGACAATATTCCATAGTAGAGCAGATTTGCAATTTGTACAGATGAACAAATCATCTGTACAAATTGTTTGGGAAAAAAGTAATGCCAAGAACGAAAGAGAAAAAACAATTTTTTTAGATGCAGAGGAAGCAATATTTGTAATTTGCTTATGCCAAGAGAGATTATAAGTCAGCGTAATCCCCAATAGAGATATATGATATTGCCTAAAAATCAGAGTTTCATCGAAGATAAGCATACGAGCAAGAGAATCATTTTTGCGAGATATAAGACAGGACTGAGTTTTAGAAGGATTGAAATCAACTAAGTTATCTTTGCCCCACTGGTGAATAACCTGGAGATCAGCATTTCAGGAATTGATAGTGGATATTTGAGAAATTGAAGCTGTTCGTGCAGGGGAAGATTTCTCAAACTGAGCAAGGTGGAATGCAATGTGCTAACATCAGCAAAACTATGAATGGGATTTTTGGTCAATGGAAGGAGGTCATTGATATACAAGAGTAAAAGAGTGGGAGAACGAACTGAACCTTGGGGAACACTAGCATTAGAGAAGTTAAGACAGAGCCATCTACCATCAGCAGCAGTGAGTGGTCAGAGAGAAAACTGGATACCCAATTACAAAAAAATAGTTGGCAAACCATGAGATGGAAGCTTATTTAGAAGATCTTTATGCCAAACATTATCAAAAGCCTTTGAAGTATCAAGAGCAACTCTGAGTTTCACCAAACTTTTCCATTGAATTTGTTCCTAGATGGGACAAATATCACCATTGGATCGACACTGACAGAATTCATACTGGTGAACGTTGATCCAGTGAAAGGTTTCTACGTAGTTTAAGAGTTGGTGGTTAATTGATTTCTCCATTACTTCAGAAAGAGTAGAAGTAAGTCCACTGTGATGATAGTTGGATGGGTGGGATTTGTCACCCGTTTTAGGAACTGGCTGGATATTTGCAAATTTACAAGCAAAAGGAAAAACACCTTTAGAATAAAAAAGTGAAAAAAGGTGACACAGAACAGGAGTATGTTCAGGAGCACAGGTTTTGAGAACAAGTGGAAAAATACCATCAGGACCTGGAGCTTTCTTAGCATGAAGATTGACCAAAATCCTTCAGACATCCTTTTGACAGAAGACCACAGGAGGCATTGAATGGAGTGCACAAGGAATGGTGGGAGACAGTTTATGAAGATCATGAATACAAGAGTTAGAAGCAAAATAGGATGCTAGCAACCTATTTTTTTGGTTTGGCTGAAGTGGATTTGGAACCATCTGGTTTTGACAGAGGTGGATAAAGAGATGGGCAAAAGTTGCGGCCAATAGCTTTGGCAAGAGACCAGAATGTTCTGCTACCATTTAGACAAGAAGCAATCTACTCTTAGCCTGTTTGAAATGTAGTTTGGACTGATTAATAATTGCTTTACTATTGTTGTGAGCTTTGGTGTAGGCAGAAAGTGAACCTGAAGATTTGGAAACAAGCCAATTATGATGTGCAACCTTCTTCATTTGAACAGCCTTAGCACATTTATTGGAAAACCAAGGTTTAGATAAAGAAGGAGTGTGGAATAAAGGATTCCATCCCTACAAGAATAATTTTGCTGACACGATCTGAGCAAACATTGACATCAGAAGATTTGAAACAATAATCCGACTAAGGAAAAGAAGAAAAGAAATCTCGCAAATCATGCCATTTTGCATTCTTGTAATGCCAAACAACACGAGGTTGAGAATGGTCATGAGAAAAAGGCTCCATTGGAGAAGAGACAATCACCAAGTTGCTTAGAGGACAACTCACCTTGACTGTGTACTTACAAGGGTTGTTTATGAGAAAAAGATCAAATGTGTTGGCTGTTTGGTTAGAATTGTCTCGTATTCTGGTACGTAAATGAAAATTTTTGTGAGGTCAATTGCAAGAGCCTTAGCATTCAACCAGCTGGGTCTAGAAAATGGAAGCCAACCAGAGTTGTGAACTTTAAAATCACCAAGGAAAGTTACTTCCCTATTAGAAAAGTTGGACTGGAGAAAGTCAAGTTTCAAAGAGAGGAAGTGAGAGTTTAAAGTGATTAGTAGAGTTGGGAGAATGATAGAGGCCTTGAATGGGTTGAGCACGCTGAATTCTGATGGGATCCTTCCACTTGTTCCGATTACGAACCTAAGGGGGCATAAATTCAAATTAAGAGAAGACAGATGTAGAATAGATGTGCGGAAATTTGCCTTTAGCCAGCGGGTGGTTAATTGCTGGAACAAACTTCCATCTGTCGTTGTGGAAGTTGATAGGTTGAATAAATTTAAGGAGGAACTGGACAGGCATTTGGAGGGAATGGTGTGATTTTTTTTTTTTTTTTTGGCTGATGCTGCGTAAGCTCATACACTTGCTTTCTTGTATCACATGCCACTACTACTACTACTACATGAATTTGATTTCACTTCTAATCTCTCTTGGGACAAACAAATCACAAAAATTGTTTCTAGTGAATATAAAAAACTGGGTTTTCTCTTTTGCTCTCAGCATTACTTTTTCTTCCAAACAGCTGTTCACTCTGTACAAATAATAAATCTGCCCTACCATGCAATATTGTTCCCACATCTGAACCAGTGCCCCAAGATCACTCTCAAGCCTCTACATTCCATTCAAAAGAGGGCAGTTAGGTTAATTGATGACTCATCTCTAACAATGTCTCTTCACTCTTTGTCTCAGACATTCTGTTTCTGCTGCATGCATTTTCTATAGATATTTCCACGAGCACTATTCTTATGAATTGGCTTCTATAATTCCTGCTCTCTCTTTTCCAAAGCAGTCCAAACACATGCCACAACCTGTCAGCATCCTTTTACTGTCCAACTTCATCTCACTGAACCAACTTTTCTTCTTCCTTATTTATTCCTTCAATTTCCATTTTCTGGACTAACCTCTCTTTGTATGTATTTCTTGAAAATTACAATCAACAGAAATTGAAGTATCAACAAGTATCTTTCATTTTCTCAACCTTCAACCCATGCATGGTAGTATGCACTATAGGTTCTAATACCTCTCATGCTTGAAGTCTTAATAATAAAAAAAATAATAATAAAAGAAGACATTAGATAAAAAAAAGAAAAAACTTTTGGCTAAAAAATCATTTCTCATATCAGTCATATAGTGATCTCTAAAAATATCATAATACTGAGAGATTAGTACCTATTAATAAGAACTTTCCTTCCTTTTAGGGATTTATTCACTTCGCAATCCCTCAATAATTGTAAATTCTTCCTCACATTTTGAGGGTACAGAAAAACTGTTTGCAGGCTGGCCGCTAGATAGTCCACTGGACAGAACCTATTGGTAACTCACTAGAAGCCTTCCAGATCAGCTAGTGTATAATCTCGCTGCTTTTACTCTGCCAGATAGTAACTTGAAAGTCTGAGAAGTGTGTGTATGTTGGGGGGGGGAACATTGTCAAGGCCACATTATGTCAAAGAACTGGATATATTCTTACCATGTGTATGCCATATCCAAAAATTTCATTATTTCATACAGCATGTCCTCGCCACCTTTTATTACTTCTGAATAGACCATCAGTTTTCCAAATAACAGAACAAACTAATCTGCAAAAAGACCTAAACCTCTTTCTCATTCATTTCACAAATGTACATGGTCTCATTTCTAATATCAGTCACATCCATTTCCACTTATAGTCTGCCAAACCCCATGTACTTTTTCTGACAGAATCCCAGTTATCAGTTGATTTAATCAGTCTTATCTCAGTTGTCTGAATTATTCACTGTATGATTTCTTTCGCTTCAAAAGTGGTACGTGTGCATATATCCATTCTGATACTCTGTCAGAGATTTAGTAATTTCGAAACTAGTCTTTTTAATCTTCTCTAGAATCATAAAATCTCTCTACTCTCAAGGTGCAATGATTTTTGGTCAGTGGAACAAGTTCATTAATATAAAAGAGGAAAAGAGTGGGAGGAAGAACTGAACCTTTGGAACACCAGCATTAGTGGAGAAGTTAGAAAGAGAGCCATCGGCCATCACAGTGAGCAGTTTGAGGGAAAACTGGATACCCAATTATAAACAACTGTTGGCAAACCATAAAATGGAGCTTATTTAGTAGACCTTTATATCAGACATGATCAAAAACCTTTGAAATGTCAATAGCAACTGCTTGGGTTTCACCAAACTGTTCCATAGTTGTACATAGATGGGTAACATAACCCAGTATAATCACCAGTGGATCGACACTGATTGAATCCATACTGGTGATCATTGATCAGATGGAAGATTTATAGATAGATTAAAAGTTGGAGGTTAGATTTCTCCATTACTTTAGAAAGAGAGAAGTAAGTGCAATTGGACAATAAATGATGGGAGGGATTTGTCACCCTTTTTAGGAACTGGCTGGGTATGAGTAAATTTCCAAGCAGAATGGAAAACACCTGTGGAATGAGGAAGTGAAAAAAAGGCGACACAGAACAGGAGTAACCTCAGGAGCATAGGTTTTGAGAACAAGTGGAGAAATACTATCAGCACCTGGCACTTCCTTGGCATCAAGACTGTTCATAATTCTTATGATATCCTTTTGATGGAACCACAGGAGGCATTGAGAGGGAGGTTTAGACCTGCTAGCATCCTATTTTGTTTTCGACAAAATAGGATGCTAGCAGGTCAGCTTTATTTTTGACCAAAATGGAAATAGAACCATCTGGTTTTGACAGAGGTGGAAAAGGATGGGCAAAAGCTGTTGCCAATAGCTTTGACAAAAAGACCAGAATGCTAGCATTTGAACAAGAAGCAAGTTTTCTACTCTTAGTCTGTTTAAAATCTAGTTTGGACTGATTAATAACTGCTTTACAGTTGTGAGCTTTGGTGTATGCTGAAAATGAACCTGAAAATTTGGATGCAGGCCAATTGCAATGTGCAACATAGTTATCTTGAACAGCCTTAGCACATTTATTGGAAAACTAAGGTTTAGATAGAGGACAAGATTTTCAAGGTGGAGTGTAGAATAATGGATTTCATCTTTACAATGATTTCCCTGACACAATCTGAGCAAATGTTGACTTCAGAAGATTTGAAACAAAAATCTCGCAGACCATGCCTTTTGCATTCTTGTAACGTCAAAGAACATGAGGTTGAAAATGGTCACAAGAGAAAGGCTCCATTGAAGAAGAGACCATTAGCATTAGTAGAGGCATATGATGCAAGAAAGCAAGCTTATGCAGCATCAGCCAAAAAAAAAAAAAAAAAAAAAACCCTTCCACTTCACCCCTCCGTTTGTTCGAAATACCTGTCCAGCTGAGCCTTAAAGCTATTAGGCTATCAACTTCCACAACAAGTGATGGAAGTCTGTTCCACCAACCAACTACCCGCTTGCTAAAAGCAAATTTCCACACATCTATCCTACATTTGTCTTTCCTCAATTTGAATTTATGCCCTCTCAGGTGATTATTCTGAGCAAGAGGCAGTATCCCATCAGCATTGAGCATGCTCAAACCATTCAAGGCTTTGTACACCTCTATCAGATCACCTCGCAGGTGCCTAGTCTCCAGACACTGTAATTTGCAAAATTTAAGCCTTTCTTCGTAAGAGCAACCCTTCGTTCCGTTCACTAACCTTGTTGCCCTTCTGTGTACTCTTTCCAGCAGCTCTACATCCTTCTTGAAATGAGGCCTCCAGACCTGTATACAGTACTCCAGGTGAGGCCTGACCATTGCCTTATACAAGGGAATAATCACCTCCCTATCCCTGCTAGAAAAATTCCTGTATATCGTTGATAAGACACCATGAACTACTCTTGCAGCCCATCTGCACTGCTCAGAGAACTTCATATCTGCCTGTACAATTACCTCCAGGTCCTTTTCATTCTCTACCACTGTCAGTGTAGTAGCACAGAGTTGATACGTTGCTCTGGGGTTGCTGTTTCCCATATGTAGTACTTTACATTTGTCAATGTTAAACTTCATTTGCCACCTCTCAGCCCATCTGCTCAACTTTTCTAGATCCTGTTGCAGCAGCGTATTGTCATTAGCCTTAACAACTCTGCCATCCTTCATATTGTTTGCAAACTTGGACATTAAGCTTGATATGCCATCATCAATATTATTAATAAATACAGAAAACAACAATGGACCCAACACTGAACCCTGAGGGACTCCACTAATAACATTAGTCCACGACGAGCAGTGTCCATTAATTACCACTCTCTGTCTTCTGCCACTCAACCATCCCTTTATCCATAGCAATAATTTGCCACCAATGCCACACTGCTCCAATTTGTGCACCAGTCTTCCATGTGCAACAGTATCAAAAGCCTTTCTAAGATCCAAATATATAATATCAAAGTTATTCCCTGCATCCAATTCTTTTGTGACTACATCATAGTATCCAATCAAATTGGTCAGGCAAGACCTTCCCTTAACAAAACATGCTGTGTCTGAGCTATAACTGAATTCTTGTCAAGATGATCCTGCAGTGCTTCTTTAACCAGTGCTTCCATTAATTTTCCTGGAACAGAAGTTAAACTCACAGGTCTATAATTACTTGTGTCAGCCTTTGATCCTCCTTTGTGAATTGGGGTTACATTTGCACATCTTCAGTCTGTGGGTACCTCCCCCGAGTCCAAGGAAGCTCTCATAATTATGGCTAACGGATTGCTTACTTCCTTTGCTGCCTCCTTTAATATAACTGGATAGATCCTATCCACCCTAGGTGCCTTTCTTGTATTTATCTTCAACAATTTCTCCTCCACTTTACTCTCAATTATTACAAGATCATCTAGCTCACTGCCAGTGTTTACTTCATCTATGGCATTCCCCTTCCTGAATAACTCCTCATGTGTGAATGTAGATGCAAAATATTGATTTAGTTTGTTAGCTACCTGAGCAGGATCATGAGCAGTTGAATCATCAATATCAAGTGGACCAATCTGATTCATCCCCTTCCTTCTAGAGTTTACATAAGTAAAGAACTCCTTGCTGTTTTTCTTTGCATCCCTTGCCAAAGCTTTCTCGTAATCTGCCTTTGCTTGCCTAACCTCCTTTGTAACTTGGTTACAGATCAACTTATATCTATCATAGGCTTCTGTGTCACATGTTAATTTATATGTATCCCATGCATTTTTCTTCTCTGCCATATGTCTCATTAGTTCATCTAACATCCATTTAGGTCTGAACCTTGAAAAATATTTCTTAGTTGGTATGTAAAGCCTAGTAGCTTCCAAGATAAGTTCTTTGAATGCTTCCCATTTTGAGTTTGCTGTTGGTAACATCATCAGTTGGTCCCTCTGTATAGAATTTAAATACTGTCTCAAACCATCGTAGTTGCCTTTACGAAAGCAATAACCCTTCCCTTTACCCCTGATGGTAGTTACCTCCTTGAGTAAATCCCACTTCAGCACACTGTGATCACTGCCACCTAGTGGTAACTGTATCTGCAGATTCTGAATACATGAAGAATCACTACTGATAATCAAATCAAGAGTATTGCTCCCTCTAGTTGCCTCCCGAACATGCTGATTTAGAAAACAATCATCCAATAAATCCACAAAAGCCTTGCTAGTGTGTAAGTGACCAACCCACAAATTCCAGTCAATATCTGGGAAATTAAAATCCCCCATTATAAGACTCTCTGATTTACTGGCCCACTCTATTTCCCTGTACAGTTTCTTATTATACTCATTAGAGTCATTAGGCCTATAGAACAATCCTACTCTCAATTTTGATCTCCCAATGCTTATGTCACACCAAACTGACTCGACACTGCACTGTCCAGCGATGTCAACTGGCTTCACTTCCTTGGATTTTATGTGTTTCTTAACTAATAGCATAACCCCTCCTTCCTTCCTATCCTGTCTCTCCTTTCTGTAGACGTACTCCCCAAATTCCAGTTCTGCATTATTTATATCTGTGTGACACCACGTCTCTGATATCCCAACAATATCCGCCTTTGATGCTTTGAGCAATACCTCAAATTCATCAAATTTATTTACTAAACTCTTAGCATTGGTGTACATGCAAGTATACATGCACCTGTTCTTTTTCTTAGCTAGCCTAACCCATGTGTTTACTTGTACTGAAATATCCTGCATCTTATTTTCCAAGCTGCTGCTCATTCCAATAGAAGCAGTGCAAGAATCATTTTCACCTCTGCCAGTGGCTACTGTTAATCTATTAGTCCTTGTATCCCCCCAATCTAGCAGTTTTCCGACCCACCTAACACTGCCTCGATAGCATCAGCAAACATTCTTGCACCCTTTCTATTTAAGTGTATCCCATCCCTGTAGAAGCAGTCTCTCCTGTTAACAAGTACAGACCAGGCTGAAAAAAATTCTACCCCTTGAGCCTTGCACAATCTTTCCAGGGCCGAATTGATCGACAGGGCTCTCATCATATACTCCCTCCTATCGTGTCTGGGCAGAATTGCAGACACTTTCAAATTCAACCCTAATTCACAGCTTTTTTTCAATAGTGATCTGTGATCTGTACTTAAGTAATTCCGCCGGTCTCCTACTCTTAATATTATTAGTGCCAACGTGTACAACTATATCACCTTTTGTGCCCTTAAAAGATGATATCCGCTCTACAACGTCATCAACCTTTGCCCCTGGCAGACATACCCTGGTCCTGTTCCACCTATCCTTTTTTACAAAGCATGTTTCCCATTTCCCTGACAATAGAGTCACCAACAACTACTAGTTCCTTTGGGACCAGCGCATTCTGCCTTGGGGGTTACCGCTGTGTTGCGTGATGCCCAAGTGCAAGCTCTGGCGTTGGTGTGGGCAGCTGAGAGCTTGATGGGCCCTCACTTTTAATCATTCGAGGGTATCCACCCTGTCCTTCAAGCTCTCATATAGGCCCATAACAATGCTGAGTTGTCGCCTGATTTCCTTACACTCCTTGCATCGCGCACATACAAAGACATCCCCAATGGCTGTATCATGTCCTGTACCTGACTGCTTCACAAACATCAAGCAAATAGTGCATTTTAAAAGGCTGTGATTCAGAGGGCAACTGCCCCCCCTCCCCCCTCAGTTCTCCTCTGAGCCACAGCACTCCCATTAGCTTGAGCCTTTTGCTTTGCTGCTCTGGTCTGAGTCATGATTTCGATTTAATTTCAATAAAATTTCAATTCAGTGCAAAATTAAAACCCTAAACTTGTATCCCAACACAGTTATAACGCTATATTTATGTTTGTGTCGAGTGTTATCTACGAAATCCCTTTATATAACTTCCGTATCAAGTTAAGTATTAATTATTTATTTTTGTTAATTATTTATATTACGTAATCTAAGTTGTTATATGTATATAGTTAAAAGTACAATTTAGTTGACAATGAAGTTCAACAAGATTAATAGATTTACTGATTAATTGACAATATTATATTATGTACTATACTCCAGCCTGTCACCACAAAATACGGAAAATGCGGAAAGGTCAGGGAATGACCACCACATATCCACGGAGCAATATGGCCTTAGTTGCTAATGCTCCTAAAAACCAAATAACAAAGAACATATGTACTATACTATACTAAGCTTATGCTATCTAGTTCGAGATATTTTGTATAGCGTAACAATGGCGGCAATTTACGAACGGTAAATCTACGGACACTTAAGTATCGATTAACTTCCAAATCTCCCTGTCTCAATTCAGAATAAACTAAGGATCCTGACTAGCTACTTACAGAAAATAATTTGATATAACAATTGGTTAATAAATCGGCTAAATATGGTTTAAAAAAAAAATCTCTTGTTCAACGGAGCTAGGAATAAAAAGCTACTCTAGAAAATAAGTTAATATGCCAATTTAAGCTAATAAAACAGAAAATAAATCAGAAAAAACTTCTCTGTTCCAAGAGCGGCAATAAGTTACTTCCGCACAGGCTATGCTTGTTCTCCGAGCAAGTTGTGATCTGAGGTGCCTAGAGTATTACTCACCTCGACTGTGTACTTAGAAGGATTGTTTGTGTGAAAAAGATCAAGCATGTTGGCTGTGTGGTTAGGATAATCTTGTATTCTTGTAGGTAAATGAAAAATCTCTGTGAAGTGATTAGTTATTGCAAAAGCCTCAGCATCTCAACCAGGTGGATCTGTGTGACTAGAAAATGGAAGCTAGCCAGAGTTGTGAAAATTAGCATCGCCAAGGAAAGTTGGACTGGAGAAAGTCAAATTTCAAAGAGAGGAAGTCAAAGAGTTGTGATCGGTGAAGTTCGGAGAACGATAGAGACAACAGATGAATTTGACAGCAGTTAGTAGAGAGATTTTAAGTCAGAGCAGTTTGAAAAGAGGAGAATTCAAATTACGAAGTCTCCAACAGGAAATATCAGTGTGGACATATGCACAAGTACCACCTTTGAAACGAAAGAAATCATACAGTGAATAATTAGGACAACTGAGACAAGCAGTGCTTGAATCACCAATAATTGGTATTCTGTCAGAAAAAGTACATGGGATTTGGCAGACTGTAAGTGGAAATAGATATCATTGAAATTGGAACTGAGACCATGTACATTTGTGAAATAAATGAGGAAATGTTTGGGAGGTTTAGATCTTTTTTCAGATAAGTTAGCATTAGTAAAGGCACATGATGCAAGAAAGCAAGCTTATATAGCATCAGCCAAAAAAACAAAAAAAAAAAAAAAAAAAAAAACAATCTTCTAATTTCACCCATCAACTTGATACAAATATTTGTCTAGTTCTGCCTTGAATCTATTTAGGCTATCAACTTCTACAATGACAGATGGAAGTTTGTTTCAGCAATCAACTGCACACTGGCTAAAGGCAAACTTCTGCACATCTATCTTATAATCTTACAACTGTCTTTCCTATATTTGAATTTATGCCCTCTCAGACGATTATTCTGAGCAAGAGGAAGAATCCTATCAGCATTGAAGATACTCAAACCATTCAAGGCTTTATACACCTCAATTAGATCACCTCGCAGATGCCTAGTCTCCAGACACTGTAATTTGGAAAACTTAAGCCTTTCTTCGTAAGAGCAACCCTTTGTTCCATTCACTAATCTTGGATGTCGATGGTTGTACTTGTTCCAACAGCTCTACATCCTTCCTAAAATGAGGCCTCCAGACCTGTATACGGTACCCAAGGTGTGGCCTGACCATTGCCTTATACAAGAGGA
The DNA here is from genome assembly GCF_048544385.1 of Mastigoproctus giganteus. Taxonomy (NCBI): domain Eukaryota; kingdom Metazoa; phylum Arthropoda; class Arachnida; order Uropygi; family Thelyphonidae; genus Mastigoproctus; species Mastigoproctus giganteus. Next base: position 30,871,895 of record NC_143576.1, read on the forward strand.
TAATCTCCTTATCCCTGCTAGAAAAATTCCTGTATATCATTGACAAGACACCATGAGCTATTCTTGCAGGCTGTCTGCACTGCTCAGAAAGCTTGAAGATAAGCAGTGGTTGAATCAACCAATAATTGGTATTTTCAGAAAAAGTACATGGGATTTGGCAGACTAAGTGGAAATGGATATCATTGAACTTGGAACTGAGACCATGTACATTTGTGAAATAAAAAAGGAAATGTTTGGGAGGTTTACGCTCAGGTCCTTTCTGAGCAGTGCAGATGGTCTGCACTGCTCAGAATGGATCTGGGGGTAATTGTCCTGCACGTCCTTTTTATTCTCTACCACTGTCAGTGTAGTACCGCACAGTTGATATGTTACTCTGGGGTTACTGCTTCCCATATGCAGTACTTTATATTTGTCAATGTTAAACTTCAGTTGCCACCTCTCAGCGCATCTGCTCAACTTTCCTACATCCTGTTGCAGCAGCGTACTCTCATTAGTGTCATTAACAACCCTGCCAACCTTCGTATCATCTGCAACTTGAGCATTAAGTCTGATATACCATCATCAATATCATTAACAAATACAGAAAACAACAATGGATCCAACACTAAACCCTGAGGGACTTCGCTAATAACATTAGTCCATGAAAAGCAGTGTCCATTGATTACCGCTCTGTCATCTCCCACTCAACCATCCCTTTATCCATAGCAGCAATTTGCCTCCAATGCCACACTGCTCCAATTTGTGCAGCAATCTTCCATGTGCAACAGTATCAAAAGCCTTTCTGAGATCCAAATATATGATATCAAAGTTATTTCCTGCATCTAGTTTCCTAGATACTATGACCACATCATAGTATCCAATCAAATTGGTGAGACAAGACTTCCCCTTAACAAAACTATGCTGTGTCCAAGCTATAACTGAAGTCTTGTCTAGATGATCCTGCAGTGCTTCTTTAACCTGGAACAGAATTTAAACTAACAGGTCTATAATTGCTTGTGCAGTCCTTTGATCCTCCTTTCTGAATTGGGGTCACATTTGCACATCTCCAGTCCATGCGTATCTCCCCTGAGTCCAAGGAAGCTCTCATAATTATGGCTAAGGGTTTGCTTACTTCCTTTGCTGCCTCCTTTAATATAACTGGATAGATCCCATTTACCCCAGTTGCCTTTCTTATGTTTATTTTCAACAATTTCTCCTCCATTTTCCTCTCAGTTATTACAAAATCATCTAGCTCACTGCCAGTGTTTACTTCACCTATGGCATTCCCCTTCCTGAATAACTCCTCATGTGTGAATGTAGATGCAAAATACTTGTTTAGTTTGTGAGCCACCTGAGCAGGATCCTCAACTGTTGAACCATCAATATCCAGTGGACCAATCTGATTCATCCTTCTTGAGTTTACATAGGTAAAGAACTCTTTTCTGTTTTTCTTTGCATCTTTGCCAAGGATTTCTCATAATCTGCCTTTGCCTGCCTAATCTCCTTTGTGACTTGGTTACAGACCAGCTTATATCTATCATAGGCTTCTATGTCACCCATTAATTTGTATGTATCCCATGATTAGTTCATCTGTCATCCATTTAGGCCTGAACCTTGAACAATATTTCTTAGTTGGTATATAAAGCCTAGTAGCTTCCAAGATAAATTCTTTGAATGCTTCCCATTTTGAATTTGCTGTTAGTAACATCATCAGTTCTTTGTTTATTGTACACATCAGAGTCATTATGCCTATAACACACTCCTACTCTCAAATTTGATATCCCGGTTCTTATGTCACACAAAACTGACTCTACACTGCACTGTCCACCCATGTCGACTGGCTGTACTTCCTTGGATTTTGTGTTTCTTAACTAATAGCATAACCCCTCCTCCCTTTCCTTCCCTTACACATTGTACTCCCCAGATTCCATTTCTGCATTCCTTATATCTGTGGGACACCACATCTCTGATATCCCAACAATATCTGCCTTTGATATTTTGACCAACACCTCAAAATTTAAACTAATGATATCAAATTCATCAAATTTATTTACCAAACTCCTAGCATTGGTGTACACGCAAGTATACATGCACCTGTTCCTATTCTTAGCTATAACGCAGCCCATGTGTTTACTTGTACCGCAGTGACTCCCAGCAGTCTCTGAAATTCAATTCCAATAGAAACAGTGCAAGAATCACTTTCACCTCTGCCAGTGGCTACTGTTAATCCATTAGTCTGTGTATCCCCCACCAAGCTAGCAGTTTTCCAACCCACCTAACGCTGCCTCGATAGCATCAGCAAATATTCTTGCATCCTTTCTATTTAAGTGTATCCCATTTCTGTCGAAGCAGTCTCTCCTGTTAACAAGCACAGACCAGGTTGAGAAAACTTCTACTCCTTGAGCTTGCACAGTCTCTCTCCAGGGCCGACCTGATCAACAAGCCTGTCATCATATACTCCCTCCTATCGTTTCTGGGCAGAATTGCAGACACTTTCAAATTCAACCCTAACTCGTGGCATTTTTTTTCAACAGTGACCTGTACTTGTTAAGTAATTCTGCTAGTTTCCTACTGTTAATATCATTAGTGCCAATGTATACAACAATATCACCTTTTGTTCCCTTAAAAGGTGATAAAACTGCTCTACAAACGTTGTCAACCTTTACCTCTGGGAGATACCTTGGTCCTGTTCTACCTGTCCTTTTTGCACAACATGTTCCCCGTTTCCCTGACAATAGTCACCAACTACTAGTTGTTGTTTGTTGTGTTAGTTTGAAAATTCAGTATGTATTCAGTAATAAGAAAAGGTGGGGAGATATTTGTATGAGATATATGCAATTAAAGATGTCATTAATTTCAGGCTCAGTGACGCATGAAAAGGCAGTTCACAAGTACGTTTCTGTGCAAATCACACATGTAAAGATATAATGCTATATGAAAATTATATTCTCAATGATTGTAAGGTATCAGCTATCAAGAATTTCAAAGGGGATCATTCCAATTTGTAAAAAAAAAAATGGTTGACAGAAGGATTTACCCTATAAAAATAAGGAGAATCATTATTTCATTTAGGTGGTATTTATATTCCATTGTTTCTTCGTATGCAGTTTGCGTTATCTGACCTCAACCATTTTCCCAAAAGTATAGTTTGTCTTTAGGAATTTGGCAATTTTTATTAGGTGACATTGTGTCTCATTTTTTGCTTCTGCACATTTTCCATCCCGTTCATTTAAATAGAAGATAATATAGTGATAAGTTAAGATAAAGAATCCCTAATAATTATTTTTAGTGTCTGTATCATTACATTTGAGAGAGATTATTTGATTAGATATTTGTTTTCAGTACTTAGGATTTGGAGCTCCAGTATCAGAGTCCCCAGGGAGAAGGGCAGCATCAGCTGCAGAACTAGCCAATTACACTACTCATAGTAATCCTGCCGATGATAATGCTGAAAAGGATGCATTCCTCAGAGCAGTAGAGGCAAGAGATTTGATAGAATTTGGTATGATACCAGAGTTTGTGGGTCGTTTTCCAGTTGTCGTTCCTCTACATAGTTTGAATGAAGATATGCTAATACAGATATTGACAGAACCACGTAATGCACTTGTGCCTCAGTATCGGATGCTTTTTAGCATGGATAAGGTAAGCACATTTAAGTGAAATGACTGATTATTTTTAGTTTTATGTTTAGCTTCAGGGTCTGATTAAGGATTAAATAGGCCCCCGGCCATATTTAAATTTGAAGCCCCTCTAATATATATGTAGCTATATAATATTGTTGTAGGTATGCCATAGACAACTCTTAAAGGAAAAAACTATGATAATATTGTGAAGGGCATAATTTCATCTGTATCTCATATTGCGCTCATCCTTCACAAATAGTTACCATGCATTGCACTACCTTGAATAAGTAACGCTTCACTAATAGAGAAGATTATTGTTACTTATTCTCGGTAGGCACCACCACCCAGACAGCACCGTTTCAAGGCTTGTTGGCCTTTCATTGGTGGGTGGGCAGGATGGGCATTGGCCTTATCACAATATATCCCCGATTTTGAAAGCTTGGCAGATGACATTAAGACACAAACTTCACATAAATTAAAAATTTAAATAGGTATGAATTTAAAACAAGAATTCTGAATTGTATTTAATTTTAAAATTTATAAACAACATTTTTCAATATGTCTTGTTTAACTTTTTTAACCATGTGCAATGAAATTCTTGAGATGGTAGATCACGGCACATTTTGAAGAAAAAAAGTAGATCGCATCACAAATTAAGTTGGCCACCCCCTGATATATAGGAATTTTGCTAGCAAGGACAGGGAGGTGATTATCCCCTTATACAGGGCAATGGTCAGGCCACACTGGAGGTCTCATTTTAGGAAGGATCTAGAGTTGCTAGAACGAGTAAAAAGAATGGCAGCAAGATTGGTGAGGGGAACAAAGGGATGCTCTTACCAAGAAAGGCTTAAGTTCTGCAAATTGCAGCGCCTGGAGAGTAGGCACCTGCGAGGTGATCTGATTGAGGCGTATAAGGCCTTGAATGGGTTGAGCAAGCTGAATGCTGAAGGGATTCTTCTTCTTGCTCGTATTAAGAACCTGAGGGGGCATAGATTCAAATTGAGGAAAGACAGTTGTAGAATGGATGTATGGAGTTTGCCTTTAGCCAGCGGGTGGCTGATTGATGGAACAGACTTCCTATTTCATTGTGGAAGTTGATAGCCTAAATAAATTTAAGGCTGAGCTGGTGGACAGGCATTTGGAACAAATGGAGTGGTGAAATGGGAGGGTTTTTTTTTTTTTTTTTTGCTGATGGTGCATAACCTTGCTTTCTTGCATCATATGCTAATGCTAATTTGTGGTCTTGGATACTATCTTAATCTTGTTCTTGCTAGGGACAGTATTGCCTCAAGTGTAATAATCAACTGCTTCAGAAAGAGTGGCTTTGGAGAGAATATCATCAAAAAACATGGTCTAGCAGACGAATATGGACATTGAGGAATGGGGGGATTTGACGGAGCATATGGATTTTATTGGTGAATGTGAAGAGTTTGTGAAGGTGGATAATGAACAGCAACGCAACACCAGAAGCGCTGCTGAACACCAAGCAAAATTGTTTTTGTTACCAGTGACAGCAAAAGTGAAGAAGCACACAAACACACACTGCCATCTAAAAAAAGATGCCCAAAATATCAGCCTAATAGAGTATGTGTTGGCCTGTAGTAATGTTGATAAAGAAAAAACTTGCATTTGATAGGCTGTGCTGTAGTTAAAAATGCGTATAGGACAAAAATTGTGCAAAGAACATTGGATTCTTTCTTTAAATTAGATTAATTTATCAAAATGTTAATGGTTCGCATGGCTCCTTTATTTTAAGATTGTAATTATTTTTACTTGATACTAAAGTATTGCATATATCATAATATATACTATACAATTCATTTTCGTTAATTGCTTTTCTCTTAGTTCATTTTACAAATAAAAAAAAAATTTTAAATGTATTATTCCTATTACTGTATTGCTAGACAAGGCTTTTGTTTTTATTAATCTAAATTAATTTATTTATTTATTTATTTATTTTTGATATTATTATTCTTAGATATATGGTGTGTACCCAAAAAAAAAAAAAAAAAAAAAAAAAAAGGTAAAATTTTGACACTTTTGGGATCTCGTTATTACAAAACATGAAAATTCCGGTCCCTTGAACTTTGTATAAACGAGATCGACTGTATTTAATAAATTGAATTAACCCTGTAATAGGTGCCTGGTTTTTTTTTTTTTTTAACCTGGTTAAAATTACAGCTAATTAATTTTATAATTTCTACTCAATCTGCAGAGCTGAAACTCGCAATAGCTGCCACCAGAACTGTTTTCTTTGATTTTCCCAACTTCAGATTTCAGAAATTCTATTAATTATGCAAACAGCAAAAGTTTACATCTAAGTGTGCATGTTAATTAAATCGTTTCTAACTCTTCCCGATTCTAACTGCCTGTGCTAATAAGGCATACTTATATGATTTGTTTGACTTTACTGTGTCTGCTCCAAAATCATCCTGTAAAGGCAGTAGATGTTCAAACTTTAGTTTGGACTGATTAATAACTGCTTTACAATTGTTGCGAGCTTTGGTGTAGGCAGAAAATGAAACTGAAGAATTAGAAACAAGTCAATTATGATATGCAACATTCTTCTCTTGAACAGCCTTAGCACATTTATTGGTAAACCAAGGTTTATTTAAAGGACGAGATTTTAAAGTGGAGTGTGGGATAAAGGATTCCATTCCTGCAAGAATAATTTCACTGACACGATCTGAGCAAACATTGACATCAAAAGTTTTGAAACAGTAATCCGACCAAGGAAAAGAAGAAAAGAAATTTTGAAGGTCATCCCATTTTGCATTCTTGTAATGCTAAACAACACGAGGTTGGGAATAGCCATGAGATAAAGGTTCCATTGGAGAAGAGACAATCACCAAGTGGTGATCTGAAGTGCCTAAAGGACCTCATGTGTACTTAGAAGGGTTGTTTGTGAGAAAAAGATAAAGCGTGTTGGCCGGTATTTTTGTAGGTAAATGAACAATCTCTGCAAGGTCATTAGTAATTACAAAAGCCTTACATCTCGACCAGCTGGGGCGGTGTGACTAGAAAACGGAAGCCAGCTGGAGTTGTGAACATTAAAATCACCAGGAAAATTACCTCACTGTTAGGAAAGTTGGACTGGAGAAAGTTGAGTTGCAAAGAGAGGAAGTCAAAGAGCTCCAAGTGATTAGTGGAGTTGGGAGAACAGTAGAGACAACAGATGAATTTGACACAATGAGGTAGAGAGATTTTAAGCCAGAGAAGATCAAAGAGAGGAGATTCCAAATTGCCAAGTCTCTGACAGGGAATATCCGAACGGACATATGCACAAGTACCATCTTTGAGGCGAAAGGAATCATACAGCGAATAAACTTCTAGGTGGTAGATGACTTTCATCAACCGGTGAAATACCACCACTTTGCTTATTGGAGGCTTGAAGTGGTGAAACCCATGTTTAGTCTCTTGAGCAAAGTTTCCGGCATCCCCCTCCTCCCATACTTGTCCTTCAACCCATGCACGGTACTAAGTATTATAGGTTTTGATACCTTTTGTGTTTGGGGTTTTCATAAAAAAAAAAAAAAAAAAAAAAATGGGCATCTGAGATGAGTAGTTGAATCAACCGATAACTGAGATTCTGTCAGAAAAAGTAGATGGGGTTTGGCAGCCTGCAAGTGGAAATGGACATCGTTGACATTAGAATTGAGACCATGTATATTTGTGAAATGAATTAGGAAGTAACTTGGGAGGTTTAGATCTTTTCGCAGATAAGCTTGCTCTATTAGTTTGACAATTCATGGTGTATTCAATAGTAAGAAAAAGTGGGTGGGATATGTTGTATGAAGTAATGAAATTTTTGGATATGGCGTACACGTGGTAAGAATATACCCAGATCCTTGACATAACGTGGCCTTGACAATGCTCCCCGTATACACACTACTCGAAGTCCCTCCAGTCACTATCTGGCAGAGTAGAGGTAGCAAGATTATACACTAGCTGATCCGGAAGCCTCCTAGAGAGTTACCAATAGGATCGGTCCGGTGTACTAACTAGCGGCCAGCCTGCAAACACAGTTTTAGAGCTGTACCCTCGAAATGTAAGAAATATCGGATCTCAACACTATGTTCATCATAACCTCAAAAGTCATCAATCATATTGCATGATGGAAGAGATAGGGAAGGGTTGACCGGAACTTAGCTCTAGAGACTAAACATGGGTTCCACCACTTCAAGCCTTCAATAAGCAAAGTGGTGGTATTGCACCGGTTGATGAGTCACCTACCACCTAGTAGTGCCTGGTAACATAGAGGGATGGCATTCCTCCATGTGGTGTGGGCATCACACCTCGACCCCTGCGTACGTTGGTTCACACCTGGGTGGTCACCCACCATGTACTTGTGCATGGAGGTTATACCCAGGATTACTGAAGGTAACAGTCAGTAGAAGTGATTTTCAGTTGGCAGTGGCACTGTTAATGATCGGGATTTCCATGTTGGTGATTGGCGATCAGTGACCTCCTCCAGGCAAATACCTCAGCTGCAAAGGTCTGGAAGGCTTCGAGGTTGTTCTGGGTACATATCAGTTGATGCAGATCAGCTGGGGGGGGGTGGGATGTCCTGGATCTTATTCTGGAGATGGTTTCTGATATCGCGATAATGTACACACTCCAGAAGCAAGTTTTTCCAACTTTCACTTTGTCCCCAAAAGCAGTAGGGAGTGTTAACAAGTCCCAGTGTATGCAGTTTCTCATTTAGAGAAATGTGTCCAGTAATAAGAAAGGAAGATTCGAGGCTGAAGGAGAACCATCTTGCGTTATTTTTAGTGGTTGCAAAGGTTACCTCCGGAAGAAAACTTCGAGTTACCACTCCCATAGTAGAAGAATCCCATCTGGTCTGCCATATATTGAAGAGTTTATTGAGACATTGAGATTTCTCCTGCTTTATATCCATAGTTAGTGAGAGTTCTATATCCAGGATCGTTGCCGGAATACCTGTTTTAATTCGATAGCAGAGCCCCTTGTAGATTGCATAAAGATCGAGAGGGAGGGTGCCTGCTATAACTTGGAGAGCTGCTGTAGAAACTGTATGGCAGATTCGATGGTTTGCCAGTAACATAGCTCTTTGTATAGAGTTTGTTAGCTCTTTGTTAGCTTTTTTTTTTTTTTCATCTCTTAATGATGGGTACTCTGTGAAACCAGGCCCCAGCAGCATAGGTTACTATTGGGAGAAAGACAGCTCTATAATAAAGAAGAAGGATTTGTTTTGAGAGTCCCCCACTCACTTCTTGAGATCCGTATAATTGCGGCAGAGAACTTCTTGGTCTTGGAACTCAGATGCTGTAGATGGGGGAAGAAAGACAGATGATTGTCTGTTACTACTCCCAGGACTTCTGTCTGTTCTATGAAGGTTAGCTGGGTTCTATTGATTTTGACTTGGGGTTCCTTCGTAAGTAGAGTTTGTTTTTAAACACCATCATCTTAGTTTTGGCCAGGGTTAATTTGCCATTTGTTGATTGTTGTCCAGGTATAGAGATAGTTGAGTACTCGCTGTGCTGTGGATTTGAGGGCTGCTCTGGTGAGGTGCACCATGATGGTGAGGTCGTTGGCGAATGCTATGATTTTAGTTTTTTCAAAACTTAACTCCAGAGCTGGCTCAGTTTTTAAAAAACTGAGCCAGCTCTGGAGTACCATATTCCACACTGAGGGCCCCAGGACAGAGCCCTGGGGACACCCCCGGTGGATGGGTTTAAGGCATGATGGGATTCAAATAATTTAACGACCATTCTAAGTATAAAAAAACTATATACCGAAAGGTAGTTTATTATTTCATGCAGTTAATACTTAAATAAGAACAATAAAAGAGGTCCACAAAACTAGATTATGTTATAAGAAAGAGTGTTAAAATATTAATGAAAAAATATTAAATAATACCTGACAAAAAACAATAAAACTGTTATTTAAGATATTTCCATGTTGCTTCTTGAATGGCGTCCTCACTTGCAATTTTCTTCGCTTTTATCTGAGCATCATCGGCTGAGTGATTTATCCTTAACCATCTTTTCACTGTAGGAGTAGGATCCCATTCCTTTAGAGGTAGGCCGATTAGACTAATAGTCATTGTGTTTGATATAAATGCTGTAGAAGACCAATTTACCACTGATGAACTGCAGCAGGCTCTTACCAAAATGAAAGAGAGGAAATGTCCCGGACCAGATCTCACTGAACCCGAAGTCCTTAAAAAGACCGCCCAAATTAACATCCAGTTTCTACTCGACCTCTTCAATAAGTGCTTGTCCCATGGATCTTTCCCAGAAGAATGGAAAAACGCCAATGTAAAACTGATCATAAAAAATCCGTCTAAACCGCTCCAACAACCAGAGTCATATCGACCCATTGCCCTTTTATCCATGGTCAGTAAACTGTTTGAACGACTACTCCTAGTACGGCTCCAAGACCATTACACCAAAGCTGGGCTCCAGTCCAACTTCCAGTTTGGATTTCGACCGGGGCGTTGCACAGAAGACGCACTGCAAAGGATCATCTCTGCAGTCTCAACTTCTTCCTCCAAATACTACCTACTAATAGCAATAGATTTCGCAGGAGCATTTGACAGGCTCTGGTGGGCAAGTATCCTTCGCAAACTTAGGCAAGCAAATATACCATTAAATTTATACAAATGCATCGAAAACTACTTATCAAATAGGAAAATTACAATCTCCTCATCGTACCGAAGAATTACCAGGTCAATCTACAGAGGTTGCCCCCAGGGTTCAGTCCTTGGTCCTTTTTTGTGGAACATTGTCCTGGATGAGCTCCTTGGACTGGACCTAGGTCCTGTAGCTATACAAGCCTTTGCTGATGATGTGACCATCTCGATTGAGGCTGACAGCAGAGCTTCTCTGGAAGCCAGAGGAAACCAGGCACTTCAAATCCTTCAGAACTGGGCAGCCCTACACAAACTAAGACTCTCACCCCAAAAGACACAATCCATTCTCCTGAAGGGATCACTGCAGCCTACTAGAAACCCCACTATCAAACTTCAAGGCCAAACCGTCAAGCTAGTTTCTACGTTAAAACTACTGGGAATAGTACTTGACCCTAAGCTCACTTTCTCTCCGCATCTTGCACACCTCCACGCGAAAGTGAGAAACTACACTGCTCTCATCGCACGGGTGAGTCGTCGCGATTGGGGATTGAACCGATGCACCCTTAAGATTCTGTACAAATCAATCTTCCTTCCCTTCATAATGTATGGATCAGGGGTCTGGTTTCGCAGGGCAACTCTTTACAACAACAAACGTAAACTGGGAACCATCCAGCGCACCATCCTTCTTACTATTACAAGGGCATGCTGCACAGTTAGCAACCCAGCCCTTCAGGTTCTTGCGGGCGTCTTTCCGCTTGATCTGGAGGTTATTCGAAGGGGCTTCCACTACTGTCTATCCAGGGGATTACCAGCAACTATCCTTGGACACTCCATCAATAACCTGAATGAAATCAGTCAGGAAAAGAAAAAAATTGCCATCCTACTACTTCAGAGCTGGCAGGACAGATGGACTGCTACCGACAAGGGCCCAATCACCAAGAAATTTATACCGTATGTGAATGCCGTATTTCCTAAATTTCCAACTTGGTTTTCTCCTGGTCTTTATACCACCTACCTCATTACTGGACACGGATCAATAAACCATAAATTAACATCCATGGGAATCATTGACAACCCCTACTGTGCATGTGGTGAAATAGAAGACTGGAACCATCTAGTATATACCTGTCAGCGCTATGAGGACCTCCGCAGCATCCTGTTTACTCGTATACAAGATAACCCTCAAGGAAATGAACACTTATTCATCACAGAAGAAAACTACTACTATGAGTTTACCAAGTTTGCACAAGCCCTCTTCACAAGACAGAGCACCCTATTGCCAACACAAAATAGGAACAACCCAAACATCTGATCCTAACCTAACTGGCCAACCGATCTTAACCTGGATAGGATCAACTGGCGTATGGACCACCTCATTCCTCAGTGGCAACTTGCACACGGCTCTCTTGCTGTCTTATTTATCGTCCTTCCCGGGTTCCCCTTTCAACTGATGGCGCTTATTGCTCCATTGATAACCTGGAGGATACCTTCGCCTACATCCTCCATATTTCTAGCTATACCCTCCTTTCTTGCGTACACTCTGTACTTCCCCGACTCTACCTTTTTTTTTTTGTCTCCGTCCAGGAAGCTCTGGCGAACCTGGCGGAGACAAGCCAGAGAATAATGGACAGACTGGCTACCTCCTAGTGGTGTGTGCGGGCAACGTGGAGTCCCACTAGGGGCCCTGCGGCCAAATGCCAGGACACACAACAGAACCTAACGCAATATGTCATATACAACACACAACACTTTTCTGGCATTTACAGTAGTACTGTATTCCTTCACAGCGAATATATGGCGCAGATGTGGGAAACCACAGGTGGCGCCTGACCCTAATACTATGCACACTATATATGTGTTTGATATATTAGAAACAGTTAGGCGACTTCTCTTCTCTGAACATATTATGTTCATCTTTGAAAAACCCCTTTCCGCTTCTGCTGAACTTACAGCAATTGTTCTGACAATATTTTTAGCTCTTTGAACACTTTCAGGAATTGCATAATTCTGGGAATTTTTTAAAACGTTTTCCACGAAATCTCAATAATCATTAATATCAATTTGGTAATTAAAAATGTCATTAAATACGAGCAATTGTTCTTCAACTGCTTTCCATGGAACTAGTACTTCTTCAATATTCCGGTAATCTGGCTCCAAAAAATTGAGAAATTGTAATTTATTCCTATCTTGAAATTGGCTACAACTTCCTTTTAAATGTTCACAATCCATTAGTCTTTTTTTCAAATTCGTTACGATGTTTTCTAAAAGTCTTTCCTGAGGAAGCCCGACAAATCGATGATTTTCTACAAATTTTATATTTTTGAAGGTTTCTGAAGTAATTAATTCATCAACTTTTTTTTCGTATGGACCCTTTTCCTTTCCAAGCATTTGAAATGCTTTAATAGATCTTATCACGAGTTTTTCAGCCTTTATTATGTCTATATTTCTTGCTTGTAGTGCATTTGAAAGAAGAGAAATTTCGTTTAAAATATCAATCATCAATGTCAAATCAGTTATAAAATATATATTTTCAAGATGGGCAGCCATACCTAAGTACTTTTTATTTGAATAAAAATACTGATGTAGCACTGGATAAGCGTGCCACACAGCTAGGGTTGACCTTAAACTACAGGCAGCCCATCTTGGTCCCAAAACTCTACCAATCTTTATAATTTCAATTCCAAGTTGTTTAGATATTTTGGAAAGTTCAATTTGGTTCTTATTGGATTGATGAAAAATAGTATATATCTTATCAATAAATATTTTAAAATGATTTACTTGCTTTATTTCCTTTATCGAATCATCTAAAACAAGATGGAGGCGATGATTTAAACAGTGCCATATTATTATGTTTGGAAACTCTTTTGCAATCCTAGTGCTCACTCCAGATTTTCTCCAAAGCATAACGCTGGAACCATCGGAGCAAAATCCTATTAAATTTTTTTCTAGGTAGTTCTTAGTAAGCCCAACATTATTTAAACTTTCCATAACTGAAGAACATATTGTCTCTGCATCTTGTTTTTCCAATTCAACTAGTTCAACGAAAATTGTTGGTGATGTAACTGAATCCAAGGCCAATTCTAATAATAACAACAAATTCTGATTTTGGTTTCTTATTGAAAAAATCTGTCAAACTCTGTTGCCTTTTCATCCTTTTAAGGGCTACTGCAAAAATTTTTAAAAATGTTTTATTTTAATATATTATAGAACAGGAGTGGATATGTGCCTATATGTTTGAATATTTTTACTGGTTCTGTCCACATGTGGTCATATCATAAACTTTTATAAACAAAGCACAATGCTTATACCATTGATAAATATCAGTCAGAACATACATTTTCTTCATTTTATCGATACTAAACGAAAATTTCTTGCTGAATTAATAAATGGCACCCACCTTAGAGAGAACCCTGATCACAAGTGCCATTTTAACAATCGGTTCGCCGAACTCAACAAAAAATTAGGTATCGGTTCTGCCGAACTGGTGCGAACCAGCAGAATCCCACCACTGGTTTAAGAACTTGGCAGTATTTTGACTTAACTATTATTGTGCGTTGTGAGAAGTAGCTTCTGGACAGCCAGCAAAGATTGTTTGGGCAGTCTGCTGTGCAAAAACGTTTCAATGCACTTTCCCACCATACATTATTGAAGGCCCCCTCGAAGTCAATAAACAGAGCAAGTTCATATTTGGATTGCGAAGTTTCCAGATGCAGGATCAAATCAGAGAGGGCATCTTCACATGATCTGCCCTGGGTGAATCCATATTGGGCTGGTGAAATCATACCTTTGGAGAGAAAGAACCTCACTAAATGGTCTCCCTTTGTAATTGGTCACCTTTGGAGGACCAGCCCCCCCCCCCTGGAATTGTCTTTATCTTTTTGATTCCCAAATCTAATGCATATTTGTGATAGAGTAGGAAATGGGCGGGAAAGAAAATAACAGGGAACAAAGTCATTACCGTGTTCCTTAGAACTCAATTGAAAGATACTGATTCAAACACATATCTCAGTAAAACATCCTTCCCCGAATAGTATACAGAAAACAAGGGTGATCGTTTCCTAGCTGACTGTTTAGAGCTAGTTCGTAGAAGTTCTTCCACTGTGACTTAGTTTTTAGTCAGTATGTATTCCATTAGAGCTGTTCATGGTCACATAGTCCTTCTTAATTTCAAGTGACTTAAGTCATGTCTGCTAAACGTACTCATAAAAGTTTGGATTTGCTGAAAAAATATGAAATTTTACGTCTTCGTAAAGGTGAAAGTGCATCAAAACTCTCGGAAATGTATGGTGTCCCACGTACCACTATTAATAATATAAAAAAGAATGGGGACAAAATTGAAGAATTTGTGTGCAAAACAGAGGCTGCTGATGGAAACGTTTCGAAACGTTTTCACGCTATGTGTGACAAAGAAAAAGGCTGACTACAGCGACACTTGACAAATTGGATGAAGCCATGTTTATATGGTTCACACAGCGCTCCCAAGGGATTACATCAAGTGGACCAATTATCATTGAAAAGGCACTCCAAATGAATAAAAAATTGAACGGTGACCCAAATTTTAAAGCAAGTCAAGGTTGGCTCCATAGGTTTAAGCAGCGGCACTATGGTTCTCCTTCAATCCGTAGTTTATTCAGCAACTACGGATTGAAGGAGAGAAGATGAGTGCTAACAGTGAAATCCTAGTGCGTTGTCGCAAAAAACTAAGTGCCCATATTAGTGATCTTGGATTGTGCGCAGAACAGGTGTATAATTGTGACGAGTCAGGATTATACTGGAAAGCACTTCCTCAAAAAACACTGCATCTGGGTCAGAATCTTCAGCCCCAGGATTAAGGTAAGGAAAGAGCGTTTAACAATTGTTTTTTCCAATGCAGTAGGGGGGCCACAAAATGACATCAGCAGTAATCGGCAAAGCAAAAAAACCACGTGCTTTTAAGAACATGAATTATAATTTACTACCTGTAAAATATTAGGCCCAAAATAATGCCTGGATGAACAAAGAAATTTTTTAGCAATGGTTTACAGAAGAATTTTGTCCTCGAGTTCTTTCTTATCTTAAAACAAAAAACCTTCCAGAAAAAGCCCTTTTGATAATGGACAATGCTCCTGCCTATCCCCTTGACGATTTAGAAGAATTTTCATCCCATAACAACATTCATTGCATATTTCTTCCAGCTAATACAACTAGCATGTTACGGCCAATGGATCAGGGCATTATAGAGAGTTTTAAGAGGCAGTATAGAAAATTATTTTTACAGAACTTGGCACTATGGGAAAACGATTTAGAGGTAGAACAGTTCTGGAAGGAATATACTATAAAGGATGCTATCTATAATGCAGCTGATGTGTGACAAAGTGTTCCTGAAAAGATGCTAAAATCTGCTTGGAATAAGCTCTGGCCATCTCAAACAGTACAACCTGACTCTGCAGAAGAAGATTTTGGTCTCACACTACCAGTTTTAATAGAAATTTGCAGATCCTTGCCAATATTCAAAAACTTAAATGAAGACGATGTCAAAAATTGGTGCAATATAGACTCAACGGATGTAGGTTACGAAATTTTTATGGATGATGAAATTATCTCCTGTTTCTGCAGGATCTACTGAAGTAGTAGATGAAGAAGACGACAGGCCCACAAAATCTACCATTTTCCATAAGGAAGCCAGTTAATCCCTGACAGATATAATAAATTGGTATAAATGCCAAGAAGAAGCAGATATGCCAAAAATAATTTTACTACAACAAATTTATAACTTTGCTGCTGAAAACCACCGACAATACCAAAAACAAACAAAAATAACAGATTTTTTTTTAAACAAATAAATTATGTATGTACAACTTCAAATTACTGTAATGTAATAAGTTTTCTATTTTTTTTATTAAGTAAAAGTGTTCTTAAATATATATGTATGTAATTTTTTTAAATTACTGTATATGTATTAAAATTTAATCTAAATAAATAATTCCTAGTTTTTTACAGTTACAAATTGACTTTTTATTTATTCCCTCACTAAATGGTCTATTTCACTAATTGGTCACCCCTCTGATCCCGAAGGTGATCAATTAGTGAGGTTCTACTGTATATATTAATTAAATATAATTACATTAACAGTTCATTAATACAGTTATATATGCATTAAAATTTGATATGGAAAAGTTTTAGTACTGAAATTATCTGTCATTTTTACTGTTTCTTACTATGACTATGTATGTTAAAAATTATTTTAATTTTTTATCTTTGAGATGATTAGTTGCCATCAATCATCTCAAAGATAAATCATCTCAAGACTGCTATATTAGATAAACTGATATTTCGTCACTTTAATAGGTTCAGTTAACATTTACTGCTGAAGCTTTACAGTCTATTGCTCACTTAGCAATGGAAAGAAAAACAGGTGCAAGGGGCTTGAGAGCTATTATGGTAAGCAACTTTTTTAATCTTTTTGTGGTTATGCCAGACTCTGATGGTCCTTAGTTTTTTTCTATGCCTACAGTGCAGCTATTTATGAATATTTCAAATTAATAATTATATACTAATCAATAACACCCTGAGCATTGTAAAAATAAAATGTTTTGCATAGTGATAGTTATTTAAAAAAAATCAGATGTTGTAATCTAAATAATAGTTCAAGGCAATTTTCATGCTGCAATCTTTAGTACAGTTTACTCAGAAGCTTACTCATTCATGGCTGCAAATACAGTATAAAACTGCCGAGTCTTTTAGTGAGGACAGTATTTTATTTTTATTAAAATAAATGGTATAATTGCGGTTTACCAAAAATATTGCATTTTGTGAAGAACAGTTTTAAGATTGGCAGTACTATGAGTATACCTCTGCTCTCCCAATGTACAATGGTTAAAAATACTATGCTGGAGGTGACTATATAGATGTGAAACAACATAAGCAGGGTTCTAGTTGTGGCATCTGCACTACACTGAGGAATGGCTGTTCCTTTGTGTGGTGAGGTGATGGTAGAACTTGATGCATTGTGACCACTTTGCTTAATGGAGGTTTGAATTGGTGTAACCCTTGTTTTGTTTCCAGAACAAAGCTTTCCATATCTTGTTACAGTCTAGGTCATACCTTTGGAAGTTATGACTAGCATCATAGTAAGATGCTATATTGGCTAGCATTTGCAAGCTGGTGAAATTTGGAGAGTTTGCAATAATTTAAATTTTTTGTTTATTTTACATTGTGAATTGTATTAATGGAATAGTTTTAAGTACGCTAATTATTTTGCTAAACTTATATTTTGTATTTATCTAAATATTTAACCATTATAGGCTTTTTTCTGAACTTTTTTTTTTTTTTAATTAATGTAGTTTTTGACTGTAAATGATGGTTATGCATTTTTATGTGCCAAATGTAAAGAATACAGTAAACTTAAGATAATGGCTTGCACATTTGTTTTCAAATTTTAAATGGTTTATTAAGTCGTATTAAGCATAATACGAAGCACTGTATTAGAAATTTTTAGCTTATTATAGTATTATCAATTAATCAAAAATAATATTAATCTTATTAAAATTCATTGTTAATTAAATTATATTTAAACAGAAATCACGACCCAGACTAGAGCTGCAGAGCAAATATCACAGGCTAGGAAGAGCTTTATGACTGGAGGAGAAACGAACGGGCCAATTCTCCAACACTTCACAGGCTCAAAAAATGTGCGAAATGTGAAGTGTTTGCCGACCTTTTTAAAACAGGACATGATCTAGCCAAAGAGGATGCTTTTGTGTGTGTGCTAGGTGTCTAGAGTGTCAACAAATTAGGTGCCAACTAACCATTCTGATGGGCATCTATGAGAGCTTGAGGTGTAGGGTAAATGTCCTCGAAGAAATTAATATGAGGGGCCCATCAAGCTTTCAGCGGCCCAGCTCAACAACGACAGAGCTCACTCTTGTGCATCAGGCAAAACAGAGGCAATCTCCAAGGCAGAATGCACTGGTCCCAAAGGAAGTAGTTATTGTTGGTGACTCTATTGTCAGGGAAATATACTATGCAAGAAGGATAGGTTGAACATGACCAGGGTATGTCTGTCAGGGGCAAAGGTTGATGACGTTGTAGAGCAGATATCATCTTTTAAGATCACCTTTTGTGCTCTTAAAAGATGATATCTGCTCTACAACCAATGACATTAAGAGTAAGAGATCTGCAGATTTACTCAACAAGTACAGGTCAATGTTGAAAAAAAGTCACAAGTTAGGGTTGAATGTGAAAGTGTCTGCAATTCTGCCCAGACAGGATAGGAGCGAGTATATCATGAGAGCCTTGTTGATCAATTTGGCCCTGGAGAGATTGTGCAAGGCTCAAGGGATAGAATTTTTTTTCAGCCTGGTCTGTGCTTGTTGAGAGGAGAGACTGCTTCTATAGGGATGGGGTACACTTAAATAGAAAGGGTGTAAAAATATTTGCTGTGCCATCGAGGCAGTGTTAGGTGGGTCAGAAAATTGCTAGCTTGTTGGTATACACAGACTAAAAGGTTAACAGTGGCCGCAGGAAGGGGCAAAAGTGATTCTTATACTGCTTCTATTAGAATGAGCAGCAGCCTTGAAAGTAAGATAATGGAAATATCCAGGACTGCTGGGAGTCAGTGAAACAAATAAATACGTGGGCTGTGTTAGGGTAACTAAAAATAGAAACAGGTGCATGTATACTTGCATGTACACCAATGCTAGGAGTATAGTTAATAAATTTGATGAGCTTGAAGTGCTAGTCAAGACATCAAAAGGGAGATATGGTTAGGATATCAGAGATGTGGTGTCACACAGATGTAAGCAGTGCAGAATTGGAATTTGAGTAATACAGTGTGTACAGGAAGGATAGACAGGACAGGAAGGGAGGAGGGGGTTATGCTGTTAGTTAAGAAACACAAAAAAAATCTAAGGAAGTACATCCAATTTATATTGGCCGACCGGGCTAGCCGAGTGGGTAAAGTACCTGCCCGGCAACCCAAAGGTCGCGGGTTCGATTCCCGCCTCGGGCTTGGATCAAAGTACTGCAAAAACCTTGGGAGGTGCAATATGGCCACAGAAGCCGATGCGCCAACAACTACCAAATCAAAAAAAAAAAAAAAAAAAACCAATTTATATTGGTGGACAATGCAGTGTTGAGTCTGTTTGGTGTGAAATAAGAACTGGCAAAAGAAAAATGAGAGTAGGTGTGTGTTATAGGCCTAATGAATCTGATGAGTATAATGAGCAATTGTGCAGAGAAATAGTGGGTTAGTAAATCAGAATGTCTTATAATGGGAGATTTTAACTTTCCAGATATTGATAGGAACTTGTGGGTTGGTCACTCGCACACTAGCAAGACTTTTGTGGATTTATTGGATGACTGTTTTCTACAGCAACATGTTCGAGAGGCAACCAGAGGGAGTAATAATCAGTGATTATTCATTCATTAAAAATTTGCAGATATAGGAACCACTGGGTGGATCCTTTATCTGCAAAAGATAAAAGGCACTAAAAGATAACTACCATAAAGGCTAAAGGGAAGGGCTTTTGCTTTCGTAAAGGTGACTACAGTGGTCTCAGACAATTTTTAAATTCTGTACAGTGGGATCAACTGATGTTGTTACCAACATTGAATTCTAAATGGGAAGCCTTCAGAGACTTAATTTTGGAGACTACTAGGCTTTTCATTCCAGCTAAGAAATACTGTTCAAAGTTTAGGCCTCAATGGATGTCAGATGAATTAATGAGGCTCGTGGCAGAGAAGAAAAATGTATGGGATGCATTTAAAGTATCAGGTGACACAGAAGCCTACGGCAGGTATAAAGTGGTCTGTAATCAAGTCACAAAGGAGGTTAGGCAGGCGAAGGCAGATTACGAGAAATCTTTGGCAAAGGATGCAAAGAAAAACAGCAAAGAGTTCTTTACTTATGTAAACTCTAGAAGGAAAGGGATGAATCAGATTGGACCACTTAACATTGATGAGTTGACTATTGATGATCATGCTCAGGTAGCTGATAAACTGAATGAGTATTTTGCATCTACATTCACACATGAGGAGTCATTCAATGAGGGGAGTGTCAGAAGTTTATCAAACTCTAACAGGGAGCGAAGTGATTTTGTAATAACTGAGAGCAAAGTGGAGGAGAAATTGTTGAGGATAAACATAAAAAAGGCACTTGGGGTGGATGGGATCTATCCAGTTATATTAAAGGAGGCAGCAAAGGAAGTAAGCAAACCCTTAGCCATAATTATGAGAGCTTCTTTGGACTCAGGGGAGGTACCCATAGACTGGAGATATGCAAATGTGACCCCAATTCACAAAGGAGGATCAAAGGCTGACACAAGTAATTATAGACCTGTTAGTTTAACTTCTGTTCCAGGAAAATTAATGGAGGCACTTAATAAAGAAGCACTGCAGGATCATCTAGACAAGACTTCAGTTATAGCTCGGACACAGCATGGTTTTGTTAAGGGAAAGTCTTGCCTGACCAATTTGATTGGATACTATGATGCAGTCACAAAAGAACTGGATGCAGGGAATAACTTTGATATTATATATTTGGACCTTAGAAAGGCTTTTGATACTGTTGCACATGGAAGACTGCTGCACAAATTGGAGCAGTGTGGCATTGGAGGCAAATTGCTGCTATGGATAAAGGGATGGTTGAGGGGGAGAAGACAGAGAGTGGTAATCAATGGACACTGCTCATCGTGGACTAATGTTATTAGTGGAATCCCTCAGGGTTCAGTGTTGGGTCCATTATTGTTTTCTGTATTTATAAATGATATTGATGATGGTATATCAAGCTTAATGTCCAAGTGTGCAGATGATACAAAGGTTGGCAGGGTTGTTTGTTTGTTGTTGTTATTTGGTTTTTAGGAGCATTAGCAACTAAGGCCATATTGCTCCGGGATATGCGGTGGTCATTCCCTGACCTTTCCGCATCCTCCATATTTGGTAGCTCACAGGCTCGAACCCTGGTCTAATCAAGAAGCATGTGCTACGCACTGCTGCTCCTGCCCACCTGGCTATGGAGGTGCCCCCAACTCTGTGGTACTACACTGACAGTGGTAGAGAATGAAACGGACCTGGTGGTAATTGTGCAGGCAGATATGAAGTTCTCTGCACAATGCAGACGCTGCAAGAATAGCTCATGGTGTCTTGTCAAAGATATAGAGGAATTTTTCTAGCAGGGATAAGGAGGTGATTATTCCCTTGTATAAGGCAATGGTCAGGCCACTACACCTTGAGTACTGTATACAGGTCTGGAGGCCTCATTTCAAGAAGGATGTAGAGCTGTTGGAACGAGTACAGAGAAGGGCAACAAGATTAGTGAATGGAACAAAGGGTTGCTCTTACGAAGAAAGGCTTAAGTTTTGCAAATTACAGTGTCTGGAGACTAGGCACTGGCGAGGTGATCTGATAGAGGTGTATAAAGCCTTGAATGGTTTGAACATGCTGAATGCCGATGGGATTCTTTCTCTTGCTCAGAATAATCACCTGAGAGGGCATAAATTCAGATTGAGGAAAGACAGATGTAGGATAGATGTGCAGAAATTTGCCTTTAGCCAGTGGGTATTTGGTTGGTGGACCAGACTTTCATCCCTTGTTGTGGAAGTTGATAGCCTAAATAAATTTAAGGCTCAGCTGGACAGGTATTTCAAACGAACGGAGGGGTGAAATGGAAGTGGGTTTTTTTTTTTTTTTTTGGCTGATGCTGCTTTCTTTCATCATATGCCTCTACTAATGCTAACCAGTTGCTCCAAATCTGAAACAGGAACCACAGTTATGGAATTCTAGCTTCATACAAAACAGATTGGAAGAACTTGCAAGAAGTTGTGGGCAAAACCCTACCCATAATGCTTATTTTCATGGGTAAACAAACTTCTATGCATGCATTGTTCATTATTGGTAACTGTCAAATGCACTTGTACACTCTACATACTATTCTCATATCAGAAAAATTATTTTCCACTGTCTGTTATAATTGCAAGAACCTTCATTGCTTGCCTACATTATTGGAAATAGTACAAATCTGGATGAACTATTTGCCTTCCTTAAGAGAATATGCATAAATGAACTCCTTTGATGCCAGATGAGTACATAAATTGTGATATAGCAATAGGCACATTTTGGCCTAAGTTGCTGTTATGTCATTAAACAGTCATACCACTACTACTTTTTATTTTAATATTTTATAGCTCTAATTAATCCTGAAGCTGTTGCTTTGAATATGCCCGATTTGGACCATATGCATTGGTTAATTTTTAAAAAAAATGTCTGTTTATTCTCTAGGATAGCCACACATAGGATTAATGGAGTTTATAACAACATTATGGTGATTCACAAGATTTTATTGTATTGTGCGGTATCACTTGAATCTGAATATGCAGTTGAGAACTACGTTGACTAGTGCAAATGATGCTTTATTTGGATTGAAACTGCATTTTGATTAATTTCTTTTAAATAAGATATTTGCGTTAACAGAATTGTTAATTGTTTTGAAATCCCATCTGACATGATGCATAAGCTAAAGTAAATGCACATTGAATGAATTTAAGTTCTGAAACTGTGAATACACTGACATAAATGCCACTCCTGAAAATTTTTACAAAGCCAAATAACACAACACTAAATATAATGCTTGTGGAAAGATTTTAATTTAACAGCTAAACATTACATTGTTTTGCTTCATAATTTAGATTAATTTCTCTTCAGCCTTTTCATAATGTTCTTTGCTTTTTGTGAAAAAAGATGAAAATGATAATTCCTTCACATCCAAACCTGTCTACACTTGGCATAGCGCCATGAAAGGTTTTGTAGAGTCATGGTATCTGCATGTACCTTTGTACCTAAGATCATTTATTTATTAATATTTTATTGCAGGAGGAGGAGGAGGCGGCAGAGACTTCAAATGTATAGATGCTTAATCTATCAGCAGAGATTCAAATATATGGATACTTAATCTATCATTAAGTTAAATTTATTAAATTAATCTATATTATGAAACAACATGGTGTAGTGTGTTTATTTATCATATTGTTTATTCTTGCTTTCACCATTGTCCTTAGACTCCTGTGTATTAAAAAAACTAATTAAAATAATTTTATTTTCATTTACATTGCTGATTCTCTCGTACGTAGTTGGATATTAACAAAGAATGTTTGACTATTGTAAATATTCAGTGTTAATTGCTATGTGATTTAATAATAAAACCAATTGCATTCATGGTGCAATTATTAATTTATGTCATTTATTTTTCAGGAAACTATCTTACTAGAACCAATGTTTGAAATTCCAGGGTCAGATATTATTAGTGTAAGTATAACAAAAGAAGTTGTTTTAGGGCATTCCCCTCCTGTATATATTAGAGGCCAACAACCTGTGACTGAAGAATTTGAAACAAAAGAATACGATACTGGAAATGAAGACCAAGAAAGAGCAGTGAATACATGAAGCATCCTGTATAGATTTCAGTATTATCTGACAAAAGATGAAATAGTTTCTTTCCTTTCTATCTTATAAATTTTCATGTACACACACACACACACTCTCAGAGAATAAGGACTGCGAAGTCAGAGTATGCACTGAAAATGTGGAGGGTATTCACAAGATCTTTTCTTTGTATAGTACTTTCTTTTATAATTACTTGAAAACCTTTAAAAGGGGGAATTTTTATGTACAATCTTATTTTGTACCCCTCATGTAATAGAAATTAAAGAATATAAATCAATGAGAAGAAAAGTGTTTTAGGGAGTTGTAGGAATGTTTTATCTGATAAGAATCACAATTTAAGTGTGATTTTACTTTTTTTTTTTGTGTCTAGTTTCTGGAATTTGCTATAAGCCACATAAAAACAAGCAGAACTACCTTAAGAGATGAATTATATAAATGCAAATATCAAATTTGGTTTAGATAAAAAAACAATTTGGATCTAGATTTAAAAAGAACAGATAGTTGTATTTTCTGCATATTAATATTTTTCTAATCAAAAAATGGTTTAGTATTTTCAGCCTTTTTAAAAAATTAATTTAGTATGAAATTAAACTGCTATAAAATTTGGCATTATATATTTCACACACTGATATTATTGCATAACAATTCTCATTAAGATGGTTGCCACAAACTAATTTAGAATGGCTGAATAAGAAAAAAAAAATCCTTTTTAATCTTTCATCTGTAAAATAATTTAATATTTTAATCTACTTTTTTTATGATAAAAAGAAATCACCAGTGTGTTAAAATTTATAAAAAAGAAAGTTAAATTTAGCAAATATTTTTACTTTTATGTATATAATTTCAATTATTTTAACTACGACTAGAGTTTAAGAACGTTATCACTCTGTGTAAATTTAGACTCAGATGAATAGTATTATTTGCACTATAAATTATACTTTAGGTATTATTTTATAAATGAATAGATATATTGCTGTTAAGGAGTTGGAGGGGATCAGTGGCAGTCAGATACTGAAAGATGAATATTCTGAAATTGTAAAACTAATTTCAATTTATGTGTAAAAGAAAGTGGAATATTTTTATATTTCATACCAGTATAAACAGGTAAAACAAGTCACTTTTTTTTTTTTCTCATTACACAATTTTTATTGTACAAATGTTCAAATGGTTTCATCAGTTCTGTAAACGTATTAGCTAATTTGTAGCTAATTGTGTTAATTTGTTAAAAGCTAAACTGGCCTTTTTTTATTCACATAAAATGTACATTCCTGGTACTGGGTGTACATATGTTAATATTAAATTTATATTGTATCAGACATCAGTAAGTGGAATAATAGAAGAAAATATTTATATGTAATACAATTTTCACTTGCCACTTAAAATTGTTTGATCAGCTCATACTCCTAATTCTAACTAGGTTATGAAGGTAGCATATGGATTTTTTTTTTTTTTTTTTAAAGTAAAACTTTAGCTTTGTTTTGCTTGAATTCCTTTAACTTGTTCCAATACCTTGAGGTATTGGTAATATAATAAAAAGTAATTGCTTAGATGAACTTAAGTATACTGCATCAAAATATTGAGCATAACATACAGAACAGTTTGAATTGTCTTAGGTTTAGTGTGGCACTTTTTTTTTTTTTTAATTCTTCTTAATTGTTGATTCAGTATTTGCATGCATCTCAATCCATTAAAGCATGCATTTGCAGGGTTTGTTTTTTTTTTTTTTTTTTTTTGGGTCCAAGGGCCATATTAAGAATTAAACTAATTTTTTTTTTTGCCAGAAACGTAACCCAGCACCACAACGGTAGTGTTATAAATTGCTTTAGGATCAAATGTTTTAAGAGATTTTGTCATTTGTTTGGAGAGGTACGTGTTTGAATCCTGTGAGGTTGGAGGAATTCTAAAAGTGCATTCAACTGAAGCGGTAGCTAGCTGATTTCAGGTGGAGGGAGTAGGTGTTCTGTGAATTATTGCAGATTTTTCAGCCGAAATGATATGAATATCAGTCCATGAACCACTTCTACATACAATGCAGTATGTAGAAGTTGTTCATGCAGTATGGATGTAGATGCTACATCCACGTACTATATAATTATAGTACATGAATGTAAAATGATTTATATAGTATATCTAATGTACTATATAAATCATAAAACAATAACAAAAAGTCGAGTGAACACCAGCTGTCTCTGTAAAATATCAATTTCAAGAAAAGGTGCCAGTTTTAATTTGCCTGGTAATGGAGGTGAATTCCTTTTCACCTAATCCCTATTTGGCATAATAAAGTATGCTTTCCATTCCCTCTAACAGAGAACAACTAAATATGTTCATATGTGTATAATGTGAATTACATAAACAAAATTTTACTGGCAATTAGGCCGTAAATTAAGACAGTTGTGCAGATTCGGTTTAAGTACAGTGTATTTGCAGGCAAAAATTTTCCTCTATTATGTTTACTATAAAACATTGTGCAGTGCCATAACAATTAATAAATTCTCTTCTTTTTTTTTTTTTTTTTTTAACTTTAGAGCTGATCATTTATTACTGTTTGTTTTATCAGTAAATAAATATTAATCTCTCAGTTTTGTTTATTTTTCATAAGAATGCTTCAACTCTAGTTGAATAAATAAGAAATACCTACCTTCATTCTCATTAGAAGCAGAGTTCTATTGAGACAGAAAAGAAATAAACTTAAATATCAGTTGTTGTTTATTGGTGGAAAATGGAAATTATTGAAAAATATATAGTAGCATAATTTGGATGTGCTAGTATACATAATGGCAGGTCGTTAAGATTTAGGCAGCTAAATGCCTTTGAGGTATCGGTATGGGATATTTACATGTGTTCAGTAGTTCGTTTTGGTGAATAAAAAACCCAAGCTTTTGGAAGAAAACTATTCAGTCCTTTCCTAAACCTGATTAAGTCAGTCACATTATATAAAAAAGTAAAGTGCAGCCATTATCAACCCACTGCAGGATGGAAGCCTCCTCAACAATTCATGCTGAGGGAAATGGACCATAATTTGCCATGCTGGTCCAGTGCGGGTTGGCAGATCGACCGTATTCAGCAGTCAGGGGCTTGAACCCAGGTCTACTCAAAGAGCGTGTGCTATTGCACTCCTGCTCCTGACCACTCGGCTATGGAGGCCATTGTATATAAAAAGCCATAATTAAAATTCGCATGCCATTTCCATGCAGTGTGGAGGGACAGCAGTCATAAGCATTGTGTTACCCACAACCACCTCAGGACAGAGATAAATAACAGAAAATATTAATACTGGAGAGCAGTTTTGATAGCTTTATATTTTACAGAAAATACTGTATAAGATCAATTTATTATCAAATTGATAGTTATGATTGATTACAGTTCAATCAAAACTGCTGAGCAGTCAAGGACCTGAAATAATTTAGCCACTTTAGTGAGAGATTATGTTATAAAGAACACATAACTCTGATAAAGCTACCAAACATAATATATGTATTGAAAACTGTGTGTAAGGAACAAATGGGACTACCAGCAGAAATGCTTTTAAAAAAAACAAAAACAAAAATGAACTCCCTTATATCACATGATATTCAATGGCACACATTCCATAGTTCCAGATACAATTAGTATTTGGAACTATGGAATTAAGAGTAGTCAAAGTTTAAGGGTGTACATTAGTTGCAGAGAAAAGGAGTTGGTAATCTGATCAAGAGATCTGAACAACATACTAACTATAATCAAAATTCTATCACTTACGATAACATTCATGAAAGTAGATAAAGCACAGAGCCGGGTTATGGTTCTCAGTAAAATAAGAGTAAGTAAAATGAAAGTTACAATGCAAATATATTAATTAATTAAAATAAAATAAAATTAATGTAGTTCTAAATGGAATGGCATGGCATAGCATAGATGGAGATTTGATTCTCCACCTATGCAAGTTTTGATTCTCTTAATTTTCAGTATTATCTATCAACCCTGGGCAGTTGGATGATGTCATAGACAATCTTATATTTAAGTAAAATTTGGGGACAAAAAAAATTAGTTCCTAACTTTCCTTTGTGGCTAGGTGAGACTTCTCTAATGTTTACTAAGCATCCCTAGCCAACAGAGATAAACAAACAAGTTGCTTAAAAATTAAACACTTTATATATGAATAATAAAACCAGATAAAAAAAATATACAGTATAAGCAAAGGAAGTGTTAAATATTTATATTACTTTTGCATTAAAATTTGCATGAATACATTAAACTAAGTTCTCGGTGACAATCATTTTGTCAATTGTTATGCAACCATTTGGAGATTGGATAAATTCTTGAAGGCCTCTTCAGTTAATGCTGTAATAAAGTGATCTCAGGCAAGGGAATAGTGTTTCTTTTGTGAGTTATTATAGGCTTTTAGCCTGCACATGAAAATTGGCCCGAGTGCGCGCGCGCACACACACCTATACAGATACAATATGACTTAAGATGCTGATGTGCCATAAAACTCACAAAAAACAATGCTAACTTTTAAGAAATTTTCACGTTCATTTCTTCTGAGCTAAATCTCTTATTCCCTATTATGTTTGATCCTCATATTTGCAGCAGTTGTGTAATTTTGTCTATTTGTTTTATTTATTTATTATTGTTTTTTTGACTAATGTATTGTTTTAATATTTTAAATTTAAGAAAACATTAAATCAAACATCCAAATGGGGGAGATTTTAATAAAAAAAACAAATAATAAATAACTATAATATCAGCCTGATTGTTATTATGAAAACCAGTTAAATCTATAGGGAAGGGATAAAATACCCTTTTCACAGATTATTTATTTTTATTTTATTTTTATAAAATTAAAATCAAATATAGCACTGTCCCACAGTGGTACCTACTTGAACAAATTAAACATAAAAGAACCAGTGATAGTAAAAAATAGTTTGTCATGTTAAGATGCAGGAAGATAATAAAAACCCTGCATATACATGACCCTTACCAATGACTTTTTTTTTTTTTCATTTAAAAGACATCTGAAACTAAAGTTAATTTATTTTATTTATTTATTTATTTTCTCAAAACAAGAACTGTAAGCATACCATGTAAGTCCCTTGAAATTTTCTTTTACTTTTATCAAATTAATCTGTGGAAGGTTCCAGGACCTGTATGACAATCGGATTGGTCCAGTATTATTATCAAGTTCGGAAACTGCTTGAGAAGAACTATAATAACTTGTGTGATAATAACATATATGAACTATAATAACCTGTGTGATAATAACATATATGAACTATAATAACCTGTGTTGGGATTGCTGTCTGGATGGATCTTCTAGAAGAGCCCAACTGCCACTGAGAGAGATCCAGTAGGTAGCTGGCTCTAGGTAATTCAGCAGCTCAGTCTGAACTGTGGAAGATCTTAAACACATGCAACTGTATTTGAAGGCCTAACTGAATAGGAAAATTTTAAGTGGAAAATATGGTGGCTGCATTCACAAACGTGTGCAAGAGAGAGAGCCCTCTCTGCAGATAGAGGGGGATGTATTACTGCTCAGCAGTAATACATCTCCATTTACAGGGGACAATAATAAATGGTTCATATGAAGCTCCTGAGTCCCTCATTGTAGTTAAAATACCCAGATTATATTTAGAAATTATGTTATATATATTTTGGCATCAGCAAAATTAGTTACGATTATGGATTGAAATAATAAAATATGTTTATTGCAGTGAAACCCCAAACATCTAATTGTAATTGTTCATTCTTACAGCAACTATCATAGATTTAGGTAACAAATGAAATACCGTTTTTTTTTTATTCCATTGGTTAATATTTGCCATTTACTAGAGCAGTGGCCTGTGACATGCCAGAACACTTCGTTGGTTCACTTGAGAAAGTCACTTAATTTTTTTACAAAAATAGTCTGTTTATTTTATAGATCTCGATAAGATTATGACAGTTCATATATGTATGTAATTTGTACAAATTATATATCATAATATAAGGATTGTTAAATGTACAGATAAAAATTTGTTTGAATTTGAATATTGACCCAATAACTAAAAACGTAGGATCAAATGGACAAAAACTGACCCAATATATATATATATACAGGCACTCCTTGACTTACGTACTTAATTGTTTTTTTTTTTTTTTTTTTATCAAGTCTGTTTTGTATGTAAGTCCAACTTCAGTCTTGTAAATGCTAAATACATGTACAGTACAACACAACTCACTGAGATTGTAATTGTATATCATAATATAAGGATTATATTATGATATACAATTACAATCCCCCAGTTATAACCCCCAAACTTCACCAGACCACATGCACAGTATTGTTTACAGCGTTTTATGATTTGTAATAGAGTTGAATGAGGCGGAAAAAACACACAATGAATAATAATGTATAGTATACAGTATTTATTCAAAAGTAATTTATTCTAATACCTGTAAACAGTACTGTATAGCATATAAACAAGATACAATATACAAGAACAAAAATAAACAAGAGTTTAATTTGCTCACATTATTTTTGGTGTTGATCACTGATTCTGGTGATCTGGGAGCAGATTGACTGGTCATGGTACCACCTGTGGATGCCATATGTTCACATCCACTTTCTTGAAAAACTGGATTTTAACCTGCACAGGTTTTCTTCTTCTTTTTGTAGATTAGTTTTTAGATGGAAATGGCACTGTTTACACCTGCTGCCACTTTGGTGAACCACTCAATGTTAGAATCTTTAAAGATGATAATGCTTTATCTATTAAAGAAAAAACTTCAGCTGGCTGCTTGCAGGTGATATTTTTTCAACAACTTCTTCCACTTCAGTGGCCTCCTGCTCTCCCTCTTTTTTTTTTTCTTCCAAAACTGCTTTTACGGTCATTCCACCCTCTCCTTCCGTTGCTGTTAAGGCTTCCTTAAAAGCTCTTTGTGTGCAATAAGCCTTGAATGTAGCAATAACTCCTGATCATTGGATGTAAGAGGGAGGTGGTATTGGGAGGCATACACCACCTTAACATTAGAATGAAAATCATCCAGGTGAGGTTGGTTGGTTATTGGACGTTTAATGGCGCATCAGCATCTAAGGCTATCGTGTGCCAACCAGGTGAGGTGAATAGCCAAGGGCATTGTCCAGTAATAACAGGATCTTGGTAGATTGTTTTCAGCACAGTACTTTTCTACCTGTGGTATGAAATGTTTGTGGAACCACTCCTTGAAGATTTTGAGAGTAACCCAGGCATTAGAGTTAGACATCCAGATAACTGGAAGTGAAGCCTTGGTAATGCCTTTGTGTGTGTGAAAACTCTTGGATTTTCTGCATGGCACACTAACAGTATTATGAGTTTGCAGTTGTTGGCAGCATTTCCCCCCAGCAGTTGAGTTAGCCAGCCCTTTGCTGCCATGTATCTGGGCATTTTCTTTTCCTGCTTCATAAATATATGTGCAATCAAGCATTTTTTTTTTTTTTTTCCAAAACAAGCCAATTTTGTCTACATTAAAGATCTGTCCTGCTTGTAATCTTAACAATAATGTTCTACAAGAACTCTGGATATTGTTTGGCAGCTTTCTCATCAGCACTAGCTGCCTTACCACTCATTTAATGTGTATCAGATTTGTTCATTGCCCTGAAGCATTGGAACCATCCATGACTTGCATTAAAGGTCTCTTCAGCAGCACTTTCACCATGTTTAACCCTTTGTCTTCAAAAAAAATTTTTGCTTTTTTTTGAATGAGCTGTAGGCTACAAGGCATTCATTTTCGTTGCTTACCTTTCAGCCATATACTTAAGTTTTTTTCATTTCCTCAATCACTGGACTTCTTTTCTTATTATTGTTGACTGCATTGTTACAGAATGCTTTACATGTTCAAGAATTCACTTTTTGTCTTGGAAAATTGTGTTCACGGTAGAGCAATCCAAGTCCAACTCGTGTTACATCAGCCTACTTCTAACCATTTTCCACTCATTTTACAATGTGTAGTTTTATTTCCATTGTAATAGAGTGGCATTTACCATCTGCTCTCACTTCTTTTTCTCTTTGGGGCCATGTTAGGGAAATAATATCTTTTGTAACAGGAAAAACACTGATTCTACTCTGAACAAAAACTAACAGATCAGGAATAGAAAAGCAGCAGCTGATGCAGTGTTATCATATACACAGCAGCTGATTTTGGTACTTCGTGCACATGGTTCAAAACTGTCTATATATTTTTGATATACTGTACAGCATTATTAATTTTGAGAAGCTTTGTATGTATTTACGAGTTGTACGTAAGTTGTTTGTACATAAGTAGAGGAATGCCTGTACTGTGTGTATATATATATATATATATATATATATATAAAAAAAAACACGATGACCACTGTTCATCAACTGTACTAGATCATTGTTTACAGTGTTGACTGCCACATTTTCAGCAACCAAGATTATTTTCTGACTGAATTCATTACACTGACACTGCAGATAATGAAATATAATTTTTTGTTTGAAGTTAAATTTCATTTCATGAATTATTGCATTCATTCTTAATAAGTTGTCCTAGAGAAAAATTATAACTCTGTATCTGACTATTACTGCGAGTAATTGCAGAAATATATGAAGCCCCAAGGTGGAGTTGTAATGAAATATTTATCAAAATTGTAAATTGAGTAAAATTTATATAATTTTTTCCCTGGTAAAGTACAAACTTGTAGAAGCTATTCTACTAATTTCGTAATCTGTTGGAAATGCCTATAATTGATCTTGTGCAACCTTATATATCTTACTAAGAGGTGTCATCTCTACCTTTCCTAATATGAGTACATTTCATATATGATATGATAGTTTCAAATATTAAAAAAACAAACTTAAAGACACTTTCTTCTTTATTCAAAATGCTCTACAACAATTAATTTAAATAGTATGTAAGTTACAATTATTGTCCAAGATTAATAATTTCATTTGAACAACAGTAATAAGAAAAAATACTAAATATTTCTTGGTTATTATGTCTAATAGGAATTTATATTCATCAAACAAGTGTAGGGAGTTTTTGTATAAATGAAATTCTTGTACAGTAAAATGTAATGCTTATTATAAAAATTTAAAAACAATAACACATTGTTACATTTTTTTCACAAATATTTCATTTTTAAACCTGTTAATTTTTACTCAGCTTAAAGGGAAACTAAATCTCATGAAATAACAAGCCTGCTCCTAGATATTAAAAGTTTCACAGAGCAAATAAATTATTCTTGTTTACTCTTTAATCTCTGCATTGTTAAGCATTACGTCTGAAACATACACAGATTGTTAATGTGGGATGTAGCTTCAGGGTTGTTCAGGACATGAAATATGAAACAAGTTTATATTAAAATGTCTCTGAATGGTTTTGGAGCTGTAGCAATTTGGATTTTAAAAAATGGCTATCGAGTTTTCAATAGTAAAAAATAACAAAATAAATAAGGATGAAGAGAGGCTTACCTAAAATGTTTATTCATACTATGTCCAGGCTTGATTAGTCTTATTTATTTTATTATGTTTCCATTTGAGACTCCATAACTGTTAAGAATCAGGTGAATTTTTAGGTCCTGAATCAATCCTGGAATTCCACTTGCTATGAAAAACATTGTGTGTGTGTGTGTGTGTGTTATTAGCCATATGGTGCAAGGAAGCCTGGGGCTTATGCTGCACCAGCCAAAAAAATTCCCGAGTTACCCAGAGAGAGAGACAGAGAGAGAGAGAGAGTAAAAAGGAATCGCCAAGAAAGAGAAGAATGATGATATCCAGCTCAGGACCCTGGGTGTGCCAAGCCCATCCTCACCAGATGTAAGCCGTGTGTGTGTGTGTGTGTGTGTGTGTACGAACTCATGGAGGAATTTGCTTTTACGCTTATGATATAAGAATTATTAAAATTTTCACCCATTCAGATAACATGGCTGATGATGCACTTTATGCATTTTTGCATTGGTTAAAGTGCACCAAAAATGCATCATTTTTGGTGCACTTTAACCAATTGTATTGTAAGGTTCCTAATATTCCTTTTTATGGTTTTCCTTCTATAAGCAAAAAATGTATTGCTTAGGGTTACTATTTTTTCCACTTCATATCTGGGAACAATGGATTTAATGATATATGCTTAGTTTCCATAAAGTATATGGAAACTAAGCATATACTATTCTGTATTTTTGGGACATAATTAATGAATGAAATTATTATTTCAATACAGTGCAACCTTGCTGTAACCCTCCCTCTTCATACCATGATTTCAGATATAACGTGGATATGATCATGTCGTCCAAAACAAATTATGAAAAAAAGCAGTGTTCAAAGAACTAGCAATTTCATATTGGAAACTGGAAAGAGTGAATACTGTATCTACTCTACATCCTACTACCATATTTCCAAGAGGGAAAATTAGCTAAAAATTGGTTGTATATTTGCTTGATGTATTTAGTTGCAGAGTAATTTTTATACATAATAGGACTCGTCAGAGACTAATTACTATAGACACCCAATTTTTTCCCTCAGCAATAGGAGTATAACAGTGCAATGCTAATTCAAAACAGCTACCTGTGGAGGGGAATGTGGCTACCGTTCATCTAGTGCATTACATTAGTTACATAGTGAATTTTTGTAAACAACAGCACACAATATCCTCTTTTTTTTTTTTTTTTGACTAGAAGATACACTTAGGATAGCAAAAACTACGAAGGGCTAAACCAGGCAAAAATATACACAAACTGACAAGTAATTTATGGAGAAATCATATGGCTTCACTTTGGTACCATGATAGACCTGACAATTTGGTTTTGATATTATTTTCTCAAAACATGGTAAATTCTAGGGCATTAAAAATAAACACATGGCAAAATTGGCAAAATTACGACTGAAGTAATGACCACCATAAGAAAAAATTATATAGTTGAAAAAAAAAAAACTTATATAAAGATTTAAGAGTGCAGTAAAACAAAATGCAGTATATTTCAAAAGTGTGGAATTCCAGAAGGAAGATCAACAGTTGGAAGAAGGAGGGAAGAAAAATTGCATTCATTTGTTAGACTCCATAGAAACTGAAGTAGCTCTCCAAAGAAAGGAAACTAGACATTGTGAAAACAGTGATATGGTACCTATGCTTATACAAGTGGTTTCTACAGAAATGTAGTGGAGTATTGATAAAGGGGGTAATTTTGAAAGCACGGGCACTTAAATTTCTAAGCTACTTGGTGGAGATGACACATTTAAAACTTCTGAAGAGTGGGTTTAGAGATGGAAGGCTTGTTATGGAATATCCCAAGTTAGTTTTGTTGGTGAATCTGCATTTGGTGACATTACAGCAGCAGGAAGCACTTCCTGAATTTCTGCATAATGTGATCCAAAGTGGCAAATTCACAGATGGGAACAGTTGTATGACTGTGGTGAAACAGCAGCATACTATGAACTTCTCTCCAAGTCACTGGTTATTAAAAAGGCACCCAACAAAACAGGCATGAAAAATAACAAAGATAAATTACTGTACTAACAAGGCTGGAAATCACAGACTAAAGCCATTGTGCATCAGTAAAAGTCAAAAGTTCCCAGTGTTTTTAGCACTTCAACATGAAATCTCTACCTGTGATTTATAAAAATAACTCCGATGTTTGGATAACGAATGATATTTTTGCTGAATAGTTTGTACTGTTGGTGAGATGACACTTATTTTCCAAAATACTTGTAAGGCCCTGTTACTGCTACAACACTGCCTGACTCATCCTCGGAAATTCAATTTCTAGAATTTCTGAAAACATTAACACTGAAAGAGTTTGCATATGATACTGGATTACTGAGTGAGAGAGTTGAAAACTGCTGGAAGAAATGAATCAGAAAAGATGAGATCACTAATAATAACTTTGAATTAGCAGCATTTTCAGAACAAGAAGCAAAGACTGCTTGTAATGTATTTAGTGTCAGTCTTGGAGCAGATGACCTGGCTGCTTGGATTTGGGGTAGATCAGAAGCTCAAGTTGCACATTACCAACAAGGAAGAAAATGCAGCCTCTGTGAACAGGTGGAAAGACATTTTACAAATGGAAAGTCAGTGATATAGGGAGTGACTCAGAAGATAATGTGGATGATTGTGTAAGGAAAAAGCAGCAGAAATTAACAAAATGCTTGAAAACATTAATGAAGTGATAGTGAACATCAATTATTGCATCTGGCCATTATTAAGAATTGTGTACCGAAAACACGCTATTGTCAGTTCCAGAAAACTAAATTAAATGATTATTTCAGAACAGATGCATAAAATGTAAGTCCATAACAGCATTGTGTATTAGTAGAATGTAAAGGGAATGACATAACCTTTAATACTTTGTCTTTTAGTCTGTACACTCGTAAAACATTAGTAAATAAAATATTTATTTACTAAGTAAAGTGAATTTATGTTAAAAAATAACTGGGAAAAAAATGGTAAAATTTTTTCAGCTATAACGCGCTTCGCTTATAACAGAAGTATTAGAGTTATTGCCTGACATCTACATTATATAGAGGTTGCACTGTATTAATTAATATAATTTTAATAATAATGATTATAAAATTATATGAAGTTGGCACTATCTTCGTTTGTTTAATTTAAACTGTTAAGTTAATCCAGTGGTCATAATGCTCATAGCAGAACAAACTCTTTTCCTTGGCAATGAGTTATCCAAGTATTCCACTAATTTCAAACAGATCACATCACCATACAGTTAATTGCTAAAGGGTTAATCTTCCAGTTGCATTATTTTCAAACAAATGTGTTTGAAAGTTATGAAATACCAAGGCAACTTCTGAATGCAAAGTTTATTCTTTTGTAAGCAAGAGTATTGGATTAAGTAGGCAGTTTAAATCATGCTGGCCTAATTACCATATAATTTCAGTAAGAGACTAATAGCAATTAGCTGTTGTGTAATAATTGATTTAAATAACAAAAATCAGTCATTTTTAAAATAAATCATAAATTCAGTTATTTAGAATCTTTAACTCCATTCATTGAAGACATTTACCAAAACCAGGTTATGCCATTATTGATGGTCAGACTAATGCAGCCATGGTAGTGGTGAATGAAAATGTCATTGATGACCATTTGAGAGACATCATGAAGTAACATGCA
This sequence comes from Mastigoproctus giganteus, assembly GCF_048544385.1. Classification (NCBI taxonomy): domain Eukaryota; kingdom Metazoa; phylum Arthropoda; class Arachnida; order Uropygi; family Thelyphonidae; genus Mastigoproctus; species Mastigoproctus giganteus. Next base: position 30,908,585 of record NC_143576.1, read on the forward strand.
GAATACTAACCTGGAAAAAAAAAAGAGTAGTCTCAAATACGGTTTGTTTTTGCAGCCCTTGTGAGTTGCATTTCTAGAGAGACATTCTAAAAATCGGATATAAACTGTGATGTGCCATTGAATAAAACAGTACAGATAAGATTGTCAAAATAATACCATTAAAACACTAACTTTCAAAGGAAATCAACCTTTTGTACTGGAAGCCATTACTCAGCATATAGATTAAACAGGAAAATGGTAAGTCACAATTGAGAATCACAAAATTTCTTCTATATAAGTATGATGAAAAGGGCATTTCTGTGCATAAATAAATGGATTATTTTGGAAAAACTTGAAATTAACATTATAAATGAATCTGACATTTCAGTACGACTATACCTGCATTGCTGCTGAAGTTCTATTGGTTCAGGGACCTGGAAATACAAGGAAACAAAGGGTCTACCAAAAATAGGATTTTTTTTTTTATATATATATATCTGTCCTAAATACTGTCAAACTTGTCAGGGATGAAGGATGTAGAGAAACTGCTTCTCATTGGTGCCATAGGGGTGATGTCATTTGTCCACTGGGTGAAATGATGGGCCTTTTGCTTGGCTTCTAGTTGGACTGATCTCCTGAGCCAAGCCCTGTGATGGGTGTAGGGCTGTTGATGGATACTTCAGCTGTCATTGGGCAAAATCCGAGTGGTAGCATGTCCGTTGATCTGCTGACTTTGCAAAATCCGAGTGGTAGCATGTCCGTTGATCTGCTGACTTTGCCATAGAGCGATCCTGTTGGATAGTGGTTTGCAGTGGTATCCTATTGGACTGGGAGGCAGTGCTGACTGGAGAGTCAGGGGATTGCTGAACAAGTGTCAAAGGATGTAGAGATATCTCTCTGCCTATTTGTGTTTGAAGTGATCTGCTCCTTCATTCTTGAGCACAGCTTGTATAACTGGCATTCTACTTGGTACACTATTTTTGCTGTCTGGGTAGGTGTTGGTGTAGAATTTCTGCTGATCGGTTTTGTATTTTTGTTTCTGTAGCATGTTCAACATTATATCTGTGAAAAATCCTAACTCCACCAATGCCAGAATGTTAAGGAAAAATAATGGATAGAATATTGCTGCTCTGCCCCTCCTTGTGTTTGGAGAGTTGACATGAATTCATCAACCAGTTTTTTAATGATTCAGTTGAAACTGGAGTGTTCATTGTTAGCTGCTATGAGCTTGCATTGAGCGTAATGGCTGTGATTATGGAGTGGATGGGGATCAGATTCTTGAAGCTGGCATTTCACATTGTTATAATGGTTTGGTCTGAAGTGAAGATTAATGTCTTTGTCAGTGGGCTGTTAAACTTGTGTTAATGAAATTTCTTGTGTGCTGTCGATAGACTAGTAAAGGGAGAGATTGGCTGCTTTACATCTCCAAGAAAGAAGTCGTTTAGTTTTGTTGAGGAAAGGGTGAAATTATTCACGCCCCCTTTGTTATGGTTCCATACTGGTATATAATTGACAAAGCAAACCCATAACTTAGACGGGAGGCTTGATATGGGGGAACCCACCATTTACCCCCACACACTTGGGGGGAAATGGTGGGTTCCCCCATACCAAGCCCTTTCTAAGTGATTGATTCAACCCTTAGCATGATTGCAGACTAGTTTACTGTAAGCTTTATTGTTCATGGTAATCTATAATTATTCAATGCATTTTTATTTTTTCCACTAGTGTTATCAATTCATCTGATATCCATTTGAGTCCGGACTTTGAGCAGCATCTCTTAAGTTGGTATATAAAGCTTAGCAGCTTCTACAATTACTTTCGTGAATATTTCCCATTTGTATTTGGTAACAGCATCAGTTGGACCCAACAAAGAGAATTTAAAAGCATTAGCATTAGTAGAGGTGTATGATGCAAGAAAGCAAGTTTATGCAGCATCAGCCAAAAAAAAAACACTTCCACTTCACCCCTCCGTTCGTTCGAAATACCTGTCCAGCTGAGCCTTAAATTTATTTAGGCTATCAACTTCCACAACAAGGGATGAAGTCTGTTCCACCAACCAACTACCTGCTGGCTAAAGGAAAATTTCCGCACATCTATCCTACATCTGTCTTTTGTCAATTTGAATTTATGCCCTCTCAGGTGATTATTCTGAGCGAGCAAGAGGAAGAATCCCATCGGCACTGAGCATACTCAAACCATTCAAGGCTTTATACACCTCTATCAGATCACCTCGCCAGTGCCTAGTCTCCAGACACTAATTTGCAAAACTTAAGCCTTTCTTCGTAAGAGCAACCCTTTGTTCCATTCACTAATCTTGTTGCCCTTCTCTGTACTCGTTCCAGCAGCTCTACATCCTTCTCGAAATTAGGCCTCCAGACCTGTATACAGTACTCAAGGTGTGGCCTGACCATTGCCTTATACAAGGGAATAATCACCTCCTTATCCCTGCCAGAAAAATTCCCGTATATCACTGTCAAGACACCATGAGCTACTCCTGCAGCCCATCTTGCACAACCATCTCCAGGTCCCTCTCACTCTCCACCACTGTTAGTGCAGCACCACAGAGCCGATACGTCACTCCAGGGCCACTGTCTCCCACATGCAGCACCCTACACCCATCAGTGCCAAATCCCACCCCCAGCTCATCCGCCCAACCCCTTCAGACCCTGCTGCAGCAGCAGTGCACCGTCACTAGTGCCCTCAACAACCCCTGCACCGTCTGCAAACTTGGACACCAAGCCCGACATACCATCATCATCACTCACAAACACAGAAAAGCAAACTGTTCAAGACTTGCAATTGCCTTTACAAAAGCCATTCCTTTACGTGGACAGTAATTATATTTTTGAGAACATCCGACATATATGATCACTGTCATTTAGTGGTTCCTTTATCTGTAAATTCTTAATACGCAAAATCCCTGCATCCACAATAAAAGAGTGGCACCGTGTTTCCGATATACCAACAATACAAAGGGTACTAGGAAAGTTTTGCAATACAGCTTTGTTTATTTAATTTTTTCAAAGTAATTTCCTCTACATTCAATACATCTCTCCATCCTCCGAAACCAATCTTTAAACCAGTTCTGCCAAGTTTCACAAGGGAGTAAAGCACACTCGTTGTCCCAAGCCCGTAGAACGTCCTCATCACTGGAAAACCGCCTCCCTTTTAGCTTCATTTTCACATGCGGGAACAGTGCAAAGTCGCAGGGAGCAAGGTCTGGACTGTAGGGAGGGTGCTCCAGAAGTTTCAGTCCTGTCGTGGTCAAATATTCGGTGCAGGCTTTGGCGCGGTGTCCAGGTGTCCATTCTTGACTTTGGCCGCAGGTTCTTCATAGATCCAATGACTTTAGGCAGGCATTGTTCAGTATACCACTTAGCTGTGACTGTCTTCTGCGTGTCCAAAACGACATGTTCCACAATTCCACTCGATTTGAAAAATACAGCTATCATTTTCTTCTTTACAGATCGGGATTTTCTGACAATTACGGGTGTGTCGTCATCATCAAAGACCCAAACTTTGTTTTGAGCCTTGGTCGGCAGATCGTAATAGTACAGCCAAGTCTCGTCACCTGTCACGATGTTGTTCACATACCGAGATTGTCCCTTATCAAACTTTTTTAACATCTCCCGGCACCAGGTCACATGTTGTGTCATCTGCTCTTCAGTCAGTTGATGCGGCACCCAGAGAGAACAAAGTTTCTTCACGTGCAAATGATCTTGCAGAATCGAACGAATTGCTGGTGCATTTAGGCCCAAAGTATCCTCTATCTGTTGGTAGGTCACTCGCCTGTTTTCGTCAAGCATTTTCCTCACAGCAGTAACGTTTTCCTCCGTAACTGACGTTCGTGGCCTTCCCGGCCTCTCAGAATCCTCCAGAGTGAAATTTCCCCTTTGGAATTCTCTATACCACCTGAATATCGTTGTACGATGTGGACAATCATCATCTAGTGCAAGAGTCATTTCTTCTAAGCACTGGTCTATGGTTAAACCACGCACGAAATTATACAGCAAAACTGTCCTTATCTCATTTCGTGACCACGATGCCATCGCAAGCACTTTACGCTCTCACTACTAATGAATAACTGAGCCCATCGACTTGGCGCGGCGGCTACTATGCACGTATGAACATGTCTCAACATGCAGCAACAAGCAGCTTCCTATGATTCATTGTTGCGTCATATTGCAAAACTTTCCTAGTACCCTTTGTATTAGTAATGGCAAATGATACTAGAAAGAAAGCTTACAGAGCATCAACAAAAGAACTTCCCATATCATCTATCCATCTGCTCTAACAGCTTGGCTAATTCTTCCTTGAATTATTCCAACTACTCACTCCCACAACACCAAATGAAAGTTTGTTCCAACAGTCAACTACCTGCTAGGCAAAAGCAAATATACACCCATCTGTTCTGCAGCCATCTTATCTTAACTTGAATTTATGCCTCCTCATGCATAGTCTAATCAAGAGGGGGACATGCCATTGGCATTGAGCTTACTCAATCTATGCAAAGCCTTAAAACACCTCAATCAGATCTCCTTGCAGGTGCCTAGTCTGAAGGTTCTGTTTGCAAGACTTTCTTGGTAAGAGCATGCCTTTGTTTATTCACCATTATAGTTGCTTTCCTTTGTACCAGTTTTCCAAAAGATCCACATTGTTCCTAAACCTAAAATGAGGATGCTATGTATCCCAATGATTGCCTTATACAATGGGAATCGCATCATTAACCCTGCTGGTAAATTTTTTATATCGCTGACAAAACACCAAAAGTAACCCATCTCTACTGCTCAGAGAACTTAATGTCTGAATGCACATTTAACTCCTAGATCTTTGCATTCTCTACTACCCTGAATTTGGTGCCCCACAGTTTGCATTATTTTGGAATGTGTTACCCAATGTTACACTTCAGTTACTACTTGTCAGTGCATAATTTTTCAATATCTTGTTGTAGTAGCATACCTTGATTGCTATCATTAACCACCCTGCCAACCTTCATTTCACCTGTAGACTCAGACAAAAAGCCTGATATGCATTCATCGGTATCATTAATAAATATAGAAAGCAACAATGGTTCCAGCACTGAACTGTGGGGAATTCCACTAATAACTAGTCCAAGAAGAGCAGTGCCCATTGATAACAACTATTTGTCTTTTCCCAATCAGGCATCCCTCTGCCCTTACCAGTAACTTGACACTAATGTTGCACTACTCTGATTTGGACAGCAGTCTTTTATGTCAAACAGCATCCAAGGTTTTTCTGAATTCCTTGCTGTATAACTGCATTCCTGTCTAGTCTATATGATCTTGTATTATTTCTTTAACCAGTTCCTTTGCACCCATTCCAAAGGTGCAGAACAGGTGAAAAGTAATAGTAAAGGTGAAAATAATGGCGACTGTTAATTTCCCGGGAACGGAAGTCAAGCCAACAGGTGTGGAATTACTCATTTCGCCCTTGTATTCTCCTTTTGTGAAATGGGGATACATTCACACATCTGCAGTCCATAGGACCTCCTGAATCCAATGATACTCTCATAATTATGCCAAATTGTTTGCTTACAGCTTTTTCTGCCTCCATTAATATAATTAATTTAGAATTTAGATCCCCATTTCTCCAGATGCCTTTTTTACGTTTAGCTTCAATTTCTCTTCCACCATCCTCTCATTTATCACCATCATTTAGATGCCAGGTTACAATCTGATACCCTTATGACACCCATCCCTAAAAAATTTCTCCTGTGAATGTAGATGCCAAATATTTATTCAGTTTGTCAGAAACTTGATGAGCAGTATCAACATTTAAAAAATGCATAACTAGCAGTCCAATATGATTCATCCCCTTTATGCTGGTGTTTACTTAGCTAAGGATTTTGCAGATTTTCTTTGCCAGAAATTTCTCACAATCTGCTTTAGCATGCCTAACCACCTTTTTGACTTGATTTCAGACTAGATTATATCTACACTAGGTGTCTGTATCACTTGATAATTTTATTGCATCACACTTTTTTTTTTCTCTGCACGAGTCTCATCAGTTCAACTAACAGCCATTCAGATCTAAGCCTTGAACAACCCCAGGGGTTCACATCTGGTGAGTATGGGCTTGGCACACCCAGGGTCCTGAGCTGGATATCATCATTCTTCTCTTTCTTGGTGATTCCCTTCTACTTTTCTCTCTCTCTCTCTCAGGATTTTTTTTTTTTGGCTGGTGTAGCATAAGCCTCAGGCTTCCTTGCACCATATAGCTAATAATAATAATAATATCCTATAGTTTATTCATAAAACTTTGTAGGTTCTACAATTACCTTCCTGATGCTTCCCATTTTAATTTGCTGTTCATAGTATCATAGGTTAGTCCCGCTGCATAGAACTTAAATTCTGAGACCACTATAGGTCAATTTTACAAAAGAAAGCCCTTACCGTTGCCCTTCACAGTAGTTTGTCTTTAAGTAAATCTGATATAAGTAAACTGTGATTAGCAGTTCTTTTATCTGCAGATTGTTATTGAACAGAGTTGCTGCTGATAATCAGATCTAGAGTATTGCATTCTCTTGTTACCTCTCTAACATGCCAGTGTAGAAAATATTCATCCAGTAAATTCACAATATCTCGACTTTGTGGGCGACTTGTCAATATCTGGAAAGTTTATCCCATTACAAGACATACTAATTTATTGGCCTACTGTTTGTCTGTACATTTGTTCATTATACTCATCACAGTCATTAGGCCTATAATACACTCTTACCCTCAATTTTGTTTTCTCAGTGTTTATGCCACCACAAACTGACTGAATACTGCACTGGCCACCCGTGCCAACTGGAGACACTGCCTTTTTGTGTGCATTTTAATGAAAAGCATAACTGCTCACCCCTCCTGTCCTTTCTGTACGCATTGTATTCCTCAAATTTAAATTCTTCATCCGTTATGTCTGAGTGGTACCATGTCTCTGATATCTCTATACTGGCTTGGCTTCATTTAATGACTTAAACAGTGCTTCATGAAATTTATTTATTCTGCTCCTAGCATTAAGTGTAACGAAGTATACATACATCTGTTTTTACCCTTAGTAACCCAAGCAGAACTCATTATTTGCTTGTTCCATGAGGATCTCCAGCTGGCCTTGATATCCCTGATACCTTGCTTTCCAGGCTGCTGCATGTTCCAATAGAAGCAGCACAAGAATCACTTACTCCTCTGCCTGCAGCTGTTGTTAATATGTTATTCGGTGTATTCCCCCAAAGTTAGTTTTCCAACCCACCTAATACCGCCTTGATATGATCAGCAAGTATTCTTGCATCCTTTCTATTTAAGTGCATCCCGACCTTGTAAAAGCAATTTCTCCAGTTGTCAAGCACGAGCCAATATTTGATGATGTAACCAATTCTTTAAATTCATCATGTTCCTAACGTTAGTGTAGTAGTAAATAAATATGTACCTGTTTTGCTCTTAGTTGCTGTAATGCCGCCCATATAATTGTTTGTTCCATATGGACCGCTGTGAGACTGATAAATTCTCAGCTCACGACGATCGGGTAAACCGATCGTCGTGATCCCTATTCGATTAATAAAACCGATGTTTAGGATGTTGGGGCTAAATTGTCGAAAAACCAGTTTCAATTAGAACCCGCGATGATTAACCAAGCGAAAGCCAAACCAAAAGTATTGAGGAGGAGATGTGAGCAAGCCAATGAGAAGACAAAAAGTCTATGACTAATAGAAGCTTACTTTCGCTCTTAACAGGGGATTGTAAAGGGGGGAGAGTCAGCGAGAACTTGGGTCCCGCGCTAACGACAATAAGCAAAAAAGAAGGTTTATGTTGATAGCGAAACCAGGCACACACCGGGCTATGACGCAGACTTAGGTAACTAAAAGAACAGTCCTCTGTTATATTTACGACTTTCTCCACTGTCATTGGGAGGGAGCGAAGAATTCCTCTTTGTTGAGTAAACAGCGAAGAAAAAAGTTAAAGGGGGAAAGTAGCACCGTAGCGAGAGATATAAGGGTAGACTGAGGCCCAAAGGAGGACACACACACACAGAGGAGACACAGATGAGAGTTGGCTCTTCGTAGACGAACATCGAGTCGGAAGATAGCAGAGCAGCGAGAGACAAAGGCAGAGAAGAAGCAGAGCGGCCACCAAGCACAAATTGCCCGAAAACCAGTAGAGGACCCCGCTTAGATTACGCTGGAGGGAAGGAGGCCGTATAACTGAATTCCAGGAGCGAGCGAATTAACCGGTAAGCCATATTATTCGTGCGAATGTAGCAATCAAAAACCGAAACTAAACTGATAACCTTTTCAATGCTTCTTTCCTAACCACAAATAAATTACATGTTAACACAATGTAGATTAAATGACTATAATGCTCCCACAGACATCCGAAAATTCCCATCCTGATGTCCATGAGAAAAGTGCAGTGCAATCGGGCATGATCAAGCACTGAGTCCCAGAGAAGGATGAAGGATGCACCGAGATATAACCAGCCATGAAATGAAGCCACACCCACCCGCGTTAAGTCTCGGAACATAAGTAGTATCAAAAATGTCTATGAGCATTCTGGACGTTTAATCTAGGATGATCTAGAACACTACAAAAGGTAAGAATTGTGAAGGATCGATGTTGCAAGTTAAATACAGGATTTCCATGAAGAGCAGAATGTACTAGTTTACTACCTGATCCACACATTTGACATTATGAAATGTAACTAATGCCTGAATGCCACAATTTAAACTGATCACCTAAGTAGAGTGCAAGTGTTGTATATTTAGTTTGTTTTGTGTTAATAAATATTGTTATGTGTTTCACCAAGTCTCATCCTCTCTGCCTATATCCAATCACACCAGCGCAGGTAAGAACCAACTAAGTTAAGTTATATGCGGGAGATTGGGTCGACACACTGCGATTGCCCAATCCTTTAACACAACGCTAATCCTTTGCTGCAGTCACAGGGGTTATATAACTTCTGGAGACCGAGGGCGGGGATTTTGTCCTAAGAGATTGCGAGTTAGAGCGACTAGACGGAAAAAGGGCGTCGCCCCACAGAAACGAGAGGAAGTAAGATGGCGCCTTGAAGCGAGCAAGAAAGCCAACCCAAACAAGAAGTGCCACGTAACCAAAGAAGAGAGGGCCATCCACAAATTGACACCGCGACGCCCTACACCGCCACCAGCAGGCCTTGTAATCTTCCACATTTTTTTCCAGGCTTCTGCATGTACATACAGAAGTGGAAAAATTAAATTTGCTTCAGCTTACAGCTGCCATTAAATTATTAGTCTGTATATACCCTGAAACTAGTAGTTTTTTATTTTTTTATTTTGAACAGTCTGGATGACTTACTTAGCATTAGTTGAGGCATATGATGCAAGAAAACAAGCTTATATAGCATCAGCCAAAAAAAAAAAAAAAAACCCTTCCCATTTCACCCATCCAGTCACTCCAAATGTTTGTCTAGTTCACCCTTAAATTTATTTAAGCTATCAACTTCCACATAAACAGATGGAAGTCTGTTCCAGCAATCAACTACCCGCTGGCTAAAGGCAAACTTCTGCACATCTATTCTACAACTGTCTTTCCTTGATTTAAATCTATGCCCCCTCAGGTTCTTAATCTGAGCAAGCGGACGTATCCTGTCTTGTTTCAACATGTCTGAAAAAGTACAATGGGTCCAAATATTCTTGACATAACCCTCGCTTAGGTATAAGTATTATCAAAGATTTAAAAGAATTTGGTTGGTTAAAGACAAAAACAGCAGGTTTAAATTTTAATAGAGTGAAGTACATACATTTAGAGTAGACTCCAACTGGAGTTGGAAATTTTAGGGTGCCATATGAGAATCTCTGTGGGAAATATATTATGGAGGAGGATGACAAGCGAGTTGACAGGTTTTGCACAGCTAATGAAGGAAGAATGATTAGTTACAGATTATCATGCAACACTGCCACATATGGCAGTTCAATCCTGTCAACGTTCACTTAAAACTTCCATATTTGCTGTGGAATAGCATTTTTGGCAGTTGTACTATACTGCATATTAAACAGTTGTACTATACTGCAGCAATCTTGTATGTTGTAAGCCAGTCATTGTTAACATAACAGATTGGTTATTTGGCATTACATTACTTCCAGGTAGAGCTGTTGCCACGCACTGCTCATTGTGCTATTATGTGATGGTAAGTGAATATGTATGGATATATTTGATATACAATTTATATTAAATTTAAATATTTTCTCTCATTGCTGATGACACTACAGGGAAAGCCCTCAATGTTTGTAGATAATTTAAGTATGTAAGATGGTAAATAATTGAGACCATGTAATGCTAGAATGACTTAGAACAAATTTTAAGCTTTCGATTATTTTTATCCTGAAATAGTTGTCTTGTAGCTGAATCCAAATTTGAAGTCAGATATTGCATAGCATCCATACATTTAGAAATAAATTCGTTACACTTATTTTAATGAAATTTTGACAATATTCCAATAAACAGTGTAAAATAAAATTGGTTTTTTTTTTGTTTTACTTGCATTTTCTTTTGTAATGATAATTAGCCTCTCTGATCAATGTCCAACTATAGTCTATCAGGATACTAATCTTCAACCTTCCTTGTTAATGATCCTCTGTAGTAATATTGATGAAAATGTTCACCATGCTAATCATTAATGTGTCCAAGGTAATTTGGGAAAAAATTCTAAATGGAATGGAAGAAGTGTATTTTTAGAGGCATAATGCAAGAAAAATTTTCGTAGGTTTGTAATAACTTCTGAATCAGGATTTTATAGTTGTGTGCGCTGATGATGACAAAAAAATTTTCACAAAACTTTCTTCGGTGATTTTCAACCTCCTAGTTCCAAAGGATTTAACACATTTAAAATGTTCACCTTTCAGTAATTCTCATCTGCATACTGATGAATACACCTTCCTTAATTTTGGCATCAGTAATGTGTGTGTGTGTGTGTGTGTGTGTGGGAACTAGTTTTAAATGTTGAAACGCCATCTCCATTGCTTTAAGGAACGGCTTTAAGTATTGCCCATACTTGCTTATGTTTCAAGATATCCCATTTCTAGCAAACATAGCAGCAGGGCACCTGAGAGGTGCTAATTTTATTTTTTAAAATTTTGGAAAATATTTTAGGTTATTTTTGAATTCTACTTGAACAATGCTGTTATTTCATCTTTTCTTAAGATTGCAGTAGTTATTGTATATACATCAAGTATTAAAAAAATAAAAATTTTAAACAGTTTTATATATCATTTATTTAAAAAAAAAAAAAAAAGCTGTTTTCCAATTTGAAACTGTTTAGTGCGCAAAATGTCATTCATGCACATTTAGCATTAGTAGAGGCATACGAGGGCTCACATCTGGTGAGTATGGGCTTGGCACACCCAGGGTCCTGAGCTGGATATCATCATTCTTCTCTTTCTTGGTGATTCCTTTCTACTTTTGACTCTCTCTCTCTCTCTCTCTCTCACACACACACACACACACACACACACACAGGGTTACTCGGGAACTTTTTTTTTTTTTCCTGGTGCAGCATAAGCCTCAGGCTTCCTTGCATCATACGGATATTAATAATAATAATAATGATGATGCAAGAAAGCAAGCTTATACAGCATCAGGCAAAAAAAAACCCATTTCACCCATCCATTCGTTCCAAATGTTTGTCTAGTTCTGCCTTGAATTTATTTAAGCTGTCAGCTTCTACGACGACAGATGGAAGTATGTTCCAACAATCAACCACCCACTGGCTAAAGGCAAATTTTTGACATCTATTCTACAACTGTCTTTCCTCAATTTGAATTTGTCCCCTCAGGCGATCAATATGGGCAAGAGGAAGAATCCCATCAGCACTGAGCTAGTTGAGATCATTCAAGGCCTTATACACCTCAATCATTACTTTGCAGGTGCCTAGTCACAAGACACTGTTATTTTCACAACTTAAGCCTTTCTTCATAAGCACAACCCTTGGTTCTATTTACTAATCTTGTTGCCCTTCTCTGTACTCGTTCCAGCAGCTCTACATCCTTCCACTGTAAACAGGTCTGGAGGCATCTCCAGACCTGTATACAGTACTTAAGGTGTGGCCTGACCATTGCCTTATACAAGGGAATAATCACCACCTTATCCTTGCTAGAAAAATTCCTGTACATCATTGACAAGACACCATGAGCTACTCTTGCAGGCTGTCTGCACTGATCAGAAAACTTCATATCTCACTGCACAATTACCCCCCAGGTCCATTTCATTATCTATCACCATGAGTGTACTACCACACAGTTGATACGTTACTCTGGAGTTACTGCTACTCATATGCAGTACTTTACATTTGTCAATGTTAAACTTCAGTTGCCACCTCTCAGCCCATCTGCTCAACTTTTCTAGATTGTGTTGCAGTAGCATACTGTCATTAACAACCCTGCCAACCTTCGTATCGTCTGCAAACTTGGACATTAAGCCTGATATACCTTCATCAATATCATTGATAAATATAGAAAACAATGGGCCCAACATGGACCCCTGGGGGACACCACTAATAACATTAGTGCTCGAAGAACAGTGTCCATTGTTCTTCGAGCACTAATGGACACTGTTCTTCGAGCACTAATGTTATTAGTGCTCGAAGAACAGTGTCCATTGATTACCACTGTCTTCTCCCACTGAACCATCCCTTTATCCATAGCAACAATTTGCCCTTAATGCCATACTGCTCCAATTTGTACAGTAGTCTTCCATGTGCAACAGTATCAAACGCTTTCCTAAGATCCAAGTATATGATATCAAAATTATTTTTTGCATCCAGTTCATATATTTCTGCTTATGTATATAAATACAGTAAGACCCCATATCTGTGGAGGATACGTTCCAAGACCTCCCGTGGATGGCAGAAACAGCGGATATAGGCGAACACCTGCTGACCCCATATATAACACGATTTTCTTGAACATACATACATATAATAAAGTTTAATTAATAAATTAAACACACAGTAAGACATTACCAACATTAAATACGGTAATAATAAAGTACAGCAGGCTCTCAATTTACTGGGATTGGATTAACCGGGACACTTCAAGACTCCAAATTTAAAAAAAAATCAAACAGAAATAATAAAATTCAAGTAATAACAGCTAGAATAGGTATAAACAGATATTTTGCGTTATAAATAAGCGACAAGAACCGGCATTATAAGTCATCATTGGGAGATTAGTGTACCTATTATCTTGCAACCCCCGCTGTCTTCACACCTACTGCTCAAAACAAAAAGAAGAAAAAAAAAAAAGAGACCAAATGTTTAGTTTGATTTAGTTTGTTGTGTTCCTTTGCACCACAAAAGGACAAATTTTGTTTTGTTATTTATGTCAGGGATGTCAGAAATTTTTTTTTATAGTAACTTTTTTTTGTTGAGAAATTGCAAAAATGATGGGCAAATGCAAGTTGTGCTTTCAAATTAAACAAAAACTTGGAAATTATTCAAAAGTATGAAAATGGTGCATCCGTTAAATCTCTAAAGAACCATTATAATGTTGGTGACCAAACTATGTGACATTGTAAAAAATAAAAGGAAGCATCATATTCGACACGCGAATGGTATCTGTTAAGTTTTTTTCCATGGTTAACCGCGGATGGGGGAGCACAACTGTATAACAAAAAAAAAAAAACATATGTTCAATACTATTAGTTCCATTTGAAGATTTCATAGCATGCAGAATTTGAAACTATATATTGCTTTCCACAGAATAGTGGCCATTTTGAGAGATTATCAGGGTATTGAGGAGCCCACCTCTTGTCCTGATCACCTAATTTGCACCTAAAATAAAGTTCTAATGATATTTCTGATATTATCAGAACTTGAATTCTTTATTTCAGATCTAAAGTCCTCACCTAAAAAAAATATACAGCTAGATTGGTTGGAAGTGTGAGGGAGCTATCCCTAGGAGGGTCTTAGATGGGGTGCAGAGTTTGGGTGAAGATTCTGTACCCATTTCAAGATATCCACATTCTTAAAATGAGGCTTCCATGCCTGTATGTATTATATAATATCGGTGTAGATAAATACACTAAGACACCATAGTTTACCCATAAATTAAACTATGTACATAGTGTGGAAGGCATCATTTTTAATTGTATCTCATATTGTGGCTACCTTCACAACGAGATACCAGGTATGCACTACTTTGAATAAGTAATAACGCTTCTCTAGTAGAGAAGACTAATGTTATTTATTCTCAAATTTCAAAGTGTTGGCCTATCATTGGTGGGCAGGTACCCAGATAATGCAAACATGCCATCACAGTTGCAAAGTGGTTCCACAATATGAGAGATGCCAAATGGTGTACAGAATGATACAAAAAAAATTCCGAGTTACCCTGAGAGAGAGAGAGAGAGAGAGAGAGAGAAGTAGAAAGGAATCACCAAGAAAGAGAAGAATGTTTTTTAATCTTCAAATACCTGTATGTAGTATTCAAGATTTGTGTCTAATCATTTTCTTATACAATTGGATAATCCCATTACATACAATTTGACAATCAACTTGTCCTTGCAAAAATTATATGTTGACAAATGAGTCATCCTAGCAACTTGATTACCCTACTCAGAGAACTTCATGTTGGACTGTACAATTACCCCTAGATCTTTTTCATTCTCCACATCCTTGAGTATCATCCAATTGGTTTCTTATTGTAGGATTACTGTATCCATATATAATATCTTGCATCAATATTAAACTGCAATTTCCACTTCTCAGGGGATCAGTCTAACTTTTTTAGGTCTTGCTGTAGTATATATGCTATAATTTTGGCAACCTTTGTATCATCTGCAGACTTGGACATTATGCTTGATTGGTATGCCTTCATCAATATGGTTAATAAATACTGATAAACAGTAAGGGTGGCCTAGCACTGAACCCTGAGGGGCTCCACTAATAACATTATTCCAAGAGCAGTGTCATTAATAATTGTCTTGTTGTTGTTGTTTGTAGTTTTGTGGTGCAAAAGCTGCTTTGGCTATATTGCGCCAATTTTGCCATTCAACCATCCATTTATCTATATCAGTAATTTGTCCATAATGCCACATTGTGCCAATCCGTCTTTCATGTGGAGCAGTATAAAAAGTTAAGTAAATGATTTAAAAATTATTTTTTGCATCCATTTCTTTTGTTACTTTTGTTTTCTTTTGTTGTGATAGCTAATAAAATTAGTCATACAAAATCATTCTCCACTCAACAAATCTTTGCGGTAATTGCATTAATGACAAGATGATTCAGAATTACCGCTTCAACTATTAATTATGTTAATATCCTTGGAAGAGAAGTCAAGCTTACAGGTCTGTAGTTACTCACTTCACTCTGTGAATAAGAGAAACATTTGCATATCCAAAAATTCTCTTGTAATTATGGCCAAAGGTTTGCTTACCCCAGGGGCTCACATCTGGTGAGTATGGGCTTGGCACACCCAGAGTCCCAAGCTGGATATCATCATTCTTCTCATCCTTGGTGATTTCCTTTTTTTTTTCTCCTCTGTGTGTGTGTGTCAGGGTAACTCAGGAATGTTTTTTTTTGGCTGGTGCAGCAAAAGCCTCAGGCTTCCTTGCACCATATGGCTAATGATAATAATAATCTCTTTTGTTTCTGCTTTTAATTGGATAGACTGTTCAAGGTGCTTTATTAAGCATGCTTATTAGGCCTATTGTCTCATGAAAATCCATCCACTGGGTGTCCAGGGGGACACCCAGTGGACGGATTTATGAAATTTTGTATTTGGACTTATGAAAAACATTTGTCAAGCCTAACTTGTCAAGTTCCGGTCAACCCTTCCCCATCTCTTCCATCATGCAGTATGATTGATGACATTTGAGGTTATGATGAACATCATGGTGAGATCCAATATTCTTTACATTTCGAGGGTACAGCTCTAAAACAGGCTGTTTTAGAGCTGTACAAACCTGCGAACACAGCCTAAAACAGGCTGTGTTCGCAGGCTGGCCGCTAGTTAGTACACCGGACCGAACCTATTGGTAACTCTCTAGGAGGCTTCCGGATCAGCTAGTGTATAATCTTGCTACCTCTACTCTGCCAGATAGTGATGGAGGGAGTCCGAGTAGTGTGTATGAGGGGAGCATTGTCATGGCCACGTTATGTCAAGGATCTGGGTATATTCTTACCAGTGTACGCCATATCCAAAAATTTCATTACTTCATACAGCATGTCCCACCCACTTTTTCTTACTACTGAATACACCATGAATTTTCAAACTAATAGAGCAAGCTTATCTGCGAAAAGATCTAAACCTCCCAAGCACTTCCTAATTCATTTCACAAATATACGTGGTCTCAATTCTAATCTCAACGATGTCCATTTCCACTTGCAGTCTGTGAAACCCCATATACTTTTTCTGACAGAATCTCAGTTATTGGTTGATTCAACTACTGCTCATCTCAGATGCCCAAATTATTTGCTGTATGATTCTTTTCGCCTCAAAGGTGCTACTTGTGCATATGTCCATTCTGATATTCCATGTCAGAGACTTGGCAATTTGGAATCTCCTCTCTTTGATCTTCTCTGGCTTAAAATCTCTCTACCTCATTGTGTCAAATTCATCTGTTGTCTCTACCATTCTCCCAACTCCACTAATCACTTGGAGCTCTTTGACTTCCTCTCTTTGCAATTTGACTTTCTCCAGTCCAACTTTCCTAAGAGTGAGGTAATTTTCCTTGGTGATTTTAATGTTCACAACTCCAGCTGGCTTCCGTTTTCTAGTCACACCGACCCAGCTGGTTGAGATGCTGAGGCTTTTGCAATTACTAATGATCTTGCACAGATTGTTCATTTACCTACAAGAATACCGGACAATCCTAATCATACAGCCAATATGCTTGATCTTTTTCTCACAAACAACCCTTCTAAGTACACAGTCGAAGTGAAAGGTCCTTTAGGCACTTCAGATCACAACTTGGTGATTGTCTCTTCTCCAATGGAACCTTTATCTCATGGCTATTCCCAACCTCGTGTTGTTTGGCATTACAAGAATGCAAAATGGGATGACCTGCGAGACTTCTTTTCTTCTTTTCCTTGGTCGGATTACTGTTTCAAAACTTCTGATGTCAACGTTTGCTCAGATCGTGTCAGTGAAATTATTCTTGCAGGAATGGAATCCGTTATCCCACACTCCACTTTAAAATTTCGTCCTTTATCTAAACCTTGGTTTTCCAATAAAATGTGCTAAGGCTGTTCAAGAGAAGAATGTTCCATATCGTAATTGGCTTGTTTCTAATTCTTCAGTTTCATTTTCTGCCTACACCGAAGCTCGCAACAATTGTAAAGCAGTTATTAACCAGTCCAAACTAGAGTTTGAACAGGCTAAGCGTAGAAAACTTGCTTCTTGCCCTAATGGTAGCCGAGCATTCTGGTCTCTTGCCAAAGCTACTGGCCGCAACTTTTGCCCATCTCTGCTCCCACCTCTGTCCAAACCAGATGGTTCTGTTGTCACTTCAGCCAAGGATAAAGCTGACCTGCTAGCATCCCATTTTTCTTTCAACTCATGCATTAACGATCTTGGAAAAACACCTCCCACTATTCCCAACACACTCCATTCAATGCCTCCTGTGGTCTTCCGTCAAAAGGATGTCAGAAGGATTTTGACGAATCTTGATGCTAAGAAAGCTCCAGGTCCCGATGGTATTTCTCCACTTGTTCTCAAAACCTGTGCTCCTGAACTTACTCCTATTCTTTGCCGCCTTTTTTCACTTTCTTATTCCAAAGGTGTTTTTCCTTCTGCTTGGAAATTTGCTCATATCCAGCCAGTTCCTAAAAAGGGTGACAAATCCCTCCCATCCAATTATCGTCCTATTGCAATTACTTCTATTCTTTCTAAAGTAATGGAGAAATCAATTAACCGCCAAATTTTAAATTACCTAGAAACCTTCCGTCTGATCAACGATCACCAGTATGGATTCCATCAGTGTCGATCCACTGGTGATATTCTGGCTTATGTTACCCATTTATGGACTAATTCAATGGAAAGGTTCGGTGAAACACAAGTAATTGCTCTCGACATCTCAAAGGCTTTCGATCGTGTTTGGCATAAAGGTCTTCTAAACAAGCTTCCATCTTATGGTTTGCCAACTGTTTTTAGTAATTGGTTATCCAGTTTTCTTTCTGGTCGCTCACTGAGGGTGATGGTAAATGGCTCTCTGTCTTCTAACTTCTCCACTAATGCCAGTGTCCCCCAAGGTTCAGTTCTTTCCCCCACTCTTTTCCTCTTGTATATTAATGACCTTCCATTGACTGGAAATCCTATCCATAGTTTTGCCGATGATAGCACATTGCATTCCACTTTCCATTTTGAGAAACCTTGTCCTGCTCAATCAGCTTCAACTTCTCGAGAACCTGCTACCAATTCCTTAAATGCCGATCTTCAGGTAATTCTCCAGTGGGGCAAAGACAAATTAGTTGATTTCAACCCTTCCAAAACTCAGTCTTGTCTTATATCTCGCAAAAAAGGATTCTTCTGCTCCTATGCTTATCTTTAGTGACACTCCGATTTCTAGGCAAAATGATATATCTCTTTTGGAGATTACCCTGACTTCTAATCTCTCTTGGCACAAACACATTACAAATATTGCTTCTTCTGCATCTAAAAAACTTGGTTTTCTCTTTCGCTCTTGGCGTTACTTTTCTTCCAAACAGCTGCTTACTCTGTATAAATCGCAAATCCGCCCTGCCATGGAATATTGTTCCCACATATGGGGTGGTGCCCCCAAAACCTCTCTCAGGCTTCTTGATTCCATTCAGAAGAGGGCAGTTAGGTTAATTAATGACTCATCTCGAACAGAGTCTCTGCACTCGCTGTCTCATAGATGTACTGTTTCTGCTGCATGCCTCTTCTACAGATACTTCCATGGGCACTGTTCTTCTGAATTAGCTTCTATAATTCCTGCTCTCTCTTTCAAAACAGTCCGAACACGTGCCGCCACCAGCCAACATCCATTTACTGTCCAACTTCAAACTCACAGAACCAACTTTTCATCTTCCTCGTTTATTCATTCAACTGCCGTTTTCTGGAACAACCTTTCTTCATATGTATTTCCTGAAAATTACAGTCTACAGAAGTTCTAGTCCAATGTCAACAAATATTTTCTTTCATCTTCTCAACCTCCAACCCAAGCACGGTATTAAGTACTATAGGTACTTAATATAGGTATTATGTACTAGTTCTAACACCTCTCGTGTTTGGGGTTTACATAAAAAAAAAAAAAAAAAAACTAAATTTCATTAAAATTGGAGAAATAGAAATCTATTTCTCTATGTAAAATCTGTATGGGAAGAAAAAATTCATAGATTAAATGTAGTTTTAATGCAGTACTGCTGGCTTTAGATAGTCTGTGCACTGTTATGTGAGATGTATGATATCCCCCTCACCTTGATTTCCTTAATTTTCAAAGGTTTTATTAAAATAGGACCAACTTGTTTATCAATTTTTATTAAAATATTTTAATAAAAATATTTTGATGTATAAAAATCAAAAAACGTAAATATTTAAGACATTTCTAGAATATTCCAGAAAGATGTAGAAGATTCCTGAATGTTGTATAACATTGCAGATGATTCTAGAAAGTGAGAGTATTGTTTCAATATCATAAAAGATGATTGTAGAGTGTTTTTCAATAATATAAATTGAGAAGAGCTGTAACATATAAAATCAAATACCCCATCATTCAGAAAGAATGTTTAGTGTAAGTTTTGTGATGGCAAGAAACAAGGAACTGGATGTTGACAAATGAAGTGCTATTATAATTCTGTATAAAGAAAGTTATATGAGATGTATTGGCAAAAAACTAGGTGTTTCATTTAAAGGAATACCTGTGTGATATTGAAGTAACTGTCTGATATTGAAGGGTGGTATTATATTTTTTTGTTCCCCACTGGAGAAAGTGTACATCTTTTGAGAGAGAGAGAGAGAGAGAGAGAGAGAGAAGTTCAAGGTGGAACAGGTGCAGTTGTGTCCTGAAAAATTTCATTTAAACTGACATTCCAACTCTGAACAAGCTCTTTAATTCTGAGTGAAGCAGATATATTTTCATTTGGTTTGCTCTCATAGGATTCCCACCGAGTAACTCCCAAGTGGGATGTGGTGGTAGAATGGATCTTAGCAGCATGGTGTTTTTTTTATGCAGATGTAAGGGGGATCATGTGCTTCAATATAAAGACTGGATCGGAGAAGTCCCGAAAGCTCCCAGCCTTCAGAGCACTGTGATGGATCACATTTAACCATTTTAAAGTATGCTCCTAGCAGAGTCATACACTGGACAACCATAATCCAGCTGTGTACAGATTAAAGTTCTATAAAGATGCAGTAAAGTGTACAGATCAGCTCCCCATGACATAGACAAGACTGATCGAAGTATGTTCAAATGCTTTAGACACATGGTTCTTAAATGAGTGATGTGAACTTGGAAAGTTAGTTTGCTGTCTAATATTAGTCCAAGAAATTTAATGGAATTAACAAGCAGATTCAGGGTGGAGAGCTTGTTTCTTGCAAAAGTGAGTGGCAGTGCATATCTTTTCTGATAGCCTGTAACTGTTCCATGAATTCCAAGATTCTATTTTGTTTATGGCAAGTTGGAGCTGCCTTTCCAGGGTATTCATACTTTGAGACTGACAGGAAATGGTAAGGTCATCTGCGTACATGTAAGTTTCAACAGTTTTTGGGATATCTCGGTGTCATGCTGCTAACTCGAATTGAAAACAGTGTTGGACTCAATATTGATCCCTGCGGGACTCCCTCTTCCTGAATGTGAGATGCAGAAAGTACGTTTTTATATTGGACCTGAAAAGAATGCAATTGCAGTAAATTTTGAATTATTTCTGGCAAATGGCCCCTGAGCCCCAGATGATGAAGGTTCATAATAATACCATGGCACCATGTAGTGTCAAATGCCTTTTAAAGGTATAAGTTGACCATGACTAGATGTTTCATGACAAAGGCATTGCATTGCAGATATGAGATTCATCTTTAATAAGCATGTCTAGCATTGATCTATTCTTCCAAAAGCCATATTGATGATTTGGAAGAAGATTCTGTGACTCCAGGATGTAAGTGAGCCTTGTACGAACCATCCTTTCGAAAATTGTTCCTATGCAGCTTGTGAGAGATATTGGCCTATAATTTTGAACAAGGGAAGGATCTTTGCCTGGTTTTGGTATGGCGATAACGAAAGAATGGCACCAAGAAGAAGGATAAGAATTTTCAGAGAAGATCCGATTGTAGAAAATCAACAGAGTACCCAAGTCCTCTTCACAAAAATGCTTCAGCATAATGGAATGAACACCATCTGGACCTTCAGCACTGTTGGAAGAAGATCTATTTAATGATTCTTTTAGTTCCATAACTGTAAAGGGTTGGTTGTACGAGAAGGAGCGCTGCACGAAGAAGTTGATTTTATGCTGTTCTGCACTTGCTTTGATGTTCTGAAAGGAGGATGCACAGGAGGCAGAGATTCTAGAAATCGATTCTGCTAGTGCATTAGCAACTCCTTCGGGAGTAGAAACATCTTTCCCTTTCCAATGAAGTATCGAAGAGGGCAGCAGAACAAATTTGCCATTTAACGCCTGTATCCTTCTACGGATGATCTGTGTGTCAGTGTCTTTTGTGATGGTTGATTCCAAAGCAATCCATGAATGGCGTTTTGCTTTACATCTGATTTGTCTTGCTTTAGCTTTAAGCCTTTTATATGCAATTAAGTTACTGGTGGTAGGAGATTTGTGGAAGTTATTCCAAGCTCGGCTTTTCTCCTGTTTAACATTGAAGCACTCCTTATTCCACCAGTGATTTCGGTGGGAGTGATATTTCTTGGATTTTGGAATGGAACTATTAGCCACACTTAGAATCTGATTGGTTATGTAATTAGTTACATCATCAATAGATTACTGTTGAACATAAATTTTGTCTAACAGTATTTTGGAAGAATAGCCATCCCAGTTTGCCTTATTAAACTCCCAGTTGGATCGTTGATCAGGATTTTGAGCTACCACTGTTTGTATTGAACAGATGATTGGAAAGTGACTGCTGTTAAAGGGATCAGATAATAGCAACCAGGGTCATGATTGGAAAGATGGATGGTGAACAAATTGACAAGTCAACTGCAGAAGGGGATCCTGTAGGTAGGTGGATGTACACTGGTGTTCAAAGGAAGTGCATCACCTAGGAATTTCACATTTCTAACCTTTTTTTTTGCGATGGTATGTTACATTAATGACCAGCATCACAAATAGAAATATAAACAAAAGATATTTATTAATAGTTAAGGCAAAATTAAGTAATATTTGACAGGTGCTCTCAAAATATTCCAAAATGAGCATTTGCAACCTTTATATAACACTTTTGGTAAACGTGACAATTATGGCCAAAATGTTATCAGAAGCCCCCAATTTGCTTCAGTTTATCATTTTTAATGGAAAACAAAATGAAAAGTTCACCAGGTGCAAACTAATATTTAGTTGAACCGCCTCTGGCCCTGATGACAGCAGCACATCGTCGAGGCATTGAAAGATAAATTTCTGAAGATAATCAACTGATAATTTGTGGTTCCAAATACGAATTATGGCTTCCTGAAGTTCATGAAGGATCTTTGATTTCTTTTTGGCAACTGCAGATTCCACACGATGCCAACAGTTCTCTATAGGATTCAGGTCTGGGCTGTTTCCTGGCCAGCTAAGAGTTGCAATGGACTGTTCTTCCAACCATTTTTTCACCTGTAACAAATGTAAACACATTACTGTTGAACCTCTAATGCAGAAATGAAGCTAAAGTAACTACAGAAGTGCCTACTTACACTTTTTGCCTGATGACAAGGAGCAGAGTCATCCTGAAAGATGCAGTTACTTGGCAGGTTGAAATGGTCTCTAATAGTTGGCATCAATTTGCCTTCCAATATAGCCAGGCATTCATTGGCATTTACAGAATCTTTTATAAACTGCAGGTGACCTACTCTGCAATAGGAAATGCACCCCCATATCATTGGCTGGTAGACACCATACAGTCTGGATGGTATTCTTTACCACGTCTATGGCAAATCGTTTGTCTCCCATCAGAGCCATGCAGGTTGAATTTCTTCTCATCCGAGAAAATAACTGACTTCCACTGCCCGGGGGTTCATTTGACATGCTCCTTACACCAAATTAATCGGGCTTTTTCGTTGTGTGAGGAGGGGTTTCTTCTTAGGACGACGGGCTACAAGTCCATTTTTGAAGAGCTGGCTTCTGACTGTTACTGCACTTGCTACCACTCCTGTATGTTCTTCCCATTCTCTTTTCAGCTCAGACGAAGAAGCTTTATGGTTTTTAAGGCATAAGTGCTTCAAAATCCGGTCCTGTTTTGGCATAGAGACTCGTTTGCATCAGATTCCTTTTTTCCTATCAGCAGAACCAATATTTTTGAGTTTGGAAAGAAATCTACTCACTGTCGATTGATTACAAGACACTCAAGCAATATGACAGGAAGAACATCCTTCCTCACGTAAAGCAACAATAGCACTCTTTTTTTGTGACGTCAACTGCACATATCTCACCATCCTGACACAAGAAAGGAATGACTGCAACTCTTGCAGAGCATGCTTATATAGCTGAAAGTAACAGCTAATGCAATATATTACGTCATCGCCTACGCATGCCAATCTTATCTGATGCAATCTGTAAGAAATATTGCATATATTTACGTTATTCGGACGACAATTACAATAAAGGGTGATGCACTTTTTTTTAAACACCAGTGTATGTAGGAGATCGAGTTTACTAAATTAAGATCATTATTATTCATAAAATTTTCAATCAATTTGCCTCTTCTGTCCATTGTAGTAGACTCCCACAATGGATGGTGCCCATTAAAGTCGCTGAAGAGACAAATTGGAGTTGCATAATGAGGTGGTCAAGTTCTGAATAGGGAAGAGGTAGAGAAGGTGGAATATAAATGGAAACAAGGGTAACTGATGTACCAATTGCAATACAAGCAGCCACAGGTTCGTAACTGGATCGGCTTGGATGGCACGTTAGAATTAATTAGAATAGCTACTCCTCCACGTGCAGGACACTGAGTTCCTATCTCATCTGTACATCATATAATTGGAGAATTTTGGGGAAACTTGAGGTGACATGAATGTTTCCTGTAGGCATACACCTATGGGATTGAA
Organism: Mastigoproctus giganteus; assembly: GCF_048544385.1. Lineage (NCBI taxonomy): Eukaryota > Metazoa > Arthropoda > Arachnida > Uropygi > Thelyphonidae > Mastigoproctus > Mastigoproctus giganteus. The sequence goes on from NC_143576.1 coordinate 30,932,736, forward strand.
TTGATCTAGTAAATCCTTAAGTCATCAAAATGGCTGCTTAGTCCTCTGCAGTTCCATTGTATGATGTTATGCATTATTTAGGTTTGGCGGGGATTGATTCATCTGACGGTTTTTTGTTTGGGCCTATTTTTTGTTCTTTTTTTGGAAAGATGGGGTATCCAGTATTCATAGTCATCCACATGAAGTTCTAGTATAGGTTCCTCGTACTCTGAATGTACACTACTTCCATACTATTGGTTGGTGATTTGGTTTTCTTGCCATCTTTAGTTCTTTCCAATTTTTCACTGTCATGTGACACTGAGTAATATCCCAACACTGAGTTGGGATACTAATTGGAGTGTTAGTTGCTTCACTGGTTTTAGTTTTAGGGCTGATAGCAGTGTTTTAACCCAGTTTGCCAGAGAGATGTTTGGTGGTATTGAAAGGCAGTTGAAAGGTAGCTTCGGGTGCAAGATGCATAGGATAGACTGGGGTGGTCGACATAATTTGTCTGTGTGCTTCAGGATATATTACTTTATGTTCTATTTTGTATCTTTGAATTTTCTTTCTAATTTTCCACATATCACATTATTTTGAAAAAGCAGGGTGGCTTCCTTTGCATTTGGGACACACGGGAGTTGAGGTGACCAATTTGCTTGTGTATGATTCTTAGAGCCACATATAGGCATATAGCATCACCTCTGCATGCCTGCTGAGAGTGGCCATATTTTTGGCATTTAAAACAGCAAAGAGGATTCGGGATGTATGGCCGAATTCGGCAGTTTAAATAGCTAGCTTTTACAGAGGATGGAGAATCAGGAGTGCTGAAGGTTAAAATGATGGATCGAGTTGGGATGAGATTTCCATCTTTTTTAATCATTATGCACTTCACACTGACTAAATTCTTGGACTAATTCCTCCTCAGAACACTGACCTTGACTCCTCTCTGCTGATTTTGCATATCATGTGGTCCTAGGAATGGCTGTTGTGCCTGTTAATGAAATTTCCAATGTGAAAAATGGCTTCACCTGACTAAGAGGTCTTTCTAGTCAGCCAGTGAATTCATATGATTTTTGCAAAATCCTTAAGATGCTTATTCCTTCACCACCGAGCTTACTTCCATCTGAACACTTATTACTGACACCCATACACTTTGTACCTGGCTGCAGTTTTTACTTGGATGCAGTATTCTAAGTGCAGTATCATCACAATTGCTTTATATATCAGAATTACAACCTCCTATCCCTACATGTGTGTGGCTATATGTGTATTTTCATTGGTTTGTGCAGTTTGTTTCGAAATGTGAACGCAATTTTGTGAGGAGTGCATTTTTCTATACGTTTGAAGAAGTTATGTATGACATTCACTTTAAGAGTAGTGATAAAAAAACAGTACTTTAAAATGACGACCTCTGGAAACCAGGCAAAAACCAGTTGTAATCAGCCTTCTGCACTAAGCAGGGCTCTGCTGTAGTCACCTGTAGTTTCCTCTTCAAGAACATCTCTTGGGATGCATGATGACTCTTCCTATGATTAAAGCCAACCCCTTTCAAAATCGGCCATGTGGTAGGCAATGGCATACCACCACATTATCTGATGCCACAGAGACCATAACAAAACCAACTCTAAAAACTGCTGTTAAAGGAAGACCTGCAATTAGGTGGAAGGATGGGATCAGTGAACTTTTGGGCATGACTTTTTTTGCGATACTGCTACTATAGCACATGATCGATGCAGTTGGAGGAATTTGTTGGTGGCCACAACAGCTCCTCATGGAACTATGTGACTGGAAGAAGAAGAATCCCTACATGCAGTTCCATAAATCACTGAGAAGATACCCTGGGCCCTCCTTGCCACCTGTCTGCACCACACGGATAACTTTGTATTAGTATTGGCAAATGATGAAAGCAAGCAAGTTTATAGAACATCAGCCAAAAAAACCCCACACTGCCCAACTTCCCTGTCCATTCCTTTCAAGAAAATGTCTAGTTGTTTGAATTCATAAAACTAGTGCTTTTTTTGAGACGGTACACAACAGTACAGCGTACCGGCACCTTTATTAACAGTGACTTGTGACATTTGGATGCTGTACACTTTGAAATTTGTAATATTCCATAAATTTTTTCGCATGTTTGCCTACTTTTCAAATAAGCTTAAAGTTATTTAACTAAATTTGCATCTCACTGTCTATTGTTAAGATATCTACTATATAAAACTTTATAACCATTTTTAGAGTTCTAAATTACTCAGTCGGACCTCCTTTTAGAGCGATTTGTTTTGAATCCCCTTGGAAATTACATTTAAAATAGTTTCAGTTGAGCGAAGAAAATTTTCATGTAACGAACGGCTTAGGAGAGACTTAACTGCATACACACTGTTCGTACTTTTGACCTACAGGCAATTTAGGAAATTAGTGCTGCTGCTAAGCAAGAATTGAGAGAGCTAAAGGGATTACCATTAAAGGTAACTTAGTAAAACCTATCCGACCACCTGTCTCACATACAGAGAAATCGCGCTGGTCAACAGTGAGCAGATCAAAGGGTATTCCCAATGAGCTCTGGTTCACCTTCTACTGCAGTCGTGTCCAACAATTTCTCGTACAAGGGGCATATTCAAAGTTAGAATTCTTTCGGGGACCACACTGAGTGATTCGAGAAAAAGTAGTTTTCCATTTTTTTCCATATCTTGTTACATGTAAAAGAAAGTTTCTGTTTTCATGTTACCGTTTTTTATTTTCAAGCTATATATAAAAAATGCAAATTGCCAATACTTTTATGTGTAACAAATCTGTCACTAATTTATTTTTCAGATTTTATTAAAATTATAAAAGTAAAAATTAAATGCAACAAGGCATCATATCTTTAAGAGTATAATAATCTATATAATTTGGTGTAAACCCACCATAGACAACTTTTAAACAAAAAACTACGTTAGTAGTGTGAAGGGCATAATTTTATCTGTATTGTGCTCTTCCTTCACGAGTTGCCATGTATTGCACTACCTCAAATAAGTAACGCTTCGAATAAGTAACTTGGTATTGTCTGCAATACCAGGGTACCTGCCCACCCACCGATGAAAGGCCAACAAGCTTTGAAACGATGCCGTCTGGGTGGTGGTGGTGCCCACTGAGAATAAGTAACAGTAGTCTTCTCTTTTAGTCGAGCATTATGTTACTTATTCGAGGTAGTGAAATACATGGCAACTCGTGAAGGAAGAGCACAATATGAGATACAGATAAAGTGATGCCCTTCACACTACTAATGTAGTTTTTTTGTTTAAGAGTTGTCTATGGTGTGTTTACACCAATATTATATAAAATTATAAAAATATGACTTTTTTTGTTTTTCAAAAAATACCTTACTTTTGCTAATTATCAAAAAATTTTTGAATTTTCTGATAATTAGCAAAATTTAAAATGCTGTTTTAATTCACTTTCCATGCAGGCCGCAGATTGGACACTGCTGGGAATCAACTGTAAGTGCCCCATTCGAGAATTAGGAGGGAGATGAGGATTATGATTTTCTTTTACCTTAACAAATTGTTTTGTGGAAGTGCGTTATCCACATTTTTCCATAAATTTTCCCTATCTCTGTTTACATGGCCACAGTAGCTGAATATCCGAATGACACCGACATTTTGGACAGTTTCAAAAAAAAAGAAAAATTCAAATTTAAGAACTAGTGACAATATCGATGACGAGAGAAGGAAAATGAGGACAACGAAGGTATTAAACCTTCTAAACATGAAATGTTGGCATTTGGTGAGAATGAATTTAGAAAATTGTCAATTGGGCTTAAGTTAAATGAAAGAGATGCAACTGGCCCATTTCGGGAATACCTAATCGAAAAGACTGTTTTTGGAAAAATTGAAGAGCATTTGATGGATGCTCTGAGTAAGATACCAATTTCATCGAGTGAATGCGAATAAGGATTTTCACAAATGAATCTGATCGTCAGCCCAACAAGAGCTTCGTTGATGACAAAAACAGTTTCTTCACTTACTGTTTCTTAAAATTGTGGCCCACCGCTGACCCACTTCGATCCAGCAAAATATGTTGATTCGTGGCTGCTTCGGAAACGTCAATCAGCAACAGCCACAAACAATAGGTCGGAAAAGTGTGTTGGATGAGAATTCTATAAAAACTTTATTATGAAATTATTTTTACTTATTTTTTTATTAATTTTTACTTATTTTTTATATACAGTTGGTCGTCGACTTACGACCGACTTCTGTTCTGACTGACAGGTCGTAAGTCGATCTGGTCGTATGTCGGCCATATATTTATTAACAGTATTTTTTAACCTTTCTAATCTTTTTATCATCTTTATAATTTATTTTTATAATGTTTTAAATTTTATAATCTTTTATTTTTCATTTTAAATACAGTAATGTTTTCAGCTTTTACTTAGCGATACTGTACATACCTTCGTTTCTACGCCTAGGCTATCTCTCTCTCTGAGGTTAAATTCAAACGTTCTCTACATTTTAATTGGTTTATTATTCATACTGTTTATAAAACAACAAAACTACAATCTATAATTATATTGTACATAATGTGAAAAATAATACTGTACATAATGTACTGTAAACGCAAAAATACAATCTAAAATTAATGTAAAAATTAATACAAATGAAATTTACAAAATCAATTTTTAATCTTTGCTTGTGCTGGGTTGTGCATCGTCAGGGTCATGTTCTTGGGTTGAGGTAGGAGTTGTTTATTTATAAGAGACATTATGCAAAGCAAATCTTTTTTTAAAACGCTTAAACCACCCAGTACTAGCCTGAAAATCTTCTGCGTAATCGTCTCCGGCGCGTGATTTTAAACTCTGAAACAAACTTCTAGCCTTTGCTTGCACTGTGTGAAAAACTCATGGGTGTATTTTTTTGTATTAAATCTTCCATCCACACAAAAAACAATTTCTCCATTTCATGGATGGGTTCCTGTCGTTGTTTGGTTAAAATTGTAGACTTAATAGGTGTAGAACCTTTCACAGCGTCCCGAATTCTTTCTTTATCCTTAAGTATCGTCGATACCGTGGAATGTGATAACTTCAAGTCACGTGCTATCGTATTCACTTTCTTTTCGCCTTCATACTGCTGGATAATTTTCATTTTACACTCTAAATCAATAGTTTTTCTTGACTTCTTAGCTGGCGTATATGTAGATGAAGGCATTTTCCTTTTACTAAACATTTTATGCGTATTTCAGTAGAATTTTAATTAATACACCACACGCAACAGATGCTTGAAAGCGACTGGGTGTATGTGAGAGAGAGCGACTGAGTGTATGTGCCTGGTGCTGTCCTCAGGCCTCCATCATCGATGTGCCTCCTCACCTGGGTTATGGGTGTCCTCAGTAGTGACTTCCTTTATTATTTTTTTTTTTTTGTGGTCGTAAGTGCGGCCGGTCGTAAGTCGCATAGGTCGTAAGTCGACGACCAAGTGTACTTGAATAATAAATTTATGCTTAATAAACTGTGTGTTAATATACTTAATTTGTTGTTCTTATTCCAAAAACATTACTAGTAAGTAACAATATCAGGAAATAATTTTTTAGAGTACTGTACTTTTCATGTCCTTTTAATTTTCAATTTTTCCTGATAGCAAAGAATGAGTACCGGCACCTATTTTTTTATAAAAAAAGTACTGCATAAAACTATCTACTTCCGCCACTCCATATGGTTTTTGATTGTCTGAACAAGCAACCCACCACTGGCTGAAGGCAAACTTTACATATCTATCGTACAACCATCCTTCTCCAATTTGAATTTATGCCCCTGATGTGTGTGTGTGTGTGTGTGTGTGTGTGTGTGTGTGTGTGTGTGTGTAGTCTAAGCAAGAGGAAATATGCCATCAACATTCAGTTTACTCAATCCATTTAAGGCCCTAAATACCAGAATCCGATCTTGCAGGTGCCTAGTCTCCAGATGCTACAATTTTCAAAATAAGCCTTTCTTAGTAAGAGCACCCTTTTGTTCCCTTCACCAATCTTGTTGCACTTCTTTTGCACTCATTACAGCAGATCTACATCCTTCCTAAAATGAGACCTCCAGACCTGTATACAGGTCTGGAGGCCTTTGTACAAGGCCATGGTTAGGCTACATAAATGAATAATCGCCTCCTTATCCGTGCTAGCAAAATTCTGTATATTATTCACAAAACCCCATGAGCTCTCCTGGCAGCCTGTCTGAACTGTTCAGAGACCGTTATAACTAACTGCACAATTACCCCCCAGGCCTTTTTCAGTTTTCACTACACTGAGTGTAGTACCACACAGTTTGTATGATAATCTGGATTACTGCTACCCATATGCAGTACCTTGCATTTGCTAATTTTAAACTTCAGCTGCTATTTTTCAGCCCGTCCTAATATTTCTAGATCTTGTTGCAAAAGCTTATCTTGCTTACTGTCATTAACCACCCTGCCACTTTATAAATTATGTTGAGTTCCCTAAAGCAGAGTGCCCAACTTGTAGTCTGTGGACCACTTGTGGTCCATGTAACTTAGGAAAGTGGTCTGTATGACCTGACAATAAAAAGAGCTTTTTTTTTTTTATTGCAGTGACCAACAATCCCACTAACAGTGATGGGAGATACAGGCATGCCTATTAAAATTTAATGCGTACTATGTATGTTAAGTGTGACTGCATAGCATTGTATTTTAAAAATAGTTATTAATATAGTCACATGTATAGTATATATTTGTAGTATGGCTTCGAAATATGAGTAGTCTCCATCTGAAAAAATTCTGGGGGAAATGCTTCCGTAGAGAATACCATTTCTATCTGGATGTCTTTGTATTGCAGTTTTAATCATTGCTTCCATGATTTCTCTAATACTGAAGTCAGACTGCTTTACAGTTGCCCACTTCATTCTTGGAACCACTTTAATGTACTGGTGATAAACTGGCATTTTCCAATTCAAGTGCATGACCCCTAATTCCAGCCAGAAAGTGCATCACAGTTTGATGCACTTTCTATCTCCTTCAAAGTAAATATGTGTATGCAATCCATCCTAGGACCCTTGCTTGACTTCTGGCTCAAGTTCTAGTAAACAGTCCTCTTCTATCTTCATGTCACTGATTTTCAAGTGCTCAGATTCACTAGCACAGTTTCTCTTTTGTGTTTCACCTGTAAAGATCAATACAAAAGTGCCTATTCAGTTTATCAGATGGATTATCAATGACTCTTTTGGTGATACGCCCAGAATTTTTCTTTGAGGAGAGTGAGGATCAGAGGAGCCAACTGCCTTGATCTAGAGAAAATTACCATTTTTTCATTTTGATTGAGTCTCTTTGGGAGGAGCCTGGCAACCTCACTCCCATTCCCATCCCTATTGCATCAGCCTTTGTCATGTTAGCCCTTTCTGAGGTGATGTCAGAGACCGTCTTATAATTACAGTACTCCACATGATTTTTGTAAACTAATAGCTGTTTTTAACTCAGTTTTTCATTCTGATTTCATAAATGGTATTCATTTTTTTCTTATCACATATCACTTAAGTTGATGTCATGAATTGTATTATTGGATGTATTAAGTTAGGTGTAAATTCTGGAAATTTGTAAACTAAATCTTCATGTTTGCAATACTGGCTTCAGTCATTTGTTTCTTGACTTTGAGAGCTCCATGCAGCAGTGTTTATCACTGTGAGCTCAGTTTATTTTTGAAGTTATTGTGTCAGACTTGTGCTGAAAAGTTGAGTAAAATGTCTTCACGCAAGTGTTTGAACAATTCAAACTTTTTTTGCTATATTTGTGGAAGTTATGTAGTCCTCAAGCAAAGACAAGATATTATAAAATTTGTAAAAAATGTGTATTGTGTTTATTTTGGAGTGAAACTCTGTGACCACGATAAAAATTGGGCTCCGCAAAGTTTGCAAACCTGTGTTGAAGCACTGACATTGTGGAAAAATGGTAGAAAGAAGGCTATGCCATTTGCAATTCCCATGATTTGGCAGGAGCCTACAAATCACCGAGATGACTGTTACTTTACACAAAGAGTAAGAAAGGCATTGTATATCCTAATATTCCATCTACAATTAGACCAGTCACACATGGAGAATACCTGCCAATTCCACACCCTCCAATTAAATTGGAAAACGTAGCAGCACAAAGTGATGAGAGAAAGCTTCTGAAGATGAAACTGAAGTCTACACGCTTGGAGTCCAAGCCCTCTAATGTTTTCACAGCATGAACTCAATGATCTGGTAAGAGATGTAAATTTACCAAAGGAATCTGCAGAACTCATTGGCTCTAGACAAATAAAAAAATCTTCTTGCACATGGGACATTTTTCTCATAGTACAGACACAGAGAATGAGAACTATACCCCTACTTTTTTGAGGATAATTCTCTGGTGTTTTGTATTAATATAAATGACTTAATGAACTACTTAGAAATTACAATCCTATGCAGTGGAGACTTTTTATTGACTCACCAAACAGGATAAATCAAAGGTGTTGCTCCACAATGAAAATAAATATGCGTTAATTCCAGTAGCTTACTCTGTGCATTTGAAAGAAACATGAGAACTTGAAGTTGTGGTTGACAAATATTAAGTATGAAGAACATGGTTGGCTGGTCTGTGCTGACTTAAAAGTGATAGGCATGTTACTTGTACAGCAATCTGGCTACACAAAAATGCCTTGCTTTTTGGAGTGGGCCAGTTGGGTAAGGAGTAAGCACTGGAATGTTAAGGCATTGCAAAAGTGGGGCAGTTTGTTGCCTGGATTAAAGAACTGTCCTCCTTTTACCCTTGCACATCAAACTGGGTTTGATGAAACAAATTGTGAAATCTTTACCTCAGGAAGGTCCCTGCTTTAACTACCTTTGTACTAAATTCCTATTTGATCACCCAGGAGAAACTAAAACAAGGTACTTTTGCTGGATTTCAAATTTGCAAACTGATGAGGGACAGAGAGAACTATGAATAAAATAGAAAAACAGGCATTGATTAGTTTCGGGCCTGTTGTTAAGAACTTCTTAGGGAACAACAAGGATCCAGACTGCAAGTATATAGTCAAAAATATGTTGGCTAACTTCAAGAAGTTGGGCTGCAACACGAGTGTCGAGGTACATTTTTTACACTTCCACATAGACTACTTCCCAGAAAATCTAGGAAATGTTAGTGAAAAACAGGGTGAGAGGTTTCATTAAATACATGGAGATGAAGTAGCAGGGGGAGATGGAATGTTAACACAATGGCTACTGTTGGATGCTGACAAGGGACTGTAAAGTAGGAGCTGCAAGAAAATCAAAGAAACAAAAATTTGACCCATCGCAGATCAGTTTTTAAAATGAGAGGCGAGTGTTTAGTGGACTTTTGACCACATTGGTATTTTCAATAGTGTTTTCAACATGTATTTAAATATAAAAGTCTGGTAAAAGGAACATTTTGTTATCATTTCTTTGCACAAATTCTGCCAAAATTAATAAAAATTTGTGAAAAATCAAATTTTCTTTCATGATTTTTTAAGAAATCTGATATGATGTAAACAAAAAGAAGTCATTTTTGAAATCGGCATTAGAAAATAATTCAGAAATGCCCTTTTCTAAGAAAACAGCAAGTTTTTTTTTTTTTTTTTTTTTCAAAATGCAGAGTAGTGTTATATTTATTATATGCTTCAGTTCTTTTCATTTCTCTATAACTGTCCCATATCTTTTTTGCTATATTTTCTTAATGATATACTAGGGGGCTCGCCAACCCATGCGCAAACTTTTCTACATAATATGTAAAGTATGACCAAGTAAGTCAAATCTTTTCTATGTAAAAGACACATCTGTTGAAACGCACTGATCGATATCCAATCGGGAAATGACGTATGTAATTATTTACCAGTGCATTTGTAGTGTGTAGCATTCTCAAGGTCGAATAAATATCACTATGTAATTATTTACCTGTGTTTACATAGGTCACTTAGGAAATGGTCTGCTAAAAATTCAGATTATGGGTACTAACTCCATACTTCGACTAAAAGTCAGGAAGAATGCAGTGACTGGCAGGTGCCAGTCACTGTTTAGCCCCGCCCCTCTCCTCCTAGGTTGACATGCCTAAGGTGTTTATCCCCCCACTTGCCACTGTTTAAAATGGGGAACTCGTTTTCCGATTTTAAAACAGCGGGATGGGAGATAAACACCCTACCTAAGCTAAGCACCTCCCTCCTCAATGACACAAAACAATCAGAAATAAAATGCATTCACAATAATCATCCAATCACAGAACTTGACTGTACAATCACTCCGTTCTACGATCACACCCACTGCACGAAGACAAGTGGTACCCAAATAATAAATTTTAACCAAAGGCCTTTTGCATTCAGGTTCCATAATGCATGAGGAACATTGTTGCATCCGAAAGAGCAGTACAAAAATATGAGCAGTACACAAATATTTAAAATATTTATAAATATACAATATTCATTAATATACAAAAAGCGTTAACAATGGAACATCAAATGTTAGACAGTGGGGGCATGTGCAAGAGATTGGTTAACATGTGAAGGCAGCTGTCAATAATTAATTGCATTTGTAGTGATGTAATTGCCTTGCCCTCTTCTTCCTTTTGCTCGAATAAATATCGCTAGGAGGAAAACTTATTAATGTATAGAAAAATATGCATTTGTAGCTCCATGATTGGTGGTTTTCAAGATATTCAATAATTCTCCTGTGTTAACTCTCCACACATAGTCTTCCCAGTTGATAGAGGTCACATAGCATTTTAGACTGTCATAATTCCCTTTTCTGAAATTGATTCCTCCTATCCTTCCTTTAAATGCCAAGACCTCACTTTTTAAGAGCAACTTTATTACTCCATGATCATCCCTGCCAACCCTATAATCTGGGATCCTAGGATAACTAGTGATGATCTGGTCCAGAACACTGCTGTAAACAATAGTCATCTATATGCTGTTCACTCTAATCTTGATAAAAACAAATATGTCATTGAGTAAAAGTCTCATTAGTCAGCTCCTCAAGCACTAATGTACTGTTTAGCAAATGCCTATGGTAGCTTTACTCAGTGACATGTATTTGTTTAGTTCAGTGATTCACAACTCGACTGCTGCAGTTGAGAATCACAAAGTGCCATGAGTTTGCTTCAGAATCAAACCCAAAAGTATTATGAATTTCTTAAAGAATTGCCCAAAGTTATTTTGTTTTTATATCAGTTGTAAAGGTGAACAACTATTGGAGACAATGTAATTCACATTTGGCGCCTCCGTAGCCAGGTGGGCAGGAGCAGCAGTGCGTAGCACACGCTTCTTGATTAGACCAGGGTTCGAGCCCGTGACCACCAAATACAGAGGTTGCGGAAAGGTCAGGGAATGACCACCGCATATCCCCGGAGCAATATGGCCTTAGTTGCTAATGCTCCTAAAAACCAAACAACAAACAAACAATTCACATTTATTTTGTTGCATTATTAGCCCTCCCTCAGTCAAACCCTAAACAGAATAAATATGCTTGCATGGCATCTGTGAGATACCTTTTATAAAATGGGTATCTCACAGTTGCAATGAAAGCATATTTATTTCATTATAAAAAAATAACTTTTAGCTTTTTTACTGAATTGAAAACAGTATTCTGTTAATTATAATTTGCTAAACTCATTACAAAATATTGAGAAATGAATAATAATAATGAATGTTTTTATCATATTTCTTAGAATTTTCAAAGTCACTCATCCCCAGAATTGACAACAGACACCACATAAATGGCTGTGTTTCTATCAGCGGTTCAACATTTATCCAGTGAAAGCTATATTACAAAGTTAGACAGCCCTCAAAAGTATAGTTCATTGTCAGTACTAGTGGCATAAAAAATAAAATAAAATAAATTACTACTAGAAGCAAAAAAAAAAAAAAAAAAAAAAGCATTTTTAAATTCTTCCCTCTTTTTTGATGTAATCTTTTGATCTAGTTCTGTCTAAGGGTATATGATGAAAGTTAGCTATTTCAGGTGTTCAGTTATTTTCTTGGCTGAATTTTATTGGCATACGTACTACTATGGACAAACTGTGCTACACATTGGTGTATGTCAATTCTATCTCAAATATCATGTATAACTGTTTCACAGTTATACATGATATTTGAGATGGAATCTGCACACTGTGATGATGTGACTTTATAAAAACCAACAAAAAGTCACAATATTTATCAATGGATAGAGAAAGTCTCTGTTATCTGCAAGATGTCCCCTCCTGTTATCCATACTGTTGCAACACTACATTGCTTATCTCTGAAGAACAGAGGAAAGCCGATGTTCACCATGCTGAGAAGCTGCACAATAAGGTTTTCTCTTATAAGTTACATTTTTACATTCACTTAACTATAATACTTCTTGGTCATAAACATTTTCAAATTTTCTTGTTTTTGTTACTTCAGTTTTAAAATATTCTGGTCTATATAATCAAAAAATAAACTTTTCATTTTGGGAGGGGGGGGGGAAGATCCATAATAAAAGTGAGATTTCATATGAATCTTTGGCTTCTGAAATACTGAAACATGCTGACCTAGTGGTACTTAATGGATTTCCCATTAAGTATATGCTACTATTTATATTGAAAACATTGCAGTTGTCACAAAATTTATATCTTAAATTTTAAGTTAAAATTATTATGGCTGAATATTTCTATAGCCAGCTTTATTTTGTTATTACTATGATTATTTCTGTCATGTGAAGTTGTACTATTTTTTTTCTCACTTAAATGTCCTGTTATTTTTTCTTTATAAAGCCAGTTAAAGGAAAATGTTCATTTTCACTACTTAAAGGAATACTACCAAATGAATACCAATTTTTTTTTAACTGACTAAAGAGTACAACCTTACATCACATTTTTTTTCAGAGGTAGATATTTTAAAGATTATGCTCTGACAGATGAAAGTCAGTAAAGGGAGTCCTTTTAGTATTATAAAGCTCAATACTACAAAAAAAAGTACAGATGACCACATTTACCATATATGTCTCCTTACATGTTGGTATTCAAAGGATTAAGTGTTCTGACAGATGATAAACACAGTGGTATAAACAATAAAGAGGAGTCGGTCCACAACTGTAGCAAATAAACACCAATGTTCATCAACTGCAAGCTGACATCCTCCAGTTGAAACATTTCCATCTTTTTTGTTTACATCCCTGTCATCAACTTCAATACCATTTGTGGCAGCAGCAGCTTTTGGATGTGGAGGGAAAATGCATAAGACCTTGCCAACAATGCCAAATATTAGGTCGTTGATGAAGCTGGGAAACTGGAAGCATCCACGGACCTTGAAAATGTTGAAGATTAAGATTTCCAATAAGATTGCAGAACTCACCATGATCATCAACACTTTCATATGAGCAACTATAAAAGAAATAAGAAAATAATGTATGTGCTGTCAGATTAAAAAAATAATAAAAATAAAAAAATTAGGTAGTCATTTACATATTTTAGTTCAAAAAGGAGAAAGCATTATCAACTTAAGAAACATCAGCTATTCTAAAACAGTAATGGTACAGAATGTGTTAGCACCTCTAAATATTTGGTCATAATAGGTGCTCTTTCCCCTTATGCCTCATTATCATTAGTAGTGACAAATGATGCAAGAAAGCAAGCTTATACAGCATCAGACAAGAAAAAAAAAAAAAAAAAAAGCACCAATACTCCCATTTCACTTATTCATCCCCTCCAATAGTTTGTCTAGTTCTGAATTTATTTTAGGCTATCAACTCCCATAACAACAAATGGAAGTTTGTTCTAACAATCAACCACCTGCTGGCTAAAGGCAAAGTTCTGCATATCTATTCTGCAACCGTCCTTCCTCAATTTGAATTTTTGCCACCTCATGTGTAGTCTGAGCAAGAGGAAGAATCCCATCAGTAATGAGCTTGCTCAATCCATTCAGATTGAGCAAGCTCAATCCATTCAGAGCCTTAAACACCTCAATCACATCACCACACAGGTGCCTAGTCTCCAGACACTGCAATTTACAGAATTCAAGCCTTTCTTGGCAAGAGCACCCCTTTTTCCCCTCACCAATCTTATTGCCCTTCTCTGTACTCATTCCAGCAGCTCTACATCCTTCCTAAAATGCGGCCTCCAAACCTGTATTCAGTAATCAATATATGACCTGACCAATGGGATAATCAACTCCTTATTCCTTGCTAGCAATATACCTGTATATCACTTAAAAAGCCCTATAAGCTAACCTGTGGCCTGTCTGCATTGCTCAGAGAACTCCATGTCTAACTGCACAATTATCTCCAGGTTCTTTTCATTTTCTACTACCCTGAGTGTAGTACCACACAGTTGGTACATTACTCTGGGATTACTGTTACCCATATGCAGTACTTTGCATTTATCAATGTTAAATTTCTAATAAAGTGTAGATTCAATGTTAAATTTCTAATAAAGTGTAGATTCAATGTTAAATTTCTAATAAAGTGTAGATTCAATGTTAAATTTCTAATAAAGTGTAGATTCAATGTTAAATTTCTAAGCCCACCAGCCTAACTTTTCTAAGTCCTGTCAGTAGCATACCGTTATATCTGTCATTACCTACCCTGCTAACCTTTATATCATTTGCAACTTGGACATAATGCCTGCCTTCATCAATATCATTGATATATAGAAAACAATAAAACATAGATACTGTATATAGAAAATAACAATGAGCCCAACACTGAACCCTGGGGCACTCCACTTATAACATCAATCCACAAAGAGCAATGTCCACTGATTACAACTCTGTCTTCTTCCACTTAACAATCCCTTTATACATAGGAGCAACTTGATCTTGATGCGACAAGGCTCCAATTTGTACAGCAATCTTTTATGTGCAACAGTCAAAAGATTTTCCTGAAATCCAAGTACAATAAACCCCCACTATTCGCAGGGGTTACGTTCCTGAGAAATTCTGAAAATACTGAGTTATGGCTCCCATAGTAATAAAAGGGTTCCGTTCCAAAGTATGAAATATATAAGAAAAACTAGTCTAAAATTTTGTCTATGGATGTATTATATGTAACTACATAATACAACTATGTACAAAGACAAACATACAGTACATAGTGAAATACAAGCATAAGCCATCGAAATGAAAATAAACAATTTAATTTCAATTTTGTAAATTTAGTATAGAAATTATTAGTTTCTTTCAGTGGGGGTTAATTTTCAAGTGAGCCTTAAAATTAGGGTTAAAAGCAAACAACAAAACCTTCCATGACAAGTGCGTAACACATACTAAACAATTAGCGGGAAACATCTACGCTCGCGATTTTGTCACCCCTCTCTCCCCACCCATTGTGCACTGTTTTGACCGGGAGAGATGATTTTAGCCATGCCCATGTTTTTTTATGGCGGAAAATGTTCACACGCTTTAAAATTCACATTTTTTTAGGTATCGTTTTATATTAAATTAGCGACCGCGAATAGCGGGGGTTTACCGTTTATGATATCAAAATTATTTTTTGATTCAAGTTCCTTTGTGACCATATCATGGTATTCATTCGAACTGGTTAGACAAGATTCTGTTTAACAAACTCGTGCTGTCTGAAGTATAATTGCAGCCTTGTCTAGATTATATTGCATTACTTCTTTTACCAGTGAAAATAATGGAGTCACTGGTAAAAGAAGTTAAATTAACAGGTCTGTAATTACTTGCGACCATCTTTGACCACTCTCCCACACATCACTAATCTGTCGGGACCTCCCCTGAATCCAAGGATTCTCTCATAATTATTCATTAGGGTGTGCTTACTTCCTTTGCTGCCTCCCTTAATATAATTATATAGATCCCACCACCTCCAAATGCCTTTCTTAACTTCAACAATTTCTCTTCACTTTCCTCTCAGTTGTTGCAAAATCATTTAGTTCTCTGATAGAGTTTGATAAACTTCTGGCATCTCCATCCCCAAAGAATTCCTCATGTGTGAATGTAGATGCAAAATACTCATTCAGTTTGTCAACAACCTGAGCAAGATTATCAACAGTCGAACAATTTGATTCATTCCCTTTTTTCTAGTGTTTACTTAAGTAAAGAAGCCTTTGCTGGTTTTTAAAGTGAAACTTCTTAGGCATGCTCCAGGCAGTTTTCAAATGGGAGTGACTTGCATTAGTGGACTGACAAAATATGCAACGAAAATGTGACCATTACCATAAGTAAATGCATTACAGGCATTCTGAACAGCCAACTATTGTAATAGGCTAAATGTCTCCGTTCTTGTTACCATCACTGAAATTAAGCAGCGTTAGGCCTGGTTAATAAGTGGGAGAGTTACCACCTGGGGGTACCTGGTGCAGTTGACTTTTGCCTTTTTTTTTTCTTTTGTTAACCTGTGCAAAATATTCTTCCAGTTTTCACATATCAATTAATTTTGTTAATTGTTAAGCTAATAAAGTAAATCTGTGCTTTACATCTTTACTTTTATAGCCTGTGGATAATATTCCTCGTATTTTCGCTTATTAGAATCACCATTAATATAAAATTAAAATTCAATTCATAAACGTGATCACGATGACTGGCGCTTACTACATATTGTATAGTGGATGGTATTTTGTTATGTCCATCACAAAGTGATATGATCTTACAGTGAACCAATTGTAAAGTAGGGTCCACTGTAGTGAGCATTGTAAGGCGTATACGTGCAATGCAACCACTGAACCACCTCCAATGAAACACCTCACACAAAGGAGAGATGTAAGCTATTTTGACAGCAGGAGAAATTACAGCCTGCAATGGAGTTAACAAAGAAGCTGAAGAAAGTACATCCACAACTACAGGGTCTTACAGTTCCCCAGAAATGTTAGAAGTGAATTTGGAAGGAGCAGTTAAGGAAGTTGATACTGCAAATGAAAAGTCCTTGAAGCTCAGTCGTAAACGAAAAGCAAAGAAGCTAAAACCGACTGCTAGAAGTACTCCATCAAATCGATCAACACAGCGGGCATAATACACAGCTGGAGCAGCAACAGGATTTTAAGAAACACCGAATCATCCACGCACAGTTTAAATGTACGTTCCTGGATAATGATTTCGGTTCAGTCTGTTCTGTGTGTGATCAGTTTTGGTTCAAGAACGATGTGAAGATTGTGGCAGCTTGAGATCACGCTCTTCTTCAAATAGCATTTCAAAATGAGGATGTAAGTCAAATGTTGGCCTCTAACAGCTGTCATAGCTCTCTCAAGAACAAAGTGATTCCGGCTCTATCGAAGTCAAATGGTTTTAAATATCATCCGATGCCACAGCACTTGCTAAAGCTAGATCTGGTAACGGAACGTCTCATATTTCCGAGACTCCTATTCATGCAGATTTGTCACCTGCAGCATTCATACGATCAATCCGGGATCGTCGACAACATGATAAATGTTTGCTTAACTTCCGCTATGCGTGTTCAGCACCATACAATTTTTTTTTTTTTTTTGCATCCTTTGCCAAAGATTTCTTGTAATCTTCCTTTGCTTGCCTGACACCTCCTTTGTGACTTGATTGCAGACTAGTTTATATATACCATAGGCTTCTCTGTCACCTGATAATTTGTGTTCATCTCATGGATTTTTCTTCTCTGCTACGAGCTCATTTGTTCATCTGATATCTATTTAGGTCTTGAAGAGTATTTCTTGGTTTGCAAAGCCAGGTAGCTTTTATGATTAATTCCTTGAATGCTTTCCATTTAGAATTTGCTGATGGTAACATCATCAGCTGGTTCCACTGTAGTCACCTTTACGAAAGCAAAAACTCATCCCTTGATGGTAGTTACAGATTATATGTTAGGATGTTTTATGCTGTGCTTGCTTTTTCTGATATTTTTGTTATGCAGAAATAGTAATTGTCGTTGTGGTTGTGCTGTCCTCGCCATGCCATAGGAACAGCAAAGGGTTTACTTTGCTGTTCTTACTGTCCAGATCACTAATCTTCCAAACAAAAGTAATTTTGATAATACTGTAGAATTTCTTCCTCTGAGTTTTTGTCATAAACCATCCACAGCAGGAATTATCTGATTCAGACACTATCTTTGCTTCTGCTTAAAGCATTTTTACAATACAATGCTAAGCAAGCCACAGAACAATACAAAACAGATATGCAGATAAACTATACACATACACTATAACTGTCCTGTTACAGAGAGAGAGAGAGAGAGAGAGAGAGAGAGACAAGACTGACCAACATTACTTCCATCTATGAGCACCTGCAAACACTATCATTTGCAAGTAATAGAACAGATCAGTGTCATCTACTTCTCTAAACTGTAGTAAGATATACATACGTAGAAACTGATGTGAAATTTTAATAATTTCACCTCACATCATCAGATTTTAATTCAAAATCTACACTCAGTTGCCCAACACAATACTGGAAACTACTTATACAACAGTGGACACAACAAGAACCTCCACAGCAGAGTGTGCTAGTACCAAAGGTAGCTATTATTGATGACTCTACATTGTGATTCAAAGGTTGCACAACTTTATAAATACCACCAGTGCTTTTTTTGGGACGGTACGTAATGGTACGGGGTACCGGCACCTTTATTAACAGTGAAGTGTGATATTTGGATGCAGTGCACTTCGAAATTTGTAATATTCCGTAATTTTTTTTTATATGTTTATTCAAATAAGCTTAAAATTATTTAACTAAATTTCTGTTTAACGAAGTCCTTTTATAGCGAATTGTTTTGAATTTTCCTTGGAAGTTACATTTAAAATAGTTTCCACTGAGCAAAGAAAATTTTCATATAGCGAACGGATTAGGAGAGAATTAACTCTATACTCACTGTCCACATTTCTGGCCTTCAGTGCTACTGTGCGAATTAAGAGAGCTAAAGCATTCTACAACTTAGTGGTACCTGGTAAAACTTATCCAACCACCTGTCCCACATACAGAGGAGTCGCTAGTCAAGAGTGAGCAGATCAAAGAGTATTCCCAATGGGCTCTGGCCCACCTTCTACCGCAGTGGTGTCCAACCTTTTCCTGTACAGTGGCCGTATTCAAAAAAATTCAAAGTTAGATTTCTTTAGAGTGTTACATTTTCCATATCTTGTTGCATGTAAAAGTAAAATTGAAAATATTCGAAAATTTTATTAAGTACAATACACAATTACATTTACTGAACAAAACATTTAATGAGAAAAATTTTTTGATAATAAAATTTTAAATGCTGTTTTAGTTCACTTTCCTTGCGGGCCGTAGGTTGGACACCTTTGTGAATCAACAGTAAGCGCCCAGTTCGAGAATTACAAAAGTGATTTTCTTTTACCCCGACAAATAATCATCTGTTGTTTCGAGGAAGTGCGTTATCCACATTTTTCTGTAAATTTTCCCTATCTGTTTTTACATGGTCACAGTAGCTGAATATCCGAATTACACCGACATTTCGGACAGTTTCAAAAAAGAAAAGAAAAAAATTTAAATTTAAGAACTACTGACAATCGCGATGACGAGAGAAAAAAAACGAAGACAACAAAAATATTAATCGTTCTAAACGTGAATTGTTGCATTTGGTGAAAGTGAAGAAAATTGTCAATTAGGTTACAGTTAAATGAAAGAGATGCAATTCGTGAATTTCGGGGATACCTAATTGAGATAAGAAGGTTTTAGAAGAATTGAAGCATTTGATGAACGCTCTGAGTACGATAACAATTACATTGAATGCGAACGAGAATTTTCACAAATGAATCTGATCACCAGTGCTTTGTTGATGACAAAAACAGTTTCTTCACTACTGTTTCTTAAAATTGTATGTCCACTGCTGACCCACTTCGATCCAGCAAAATATGTCAATTCTTGGCCGCTTCGGAAATATCATTCAGCAACCGACACAAAAAGAGGAAGAAGTCGGCAACCTGCGGCTCGCGAGCCGCATGCAACTCTTTTAACATGTAACTGCGGCTCTTTAACTTTACAGCTCACATGAAGCACAATTTGAAATGGAGTTAGAGGACTTAAAAATCAAGGACATGTGGAGTGCTAGACTAAAATGCCTTAAAACTGAAATTGAGGATTTGGAGTGACAAAAGACTGCCCTTGCAATTCTACACAAATGGACAGTGATAGATGACTTTAAAATGTAGACCAAATTGTGTTCAATGCCTGTTTCTGTTTTTGATATTGGATGTTTATGTTTTTTCAGTATTAATAAATAATATTTCAAAAAATATATATTTTTTTAATAAACACCTTCCCACTCTATTCCATCACCCCCCCCCCCTCCCAGCTTGAGCTGAGGTGCGGCCCTTCGGATTCTCTCTCTCTCTCTCTCTCTCTCTCTTTTTTTTTTTAATTAGATCAAAAATGGCTCTTCACTCAAAAAAGGTTGCCGACCCTTGGCATAGGGTGTTGGATGAGAACTTAATAAAAATTTGGAATATTCTACAAAAACTTTATTATGAAATTATTTTTACTTATGTTATTTTTTACTTATTTTACTCACATTTTACTTAATTTTTTATATACTTGAATAATAAATTTCTGCTTAATAAACTGTGTATTAATACACTTAATTTGTTGTTCTTATTCTAAAAACATTACTACTAAAGTAACAATATCAGGAAAAATAATTTTTCAGAGTACTTTTCATATCCTTTTAATTTTAAATTTTTCCTGATAGCAAAGAATGACTACCAGCACCTATTTTTTTTTTACAAAAAATAGCACTGTATACCACAAAGTAATCTTATTTGTTTGAGAATTAAAAAATGGCTGACAAATTATCTAAGAATGATATCATCATCTACAATTAACACTCTTGCATATACGCTTCCTGAAAAAAGCTCATCTGCCTTTAATTCCTCTATATTGTTACATTTCAACTTCAACTGATCCTTAGATGTGCTCTTCTACTTGATGAGTCAAACTTTCAGGAGCATGTTACCGCCCCATCTCTGGGGAGGTGGATCGCTACTATCTAACTTCTAAACATTCATCACATTGTGGCTCCAAAGTGACTTTACAACTAAAATTTTAAAATTTGCATAAATATAAACTTACTATAAATTGTTATCATTAAGTTTTTTATAAAATCTCAATCAATAAAATTTAAAATAAATAAGAAAACAAATACCATAAATTTTATAAAGCTTATAATACAAATATCTATTTACATATGAACAACACCATATCATCCCTCCCTTCCTCCGTAAGCGAACAGCACTTGCAAAGTTCAACAAACTCTATATTCATCAATGTCGCAAAAGAGCTCATTGCAGCTATATGCGTCAGTGCCAATTCTTACAAATTCACTCCTTAAATCCATATATTGAGTCAGTGCCTCACATGTTCAGAATGCTCTATTTGTCCACATAAACAAAATGGATTGCTCTCAACTCAAATCGGTTAATCATTTTTTCATGCCATGTCCACTTATCAAGATAGTGGCAAACAATCTCAAATTTGGCCAAGTTTTATTTAATTGCATTGCGTACCCCCTAGGAATAAAGGCATAAGTAACAACGACCAATGCAGAACCGTCCCACCTTTCCTGCCATATACAGCACACTCTCGATTAACCGGGACACTTCAAGACTAAAAATAAAAAAATAAAAAAATCAACCAGAAATAAAAAAATTCAAGTAATAACTAGAATAGGTATAAACAGATATTTTGCAAGTCGTAAATAAGCGGCATTATAAGTCGTCATTGGGAGATTAGTATACCTATTATCTTGTAACCCCTGCTGTCTTCACACCGCCGCTCAAAAAAAAAAACAAAAAAAAGGACAAATTTTGTTTCGTTATTTTTGTCAGGGATGTCAGAATTTTTTTTTTATAGAAAAAAAAATTTTTTTTTTTGTTTAGAAATTGTGGAAATTATGGCTAAATCTCTAAAGAACTATTAAAATGTTAGTGACCAAACCATATGCAAAATCGTAAAAAATAAAGGGAAGCTATTAGATATAAAATCGACACTGTAAAAAATTATAGGAAAGCTATTAGACTTAAAATGGACATCGCAAAAAATAAAGAGACGTGGTAAGTTTTTCCGTTTTTTATCTATTGCCATATTTTTTACGTAGGCTGCTGAACATATTTCGATACAGTAAGTCCCCGACTTACTCAACTACAGATTTACGTAATTTTTATTTTTTATTTTTTTTTTAGGATTGTAAAATTTAAAACAAAAATAATAAATAAATAAAATAAGCAATCGATAACGACGATCACGGCATGCAGAAATTCCACAAGTGAGATACGGAGTAACAAGCAAAAAAATAGAAAAGAAGAGAAAGTTCTTACAATTTATTTATGGTTTTTTTTTTTTTTTTTTAAATGACTGAAGATTTCAGTGAAGGGGACACAAACTTCATAATAACGTAAAACCCCACACAATTCTAGCTATCGGTATTATTGCAAATGCAATAAGATCGAGTTTACTACCTGTTTATAATTAGATGCAAGAACAGAAAAGCACAGTAACCCGGAAGGTGCAAATTGTTTAAATGCTGTGACCTCCAGAAATGTGCTTTAGTAAAATGTGAATTCGCGTGAGGTGATAATAGTGTGTTTTCCCCCTTAACCCTGTGAAATTCTTTTCAGAAAATTTTGTTTTGATCGTTATCACGGTGCCAACTAAGAGAATAAGTGACAGCGCTACTAGAAAATCTACCAACAAAAGGAAAGCCATCTATTTGGATCAGAAAATTAAACTAATAAGGATGTATGAAAATGGCCAAACATTAACAAGTATCGTGCGGAATTCAGATTTGTCAATAATAATATAGTAGCAATATGTTATTCCCAAGTTACGTAAAACTCGACAAAGCAAGAAGTCCTGGAACGTATCTCTTACGTATGTCGGGGACATTTGTATTTTTGGATTAACCTGGAAATCGATTATCCGGGATTTATTTTTTACCATCTATCCCGGAAAATCGAGAGTCTACTGTATTATTGTTTGTTTCATCTTGTAATCTTTTCTATGCTTAAATCATTGCCACCATAGTGTCTGTCTATATCAGGACAGATCTCATTCCTAATCATCAGTCTCTGAGCAGATACTGTTCTTTGTGGCATATTCCAACATTCTTCTTGCCACCACTGATTCTTTACCAGATAGTACATGCAAAGCATCATTAGAGACTGTTCTGCAGGCTCGCATAACAGAGAGATGAGCAAATTTCTGAGCAGACAGAAGACTCTTCCAAACATGATCATTATTTACTCTATGTCCCCATCCTCCACAAGCATGTGTTATTATAGGTAAGAATATACATTTATATAGGAGATCCAAGGATTTCCCTTTGATCCCCCAATCCCCTCTTACTATCTTTTCGATCTTAGAATATACTGCTCTTACCTTTCCCTTCAAATTTTTAACATAGGGCAAAAAGGACAATCGCTTGTCCACTATTACTCCTAGGTATTTGGCTAAGGGGACATATGCTGTAGGGCTGGCAAATACCCTGTGGGTCTCCTTCACTCTTTCTGCCTTTAAGCATAACCATATGAGTCTCGTTCAGAAATGTGTCCATTTTATGAATAACAGCCGAACCCTCCACTTTCTCCAGGGCCTAACAAGCCCTTGCCTCAAGCTGCTTCCTCGACCACCCATACACCAACAACCACAAGTCATCGGCATAGGCAATCAGGTCACAGCCACTCTATTTCCTATTCTATTAGTTCATCCATCACAACATTCCAACTGTAAGGTCCTATTAATGAGCCCTGGGTGGCTGCTCTACTAACCTCTCTCCTAACTTTAGTATACTTAGTAACTACTGCTAGATCTCTCATGAAAATAATTCTTCAAGACTCCATACCCAGATGGGGTGCCTAGAGCACCCCATCTGTCTCACCTATGCCACCATAATTGACTGAATGCCCTATTAAAGTCATTATACATACCCAGAACAGTTCTGAAGAGTCTCCTGCATATACTGCACCATTTGCTGCATATGCAGGAGAGCAGCTATTCATATTTGCCCTTGTAGCTTTATTTGCATTGCAAAAAAGAAACATCTGGAGATCAGTTCTTGTCTTTCAAATGTCCAAGAATTCCCCAGACTTTTCTTTTTCCATCCCAATCATTTCTTCAATAGTATCCACATCTATATTTCCCTCTTCATTCCTAATTCTTTTCTTTGCCCTTGACTTTTTTATATTTGTCTCCTCACCACCTTTACCACTCTGACCGACTCCCCAATCAACCTTTTCTAAACAAATCACAGCCTTGTTCATCTGTATCTGAGAAGCTCCACCCTGTATTTCTTCCACTGTCTAAGGATGACAGTGAACTAGTGTTTATGTATGGGGGATACTAGGTGCTACACAGCATTCAGTTGCCAAAGAATTTAACAGGCAGAATTCACAATTGATCAATCAATCAATTGTTGAATGACCAATAAACCATTTTAAAGAACCTGAAAGTATTGAATTTTGGTCTATCACTTCGAGGATGAAGTGGGAGACCAAAAAGTGTAACTGATGAAGAAACATTGGTGGTGGTGGTATTGGTGCAGCTTGCAAACAGCCGAAAAATATTAATGAAGCTAAGCCAAGAAACGGGGGTTAGTCAAAGTTCAGTAGCGCACATTCTTCGAAAAAATCATTTTCACCTGCATAGGTGAAAATGATTTTCATGCACAGAATTTGCATGCCGATAACAAAGATCAACAACAAGAGTTTTGTGAGTGAATGTTGCAAAACAGATGTACTGATCTTCTTCAGTGACAAGAGTATTTTATCAAAGTGGTAACATCAACAGATAAAATTTTCATTACTACTCAGATGATAATTGTAACTGGATGGAAGTGACTAATGTGCAAAACTACCCCCAGGTTATGGTGTGGGCTGGAATATGGGAGGGTCAAATAATTGGTCTTTATTTCTTTGACAACGGTGTTACTGGCGAAATGTACTTACATATGCTACAGAATTACTTGATGGATTTTCTGGATGATGTTCCTTTACAATAAAGGAACATGTTCTTCCAGCAAGACTGAGCACCACCACATTATTCATTGTTGTGCAAAACTACTTAAATGAACACTGGCACAAGATCCTCCACAGTAGGTAGCTATTATTGATGACTATACAGAGTAATTCAAAAGTGGCTTTATTGCTGGGACCATTATTGCTTTTTTCTACATTTATTTATGATATTGATGAAGCCATATCACATCTAATATCTAATTTTGCAGATGATATGTTGGTTGGCAGGGTCGTAAATCTTAGTAATCAGGGTAAGCTGCTCCAACATGATCTGGAAAAATTAGGCAGATGGCTGAGAAGTGGCAACTGCAGTTTAACATTAACAAATGAAAAATACTGCATATGGGTATCAGCAATTCCAGAACAACATACAAACTGTGTGTTAACTCACTCAGGTTAGAAAATGAAAAAGACCTGGGTAGTTTGTTGGCGCATAGGCTTCTGTGGCCATAATGCACCTCCCAAGGTTTTTGCAGTACTTTGATCCAAGCACGAGGCGGGAATCGAACCCGCGACCTTTGGGTTGCCAGGCAGGCACTTTACCCACCCGGCTAGCCCGGTCAAAAAGACCTGGGAGTAATCATGCAGTCAGACATGAGGATCTCTGAGTAGTGTAGATGGGCTGCTGGGACAGCTCATGGGATTCTGTCAATGAGATACAGGAATTTTAACAGCAGGGGTAAGGAGGTGATTACATCATTGTATAAGGCAATGGTTAGGCCACATGTTACGTACTACATACAGGTCTGGAGGCTTCATTTTAGGACGTGATCTGTTGGAATAGGTATAGAGAAGAGCAATAGGATTAGTGAGGGCAACAAAAGGTACTCGTATCAGGAAAGGCCTCAATTCTACTGCATTGTCTGGAGATTTGGTACATGCAGGGTGATCGATTCAGGTGTTTAAGTCTTTGAATAGATTCAATAAGCTCAATATTTATGAAATCCTTCCTCTTGCTCAGTTAGCATTAGCATTAGTAGAGGCATTTGATGCAAGAAAGCAAGCTTATGCAGCATCAGCCAAAAAAAAAAAAAAAAAAAAAAAAGAAACCACTTCCACTTCACCCCTCTGTTCGTTCAAAATACCTGTCCAGCTGAGCCTTAAACTTATTTAGGCTATCAACTTCCACGACAAGGGATGGAAGTCTGTTCCACCAACCAACCACCCGCTGGCTAAAGGCAAATTTCCGCACGTCTATCCTACATCTGTCTTTCCTCAATTTTCCTCAGTTTACATACATGGGAGAGGAGCATAAATCGAAGTGAGAAAGGATGGTTGCAGATCACTGTGGAAATTTGCCTTCATTCAGTGGGTAGTTTATTGTTGGAGCAAACTTCCATCTGGTGTTGTTGACGTGGGTAGTTTAATAAATTCAAGAAGGAACTTGACAAAGTATTAGAGGAGATAGACAGGTGATATGGAAATGTGGTTTTTTTTTTGCTTAATGTTGTATAAGCTTGCATTGTTGCCACTAATTAATACTAATATCATTTCTTTTAAAACTAATTGGTTTGTCTGACAAGGGAAAGTGGTGTATGTGAGGATATAGTACCGGTACTTCTTAAATGAAACAAAATATGTTGTAATATAACCACATATTTAGATTAACAACAGTTGCAGGCAGAGGTGTAAGTGATTGTGATTCTGGCACTGCTTCTATTGGAATGAACAGCCTTTAAAAGCAAGGTCCTGGAGATTTCAAGGACTGCTGGGAGTCGTCATGAAACAAGTCAATACATGGACTGTGTTAGGGTAACTAAGAGTAAGCACAGGTGCATGTATACTTGCATGTACACTAATGCTAGGAATGTAGTAAATAAATTTTATGAATTTGAAGTGCTGATCGAGACATTAAATGCAGACATCGTTGTGATAACAGAGACATGACGTCACTCAAATATAAGGGATGCAGAATTTGAATACGGGGATTAAAATGTGTACAGAAAAGACAGAAAAACAGGCAAGAGTGGGGGTTATGCTTTTAGTTAAGCACAAATTTTGAGGCAGCACATCCAGTTTTTATGGATGACTAGTGCAATGTTGAGTCAGTTTTGTGTGAGAGTAGGAGTGTGTTATAAGACCTAATGACCGTTGAGTAAAATAAACAGCTGTACAAAGAAATAGTGTGACAATAAATCAATATATCTTATAATGGAGATTTTAACATTAGCATTAGTAGAGGCATATGATGCAAGAAAGCAAGCTTATGCAACATCACCCAAAAAAAAAAAAAAAAAAAAAAAAAAAAACACTCCCATTTCACCCCTCGATTCATTCGAAATACCTGTCCAGCTCAGCCTTAAATTTATTTAGGCTATCAACTTCCACAACAAGGGATGGAAGTCTGTTCCACCAACCAACTACCCGCTGGCTGAAGGCAAATTTCCTCACATCTATCCTACATCTGTCCTTCCTCAATTTGAATTTATGCCCTCTCAGGTGATTATGCTGAGCAAGGGGAAGAATCCCATCGGCATTGAGCATGCTCAAACCATTCAAGGCTTTATACACCTCGCCGGTGCCTAGTCTCCAGACACTGTAATTTGCAAAATTTAAGCCTTTCTTCGTAAGAGCAACCCTTTGTTCCATTCATTAATCTTGTTGCTCTTCTCTGTACTCGTTCCAGCAGCTCTACATCCTTCTTGAAATGAGGCATCCAGACCTGTATACAGTACTCCAATATGCCAAGCTGTTCATGCTATCAAGGAGTCTAAAACGCTGATGGAACTGATATTTGAGTGACATTCGAGTGTACCTAATTCTGTTCCAGGAAATTATTGGAGGCACTGGTTAAAGAAGTACTGCAGGATTATCTATACAAGACTTCAGTTATAGCTCGTACACAGCACAGGTTTGTTAAGGGGGAAGTCTAAGTCTGACCAATTAGTGGGATACTATGATGTGATCACAAAGGAACTGGATGCAAAGAATAATTTTGATATCATATATTTGGATCTTAGAAAGGCTTTTGACTGCTGCAAAAATTGGAGCAATGTGGCATTTTTATCTATAAGTCTTTTTGCAGACTTATCTGCAAAAAGACTTATAGATAAAAACTTTGCTATAGATAAAGGAATGGTTGGGGGGGAGAAGACAGAGTGGTAATCAATGGACACTGCTCTTCGTGGACTAATGTTATTAGTGGAGTCCCTCAGGGTTCAGTGTTGGGTCCATTGTTGTTTTCTGTATTTATTAATGATATTGATGAAGGTATATCAGGCTTAATGTCCAAGTTTGCAGACAGTACGAAGGTCAGAAGGGTTGTTAATGACGCTAATGACAGTACGCTGCTGAAACAGGATCTAGAAAAGTTGACCAGATGGGCTGAGAGGTGGCAACTGAAGTTTAACATTGACAAATGTCAAGTACTGCATATGGGAAGCAGTAACCCCAGAGTAACGTATCAACTGTGTGGTACTACATTGACAGTGGCAGAGAATGAAAAGGACCTGGGTGTATTGTGCAGGCAGATATGAAGTTTTCTGAACAGTGCAGAAGGTCTGCAAGATTAGCCCATGGTGTCTTTTCAATAATATACAGGAATTTTTCTAGCAGGGATAAGGAGGTGATTATCCCCTTGTATAAAGCAATGGTCTGGCCACACCTTGCGTACTGTATACAGGTCTCGAGGCTTCATTTTAAGAGGGATGTAAAGCTGCTGGAACAAGTACAGAGAAGGGCAACAAGATTAGTGAATGGAACAAAGAGTTGATCTTACCAAGAAAGGCTTAAGTTT
This sequence comes from Mastigoproctus giganteus, assembly GCF_048544385.1. Classification (NCBI taxonomy): domain Eukaryota; kingdom Metazoa; phylum Arthropoda; class Arachnida; order Uropygi; family Thelyphonidae; genus Mastigoproctus; species Mastigoproctus giganteus. Next base: position 30,961,344 of record NC_143576.1, read on the forward strand.
CGCAAATTACAGTGTCTGTAGACTAGGCACCTGCAAGGTGATCTGATTGAGGTGTATAAAGCCTTGAATGGTTTCAGCATGCTCAATCTGATGGGATTCTTCCTCTTGCTCAGTATAATCATCTGAGAGGGCATAAATTCAAATTTAGGAAAGACAGTCATAAGATAGATGTGCAGAAGTTTGCCTTTAGCCAGCGGGTGGTTGATTGCTTGAACAAACTTCCATCTGTCATTGTAGAAGTTGATAGCTTAAATAGATTCAAGGCAGAACTAGACAAACATTTTCTGCGAGTGGATGGGTAAAATGAGAAAGATTTTTTTTTTTTTTTTTTTGGCTGATGCTATATAAGCTTGCTTTCTTGCATCATGTGCCTTTGCTAATGCTAATTTTGGCAATCTGGTCGGTCTGTGACAGCCAAATCCTCTGATTACACTTTCACAATGGTGAGACTTTAGTAACACCCAAGTATAAGTCCTGAAATATGACACCAAGCATACTGGAGGTGACCACTGAAGTGCAAACCAACATAAGCAGAGGTCAAGGTATGGTGCCCAAACCACACGGAGGAATGCCACCCCCTTTGTGTTACCAGAAAATACTAGGTGGCTCTCATGAACCGGTGCAATACCACTACTTTTACTTATTGGAGTCTTGAAGTGGTGGAACTCATGTTTAGTTTCCAGAGCAAAGCTCCAGCAAACCTATCCCCCCATCATCTTTTCCATCATGAAGTACGATTGTTGTCTTTTGAGTTTATGATGAACATGGCGAGATCCAGTCTTCCTTACATTTCACCTTTTCTTACTTCTGAATACACCATGAATTGTCAAAACGATCAAACAGACTTATCTGCAAAAAGACTTAAACATCTCAAACACTTCCTCTTTCATTTCATAAATATATATGAAACCGATGAGTCAAAACATTATGACCAGCTAGTTGTTATTCAAATCGAAGCAACTGCAGGTGAACTATGGCACGTGCATGGGTCAGGACACAGTATAAAAAACACCTGATACTGAGCTCCATTAATCAGTGTTACCCTTGATGGGAAAGGCAGCGGACTTAAGCGAGTTTGACAAAGGCCAAATTGTAATGGCCAGATGACTGGGTCAAAGCATATCCGAAACAGCATGGCTGGTGGGGTGCGCACGGTCAGCCATAGTTAGTACCTAGCGAAAGTTGTCCAAGGAGGAAAAACCCATGAACTGCCAGCGATGTGTTGGACGACCACGGCTCATCAATGCTCGAGGTGAGCAAAGGCTCTCCTGGATGGTACGTGGCAACAGAAGGGTGACTTGCGCAACTCACTGGTAATTGGAATGCTGGCAATTGGGAGTAATGTATCACAACACACAATACATCGAACCCTGCTGAAAATGGGGTTGTGTAGCTGCAGGCAGCTCAGAGTGCCCATGCTAACCACAGTTCACTGGCAACAGCACCTATAATGGGCAAGCGAGCATCGAAACTGGACTTTGAGTGATTGGAAGAAGGTCGTCTGGTCCAATGAATCATGTTTCATGTTGCACCATGTGGATGGCTGGGTACATGTGTGTTGTTTACCTGGGGAAGTGATGGGATGAAAACAAACCGGTGGCGGCAGTGTCATGCTTTGGACAATGTTCTGCTGGAATACCCTGGGTCCAGTCATCCACATGCCAGGCACTCTGATGTCTACCACTTATCTAAACATCATTGCAGACCAGGTACACCCTTTCGTGGCAACAGTCTTCCCCTCTGATGGCTCCATCTTTCAGCAGGATAATGCGCCATGCCACACCGCCCGGATTGTTCAAGACTGGTTCGCGGAAACTGAAGACTTCCAGGTTCCCTGGCCTCCAAATTCTCCAGACATCAATCCCATTGAGCATCTGTGATTTGTGTTGGAGCACAACTCCGATCTGCAGCATCTCAACCATGGACCTTACAGGAGTTAAGGATCTACTGATTATGTGTTAGTACCAGATAGCACAAGACACATTTAGAAATCTTGTAGCATCAATGCCTCGCCAGGTACGAGCTGTTTTGGCTGCACATGAAGGACCAACATCATATTAGGTAGGTAGTCAATGTTTTAGCTCATCGGTGTATGATCTCAGTTCTAATGTTAATGATGTCCATTTCCACTTACAGTCTGTCAAACTTTATGTACTTTTCTGACAGAATCCAAGTTATTGGTTTGTTCAAACAGTGCTCATTTCAGTTGTCTGAATTATTCACTGTATGATTCATTTTGCTTCAAAGGTGGTACTCGTGCATATGCCCATTCTGATATTCCCTGTCAGAGACAGTAATTTGGAATCTTCTCTTTTCGATCTTCTCTGGCTTAAAATCTCTCTATGACATTCTGTAAAATTCATCTGTGGCCTCTATCATTCTCCCATTTCCACTAATGACTTTGAACTCTTTCACTTTCCCTCTTTGAAACTTGACTTTCTCCAGTCCAACTTTCCTAACAGTGAGGTAATTTTGCTTGATGATTTTAATCTTCGTAATTCCAGCTGGTTTCCGTTTTCTAGTCATATGGACCCAGATATTCGAGATGCTCAGGCTTTTGCAATTACTAATGACCTTGCACAGACTGTTCATTTACCTACCAGAATACCAGACAATCCTAACCACGCAGCCAACACACTTGGTCTTTTTCTCATAAACAGCCCTTCTAAGTACACAGTCGAGGTGAGTAGTTCTCTAGGCACCTCAGATCACTACTTAGCGATGGTCTCTTCTCCAATGGAGCCTTTCTCTTGTGACCATTCTCAACCACATGTTGTTTGGTCTTACATGAGCACAAAATGGGATGATCTGTGAGATTTCTTTTCTACTTTTCCTTGTTCGGATTACTGTTTCAAATCTTCTGCTATCAACATTTGCTCGGATCGCCAGAGAAATGATTTCAATCCTAAAACTCAGTCCTGTCTTATATCTCGCAAAAAGAAATCTTGTGCTCCTATGCTTACCTTCGATGATACTCTGATTTCTAGGCAAGATCATATATCTCTATTGGGGATTACCCTGACTTCTAATCTCTCTTGGCATAAGCACATACAAATATTGCTTCCTCTGCATCTAAAAAAGTGGGTTTTCTCTATCGTTGTCAGTGTTACTTTTCTTCCGAACAGCTTTTCACTTTGTAAAAATCGGAAATCTGCCCTACCACGGAATATTGTTCCTACATCTGGGGAGCGGTGCCCTTAAAACCTTTCTAAGGCTTCTAGATTCCATTCAAAAGATGGCAGTTAGGTTGATTAATGACTCATCTATAACAGAGTCTCTCCACTCTCTGTGTCATAGATGTTCTGTTTCTGTTGCATGCTTTTTCTATATCTGCTTCCATGGGCACTATTCTTCTGAAATGGCTTCTATAATTTCTCCTCTCTCAACTTCCGTTTTCTGGAACAACTTTCCTTTATATGTATTTCCAGAAAATTACAGTCTACAGAAGTTCAAGTCTAATGTCAACAAGTCTTCTTTCATTTTCTCCAACCCACGAACGGTACTAAGTAGTAGAGGTTTTAATACCTCTGGTGTTAGGGATTTTCATTAAAAAAAAACATGGTTTCACAGTGACTTTTATTATTAGAATCATGGTTCAACTGTTAATGGTTGTAACCAAGTACACACATACAATTTTACAAACAATTAATTTTTCATGTGGATTCATCAGATTGTGTAAGAGCAAGTTGATAAGTAATTAAAGTTGTAATTGAAATAACAATTTTTCTTATGGGGAATTAGTACTGAATAAATATAAAGGATGGAAAAAATGTAGGAACATATTCTATAGCTAAAAATAAGAAACTAAAGATATTTCAAAAGACTTTCTGAGATATTAAACGTTAATTTTAAATTACAGAACTAGCAAAATATTTTTTTAATTTTAAATTTATGTCATAAAGATATAACTGCTGCATAAAATGAACTTTAAACAGTACAAAACAAAGGTACCTGTAGTGACATGAGCAGTGTTGTTCTACTTTTTTTTTTTTTTTTTATGTAAACCCCAAACACGAGAGGTATTAGAACCTATAGTACTTAGTACCGTGCTTGGGTTAGACTATATGATTCATACCACTTACCCAGTTGTAAATATCTGGTGTGGAAAAGTGCATACTAGCAGTGTTTACATGTTTCATGCTGGCTAAGTGGTTGCAGTATGGTATTTGTTAAAAATGAAATTACGAGAAATACTATAAATCTGTTTACTTTTTCTGGGTTAATTGATATGGTTTAATTCAGGGGTGGGTCAAGTAATATGGCTGCGAGGTACAAGTGAGGCAAATTTTTTTTTAGCTTTCTATGATTTTTGGGATTATTTTTAAGATTATTAAAAATGCCATATAATGAAAAAATTGTCATAAACAGTTATATGTTATTTATTGTAATATTTATACATACTCTTACATATAATTAATTTTATTAATAAGAAAAATGAAATACAAATTCAAGATTAAATTACAAAAAATAATTATATACAATTATAAGAAAATTAAATCAAATTATTATGATTTCAAAGATTTTATAAAACCCTAATCTTAGATTTTCAATTATGCATTGTGATAGGTTTCAATTAATACCTTCATAAAAATAAAATGGTAAATCCTCTCCAAATTATTTACTTTTATCTGTCGATTATTCACAAAAATTTGCCATTGAAATGCAGTACAAAACAAAGAATAAAGAACAAAGTTGTTCCAGATACATTTGCATTCCAATCATATTCTGCAGAGCTGGGAGTCCGGGAACCACTACTGACTGCGTGCAGGTCTATGCCTCTTTACCAGTATTGCCAAAAGCTATGCTTGCTTACCATTTGGCAACACTGCTGCTTACTCGAGTCATGATATATGGCACAAATTCATATAATTCATTAGACGTTGCACAATCAAAATGTTAAAAATAATTTAATAACAGCAAATATAATAAAATGTACAATAAACATAATTTTGTGATATACAGGGTGTCTCAAAAATATTGGTACAAACGTTTAGGGGAGGTAGGTACCATCTAAAGGAATGTGAATCGCATAGGAACCAATAACCGGAAACGTCACGGGAAAGTAGTAGCACAGGCACAAGAAGCAGAAATGACACAAGAAGCAGAAATTACACAAGACAGTAATTAGTGGCAAACATTTATTTGACATAATATTAACAATGGAGTACGAGATGGATGCATTTCATGATGTTACAACAGATACTCGAAGGTTCCACCATGAGACGGGGTGCATGCGTGACACCGACGCAGCATGGATTGGCGGACACGGTCAAACACACCTGGAGTTTCTTTGACAGTAGCAGCAGCGCAGACGAGTCTCACCACGAAATTCATTTCCATCTCCACAGGCGATTCATACACGATAGATTTGAGGCCCCCCCACAGAAAGAAACCAAGGCTCGATAAATCAGGTGAGCGTGGGGGCCAATCCATCGACGCCCAAAACGGCTGTTCAAATGGCCACGAACACACCTCCCATAATAAGCAGGCGCCCCGTCATGTTGAAACCAAATGTTGCATCTCACATTTGCTGGAACATCGTCAAGTAACCCTGGTAGAACTTGTTCAAGAAAGATCCGATATTTAGTGGAGTTCATGTGGGATGGTAACAGGTATGGGCCGACTAAGCAGTCACCGACCATACCTGCCCACAAATTTACTGCAAAGCGATGTTGTGCCTCATGGGGGAGCACACCGCATGGGCCCTCTGCTAATCCATACACTAGGTGCATGTCTGCCAGCTTACAGTTCGTATATCGATGCATGCTCTTCGTGCAGCGACTACTGCTTGAATGAGTAAACCAGAAATTTTCCCTCTCGCGAACTGATGAACAGCGCCGTGTACCGACTTACGGTGACGTTTCCGATTATGGGTTCCTATGCGATTCACATTCCTTTAGATGTTACCTACCTCCCCTAAACGTTTGTACCAATATTTTTGAGACACCCTGTATATTCTTCAGTGGGCTGGATTACACACTTTTGCAGACCAGAGTTGGCCCTGTGGGCCGAAGGTTGCCCACCCCTGGTTAAATTTATGGTGAGGTTCAAAAGAACTTCATAGTTGCTGTTCACAGTTAATGCTGATAATTATAATGTTAAATTTCAAACTTGGCAAGTACCAAACTGCAAAAAACATTTCCTGACATGGACGGACAACTCAGAGAAATCAGTACATTGAAACCATTATGAGTTAATGTTGTAGAGGGAAATTTCAACAAACTGCAAACACTGACGAGCATACACTTTGTCCTGCCCAAATATCTCCTACCACAAGTACTAAAAGGTTGTCAGGTCATGTAAATGTTTCATCTGCAAGCACATTACATGAATAGCAATTGTTCCCCATCACAGTACACCTATATGAGAATTGTTGCCAAATGATATTAATAAATGCAGAAATATTGTCAGTTTCCCATTTTTCAATGTACACATGATCCTGAATTTCTCAGTCATGTTTTAGTTACAGATGAATCAGGTTTTACAAAAACATGGTTCATTGTAACCAGATTCAGGATTGTCAGTACTCATTACCAACATTTTTTAATTTAATGTTTAGTGCGGTCCTTGAGAATAATTTTACAGATCCTTATTTTTTACCAGCAATGGCATTTGTACCTTTTCTGCAGACCAATTTGTGGAAACCACTAGAAGACATACCCTTGGAAATTAGCAGAGCACATGATTTATGTACGACAGCCCACTTTTCTCAATGTTTCTGACTTTTTAAATATTGAATTGGTTGGTTGATTTGGTATCTAATGCTGCATTGGTAGGTTAAATATGGAGCACAATAACCAGTGAATTGGTCAGAAGCCTGAAAAATGGCCACAACAACACCTTATTTTATACCCTTAGGTTACTGTGTGTGTGTGAGTTACATGAAATTCATGGTTTATTCTATGTGTATTCTCATGCAAGATGAACTGAGAATTTGCAGTTTGGAAGGTGCTGAAACCATTAAGAATAGTCTCGAAACGATAATGCATGCAAAAGAATTGTGAATTCATCATGCAAGATGAACTGGGAATTTGCAGTTTGGAAGGTGCTGAAACCATTAAGAATAGTCTCAAAATGATAACGCATGCAAAAGAATTGCGAATTCATCACACCAAATGTTGCACTGAACAAAATGAAGATTACTTCATTTTGTTCAGTTGATTAAGTTTGAAATTTGATTAAGATTAATGTTTAATAGCTCAAAAATATACACATACATCACTTTTGTGATATGACTTTTGGATAGGAACCTTTTTTTTTCTCTTATTTTTAGCTCTAGAATACACCCACATTTGTTCTGTGCAATTCTGAAGCACTGTTTCAAAATCACCAGCATTAGCATATTTTGTAAGTATATATAGCAACAGTAAGGATCAAACCCACAAATGTTTGACTAGTAAACTTAAACCCTAAACCACAAGGACTACAACCAGTGATAACGAGCAGGGTGCATGTTCCCTCGATTTCCTTGGCTGTTTCTGAATATAGTGTCATGCTGCCTGGCTATTCTGCTTCATTGAAGGAATACTTTATCCTTACAAAGTTTAAAAGAAATTGGAAATGACATGATTGTGCACTCTCCTTGTGAGTAACATCACTAGAGATCACCTGATATCTAATAACATTAAGTCCTAAAACTGGCTGTCATAGTGTCTTATCTTTTAAATAAATGGCAGATTAACTTTTTGGTAATATCATTTGTTTGAAAGTAATGCAATACTAAGTAAACTCATCGTGAAGGCAAAATTTGTTCTGATGTGTGTAATAATACTATTGCATCAACTACATAGTTTAAATTCTACTGGCTATAAAAACAGATGAAAAAACAAGCTAGCCCTCTCAACTTCATACAATTTCAGCATGGTCAATAAGATTAACTATTTTATAATTCTGAAATACTTAGAACCATTAAATTTACATTTTTCTTTTACTTTCAGACCTAAAAATATTCAATGTACTTTAACTTCTACATTTAATGTGAAAGTTAAAGTAAATTCACCCAATTCCTTTTAGAAATAAACCTAAATGAATTAAATTTAAAATGTCTGCTTCACATTTTTTTTAAACTGAAGACTTCAGTAGATGATAGTAAATAACAAAATTTATTGACAATAAATAATATAGTTTAAATCAATAAAACATATTGTTTGGAGACACATGTTCATCATGAATTATTCAGTTAAACAATAATACTCATATGGCTGCACTCTGGTTACACTCTAATTTTCTGCAAAAGCAAATTGGAGGTTTGCTATCATGTGCCAAACAAATTGTAATGTATTTTTTTTTTAATCTCTAGTGATACTGGATAAAATGGTGTTGTGTGATTCCCAACCAGTTGAAGATTGTGATCATTAATATATCCCGGGAGCCTACTATTGTTTTATAAAACAATGTAAATATGATACAGAACACTATACAGCATTGGCAGCTCCATATTTTAGAAACACTTGAGGTGACACATGCTACCAAAAGAAGTGAGAAAAGATTTTTCTTACTTCTTTATAGCTCCTCTTTGCCACTCCCAAGTTTATTTACCAAAATAAGTGTATAACAGTGCAACAACTCCCCCCCTCCATAACTAATATTTATGCTTTTTTTAAAGCCATCTTGTCCAAAACTTAGAAAAGCTTCTCACACGCATTTTATAAAATTAAAAATATACACAGAATGTAAAATAAAAAAATAAAAAAATAAATATATATATATATTTACAATATATGTTTTTAAGTATTAAGTATAAAAAAATAAGTAGTATTTTCAATCAATCTCAAAACTTTTGGAGTTCATCTCAAATTCCTTCAAAACATTTTTATGCTCTCTCCAAGAGACTTATAACATGTTCTGGATTATTATATCATCAATTTCATAATGCAATTCACTAATATTCACTGTGAATTTCATTAATAATTAATTTACTAAATTTTTTTATCATTATTATTTATAGATGACACTTTTTTTCTCTCTCTCACCTTGTTTCATGATACCAAAGGTCCTATGTTCAAGTTATAATATTATAATGAATGCAAAACATTACTTACCTGCAATCTCGGCATCTAGTGGAGACTTTGCTGTTGTAGCCAAATATAAGGCACAGGCCGTTAATATAAGTAAGGCAAAGCACCCAAGTGTCAGCTTTTTTATAGAGTCAAACGGCAACCAAAACATAGCTAATGTCAACAAAATAGCTACAAAAGAAGGTCCACTGGCAATCTCAGCCCCGCCAACAGATCGACGGCGTAGATTAAATGTAAAAATCAAGGTGTAATATGGTTCTGGACAGCAATCATATGTTATTGCTTTTCCTACTACAGATACATCCTTAACATCCCAGTGGGGGTTATCATTGTGGAAATTAGTCAGTGGGACATTATCCTGAGATGGTTTAATAATCATAACTGTACCATCATATGTCCAGCTCCCTAATTCTATGGTACACATTTGTTCTTCAATGGAAAAATAAGATGGTTTCTGAGGACACAAACTACGGATGGTTGCTGGAGGTACGTATGTTATGTGTCCTGATGAGTTGATTATTGCATGGGTGTTCTCAGCAGTATCCATATCTGTAGTGGAGTAGCTACAAAGATATTCAGAAAGCAGTCAGAATATTGCTTTGCAATAAAAATATTATTAATAATAATAATAATGTCAATTTGGTAAGAGAAAACATTTACATGGCAGCATACCCCTACTGTACCTACCCTGTAAAGATAATGCCAGAGGGGTAGATGTAAGAGATACTGTAACATATAAAATAATGCATTCAACTATTTAATGGAAAAGAAAAAAAAAAGAATGAAATTAAAGTACTTTTGATTCCATACATACTATTTTGATATAAAATCCAGAAATAAAATCAGTAAAAGCACAGGAAGTTAATTTGTACAAGAGTTCAAAGGTGCCATGTACACAATATGACTAAAAGTATTCAGATACACAGAAACATATAGTATGTAACCTCAAGAAAGTCCTTTCAATTCAAAAACCTAATACATAGTTATAGCCCCTTTGTCTTGTCTTGTATGACTGCCTCAATTCTCCTGAGCATGGGTTATATATACTTCTGGTAGGTGCCAACCAGAATTTGATCCCATTCTTCCAGCAGCATAGCTGCTGGTTTGTAGGAAAGCCATTTTTGCCAAAAGCTGGCAAAAATGGCTTTTGTTTTTATCAAAGCTGGTTTGTAGGAAGGCCATTTTGGCCACAGCCTAATCCAGTGCAACAGTTCATCCCACAGTTGTTTAATGTGATTGAGCTCTAGGCTCTGAGCTGGCCAATCCAACTTTTCTACAAGCAAAAACCCACCCTGCATGCAACTTGCTTTATGACATTGTCATGCTGATACTGACATGGGGATAATTTCTGTCACGTAGGTAATGCAAAATTACAGGTCATGGGCTTTTCAGCACTATTACCAATGGACCAAGTCAAAAACTCATGCATTCAGACCATCTCTATCAAAGTTCATGGTCCAAATGACACACACACACACACCAACATGAAACACTCGAGCAATCTTCACACACAAACATGTCCACAAATACTGTGTAATGAGATTCATCACCCCACAGCACTTAATACAAGTATTTTATGGCCCACTAACACTGGGAATGATACCATACCACTTCAAATGCAGTTTTGCTTACCACAATACTGGGCTTTACCTAACCATAACTCAAGTACATCTGGAAACCTCTGACTTTTGGGAAATAGGATTTTAGAATTTTTATCAGAAAAAAAAGCAAGAGATCTTTTTAAAATCCAGACTTTGATTTGAAATTAAATTTCACTGACAACATATACATTTTATATTAAGATACAACCATAGAATTGTTTACCAATATAGTATACTTTCAAATATTAGCACACCCAAGATTTTTTTGTCTGTTGATTTCTGTTTAGGTTGTCTGTTAGATACCAATAACTGATTATGATTCTGTCAAGTAATTTGTCAATGAACAATAGTTTTCTGTATCAAAATCACTGCGCACTTTGCAATTTATGGATTTTAATATGGTGCATGCATCTGAACATAAATATGCTTTAGGCTCTTGTAGATAGAGCATATATGTATTGTTGGATAATGAAGAAAGGGGAAAAAGAGTTAATTAGCATAAAGTCAGATTTAAAGATATCTGGATATCTGGTATCTGGATTCTTGTAAGATGTTATATAGAACAGGGTGCCAGATTGCTTCACTCACCTATCCAGTCTGACAATGAATGGCAGAATAAAGTGTACACTCCATTTTGTCCTAACAAATCAGAAAGGGCTACTAAAATTTTAACTGTACCAAATTAATGTTTTTCAGATGCAAGTTAGGAAATATTCCTAGAAAGGTGAAGTACACCATTATATTAGGAAGTTGGGGAGATGTTTGGAGAACAGGAACACAGTGATGCAGTGATAGGGCAGACTTTGTGACCATTCTGCAGTTGCAGCACATTAATGAGAGGAGTTTCACCATTTTACCCCCCCCCCAATGATGTCCAGCTTTTAGGGAAAGAACATAGGTGGAAATATTGCAAATGGTTATAAGTGTTAATTAGAAATTTATTTTTGTCAGGTCAATGTTGAAAAAAAACTGGGGACTTTTTTCAACATTGACCTGTACTTGTTAAGTAAATCGACATATCTTCTACTCTTAACGTCATTAGTGCTAACATGTACAACAATATTGCCTTTTGCACCCCTAAAAGATGATATCTGTTCTACAATGTCATCAACTTTTGCTCCTGGCAGATACCCTGGTCCTATTCCACCTATCCTTTTTGCACAATATATTTCCCTGACAATAGTCATCAACAACAACTAGCTCTTGTAGGACCAGCACATTCTGTGATGATTGCTGCTGTGTTGTGTGATGCACAAGATTAAGCTCTGGTATTGAGTTGGGCAGTTGAGAGCTTAATTCCCCCCCCCCCAATTTTAATTCCTTTGAGGGAATCTACCTACTCTTCAAACTCTCATAGACATCCGTCAGAATGCTGAGTTTGCACTTAATTTCTTCACACTCTCTGCATCTAGCATGCAAAAGAGACCTCTTCCTTGGTTATATGTCCTATTCCAGAAAGTTCTGCAAACATTTCACAAGTTGCACATTTTTTAGGCTTTGATGTGTTGGAGAATCATCCCCTTCAATTCTCTCCCCAAGCCACAGCACTCCTGCTACTTTTTTTTTTTTTTTTGTGCTCATTGCTTTGCTGCTCTAGTCTGAGGTGTGATTTCCATTTAAATACAATATAATTGATTAATAGTGAAAATAAGATTAATAAATTTAATTGATGAATTGACAATGCTACACTAAGCTAATAGATTCCTATATGCAGTGATATGTATTATGCTACCTAGTTTTACATTATACCTTAGGCTAATAAGTTCGAGATATACATTACACTATGCCATAATGATCACAATGTTAAATTAGTTATATCCTTGATAAAAAAGTAAAAATTCCTTAGCTAAGCTGTAAAAATTCCTTAGCTGGGAATATGTCTGCTTTGTAAGAACAAAGAAGCACAATAAAGATATATGCCCAACAAGTGATGAGAACCTTCAAGCTACTTATGATAATTAAATCCTATTCCTCTGCATACAATAGCAAAATACCCATACAATAGCATACAATAGCAAAATACCCATACAATAGCAGTATGAGCAATTTACAAAAATTGACATTAGTAATTTATATCTGGGTGGTGGTATCCACTGAGAATAAGTAACAATAGTCTTCTCCATTGGCGAAGTGTTACTTATTCGAGGTAGTGCAATACCAGGCAATTCGTTGTGAAGGTATTCACAATATGAGATATAATAAAAACAATGTCATTTTACCAATTTGTTAATTCACTTACGAAAAAAAATGATGCAGTTGCACTAACCTTTTCGTTAAGAAAAATTACATTCACAATATAAATCAAAAATTTTAGACGTTTTATATTTTACTTATTTGTTTATGTAGATCAGGTGTTTATAAATTTAAAATTATATTTCTATTTCCCAGGATAATTTATTTTCCATGGATCTGAAATTGGTTTTATATGATTTATGCTTTGATGAGATTTTAACTTTAATACCTTTGGTATCCTTTTGTAAATAGGTTACATTGTAAATAGATTTTAATATTTGCCAATGAAAGAGGTATATGTAGTGAAATTAATAACACACTGGTGTATAAAATATAATTAATGACAGAACTGAAAAATTGAAGGTTCATGTTTTTTTTTTTGTTGAAGAAAATGAATATAACCATGCATGCTTATATCATATGGACTCCAAACAGTATTCCCACTTGAAAGTTATAAATTTGTCCGAAAAGTTATACAGCAGACTTTTGAAATAACGGCACCTTTGGGGATTCAAGGTGCCGTTATTTCGATTTTTCTGTTATCTAGAAAGTTTTATTTTTAACGTATTTAATGCAGAAATAATGAGGCCAAATAAGAAATAGAGAGATTAAGAATGCAATTTTATTAACTGCGCATAAAAAAATGTAAACGTGTAGACGATCCAATGTTACATTCTACCATTAATACACTTCTGCTTACGCCCCATTCCATTTTCTTTATTATATCAAGTTTAGTCTGTGCGGTAGCACAGTGGTATTGTCACTGTCCTCTCCACACCAGGTGGAAAAGGCCTAGGTTCGAATCCCATCAATGATGTGAGGAACTTTTATGGACTTTTTTTTTTTTTTTTTTTTAACTCCGTGGCTGAGTTAGTGGGTCTCAGGCGTAGATAGCAAGGCTTTTTCCCCTAGAAACTGGGGTTTTTTGTCCAGCTAAACAGGCAAATCGAGCAGAGAATGCACGCAATTTACAGACACAATACACATTGGTATATGAATTAACATTCCGGTGAACTTGATATTCCTTATATCAAGTTTGTCACTGAGCTTTAATGTTGTCCTTCTTTTCTTCTCTGTATGAGGTTTATTAACTTTAGGAGCCATAGTGTGGGGTTTTTAATTTAAAATAAATATAAAACTAGTATAATCTGTGATATCAGTACAGAATGCACTTTCAAAATGGCGAACGTAAACAAATACAATAATCATGTGACTTGCCATTTTATTTTTTCAGCACTGCAAGACATATCTGTGCTGTATGTATACATTTGATCTCAATGGGCGGTTATTTCGAATGCGCTGTTATTTTGACAGTCTACTATAAATTTGCTAATGCTACCAGTAAGTAAATTGTCAGTGAACTGTAAGTGAGCAAGCATTATAAGTGGAAATTCCCACTTTTTTGGAGGCTATTTTTCATTTGTTATCAATTTTTTGATAGATAATATTGATTTTTTAGCAATTATTGCAGAGAATATGAAGTAGTGGTCTACATTAAGTTGAAAATCTGCACACCTAATATACTTACTATATGTGCTTTTTTTGGAACCTTCATGTTTTTTTTTTATTAAAAAGAATGAAAATTTTTAAAAATAATTTTATTAAATTATGCTGCATATATCTTGAGTATTACTGTATAAATGTGACAAATATAGTATTATCATAATAATAGTAATGTTATCATTAATAAAAAAAAATGTATGACATCACTGATGCCATTTTGAACACACACAAACAACTCATGAATGGAATGATGAATAGATAGACACTGAGTGTAAAGTGCAGCCTTTTTTTAAAAAAAAATATCTACCATCAAATGTTCAAGTTAAATATGAAGTAAACATTTGCTATACGTAGGAGTGATATAATGGCAATTTACTGTACTTGCTTAATATTTGTTTCACATCACTTCCCTTCCTTTCCTAATTATCAATGTGAAATACAATAATTTTTTTTTAAATATTCAGTGTTTTGTGTTCACTTATGGATCCTAGTGTATTAATAAAATCATACCTGTTAAAAACAGCAATGTCAGGTTTCCATATTTCATCATTAGGAACATGTAGAGACTGGAGGCCATCATAATCAGCAGGATTCCACCTCAAGTAAATGTCCTGCCATCTCTAGATGGAGTTTATTGGATAGAAATAAGAAAAAGAATCAGTGTGTATAAAAGAAAAATCTTTTTTAATCTACACTAGGGAGCTCTTCTCCCTGCTCGCTTTGCTCGCCAATCCCCAAGCACACTTTCTACATAACATGTAGAGGTATGATGGAGTAAATCAAATCTTTTCTACATAAAAGATACACCTCTCAAAACACTGATTAGTGCATGGCATTCTCAAGTTCGAATAAATATCGCTACGTAATTATTTACCTGCATTTACATAGGTCACTTAGGAAAAGGCCTGGTAAAAATTCAGACCTTGGGTACCACTTCATACTTCGGCTAAAAGTTGGGAAGAAGGGTTGAACTCCAGTATAGGATACACTGATGAAAGCAAGGAAAGATGGCGGTGACTGACAGGTGAAGGCACCTCCCACTCAGTGCTGTGATTGACAGGTGGATGTTAAGCAAGAATACGTGGTTGTTTGGGATTGTAGCAGTAAATATAAAATTATCATTCTATTATTGTTTTGTGTCATGAAGGTGGGGGTGCTTAGCATAGGTAGGGTGTTTATCCCCCCCATCCTGCTGTTTTTGAATTGGAAAATGAGCTCGCGATCTAAAAACAGTGGCAAGTGGGGGAAAAAGCTTTCCCACTGTTTTGCTAGCCACCATGTTGAACGGGGTACCCTAATCTGGAGTTTTACCAAAGGCAGTGCACCACTCACTGTTTAGCCCAATCCCTTTTCCTTTCCTCCTAGGTTGACAATCCTAGGGTGTTTATCCCCTCACTTACTGCTGTTTTAAAATCAGGAACTCTTTTTCCAATTTTAAAAAATGGGGGGATAAACAACCTACTGAAGCTAAGCATCCCCCTCCTCAACGACACAAAACAATCAGAAACAAAACACAGTCACAATAATCACCCAATCACAGAACTCGACTGTACAATCACTCCGTTCTACAATCATGCCCACTGCACAGAGATAAGTAGTACCCAAATAATAGATTTTAGCCAAAGGCCTTTTGCTTCGGGTTCCATAATGCATGAGGAATATTGTTGCATCCGAAAAAGCAGGACTAAAACATTTAACTGAAATATTTACAAACTATACAAATATTTAAAAAATACTAAACTATTTACAAATATATTATAATATTCATTAATATACAAAAAACGTTACAATGGAACATCAAATGTTAGATGGTGGAGCACGTGCATGAGATTGGTGAATGTTATGGAGGCAGTTGTCAATAATTCATTGCATTTGTAGTGACATAATTGCCTCGCCCCCTTCTTCCATTGGCTCAAATAAATATCACTAGGAGGAAAACTTTTTTAATGACGGAGAGATATTTCTTATTAAAGTAATAACTCCATTTACAATACACAATGTAAAATGAGGCCATACAGAATCATGCACAACCAGTTACTTGCCATTGTAGATAGTAATGCCTTCTAATGAATTTGATATAAATATTAATGATAGACCAAATTTAACTTTTCCAGCTAAGCAGTATGGTATAAAAAGGCAACTGTGTTAAGATGTAATCCAATAATTATGCTATAACCGACAACAGAGCAGTCATTAACACACTCATGATCTACCCACAGAACAATCATTACCACACTCATTTTCTAAAAAGTATAATATAAGCCAGTGATATTGGCAAAGTAATACAAGGAACCAAGCTTACAAAGCATCAGCCAAAAAAAATAAAAAATAAAATAAAACAAAATGAAATAGAATAAAATAATTTATCTAGTTCATTTACCCATTCATTCTAACAATTTGTCAAAGAGTTCTTTAAATTTAGTATATTAATATTAGTAGAGATATATGGCTTGCTTTCTTGCATCGTATGCAAGAAAGCAAGCCATATAAAGAATCATCGAAAAAATAAAAAAACAGATCACCTGTCCATCCTCTCCAATAATTTGTCGAATTCTTCCTTGAATTTATTCAAACTACCCACTTCCACAACAGATGGCAATTTTTTCCAACAATCAATCACTGCTGGCTGAAGGCCATCCTTCCTCAATTTGAATTTATGTCCCCCCATGTGTGTAGTATGAGCAAGAGGAAGAATGCCATCAGCATTGAGTTTGTTCATTCCATTTAAAGCCTTAAACACCTCGAGGTACCTAGTCTCCAGATGCTGCAATTTTCAGAACTGAAGCTTTTCTTGGTAAAATCGCCCTTTTGTTCTTTTTATCAACCTCATTACCCTACTTTGCACCCATTCCAGCAATCTACATCCTACCTAAAATGAGGCCTCCAGACTTGTATACAGTACTCAAGATGCAGCCTAACCATAGCCCTGTACAATGGGATAATCACCTTTATATCTTTGCTAGCAAAGTTCCTGTATATCACTGACAAAACCCCATAAGCTGTTCTGGCAGTCTGTCTGCATTGCTCAGAGAACTTCATATTTGATTGCAAAATTACTCTCCAGGTCTTTTTCATTTTTCAATTACCCTGAGTCTAGTACCACACAGTTGGTATGTTAATCTGGGATTATTGCTACTCATATGCAGTACCTTGTACCATATGCAGTACATTGTTCAAATGATCTGCATTCACAACACTAGGTCGAAGTTTATTTCAAAAATTTATTAAAAAATAAACTACCTAACTGACTCACTCCTCATGTAGCTGATCTTCTATTTAGCTGATCTTTTATTTTTACCCCAACCATAAGATAAATTATTCCAGCAATTAACTTGCTTAAAAATAACTTCCTGCAACCACTCTAGACATTTTCATCCTGTAATTTGAATTTATTGCCCCATTTCTGGAATCATTTATAAAAGTGAAAATTCCACTATCACCCATTTTACTTTCACACATCTGAGCCTTATACATCTCAATCATGTTTCCTCTAAGTTACCTCACATATGGATGCTTTTTTGCCAATTGCACTGGGCACATCTTTGGGCCCTTTCAAGAAGGAGCAGTCTCCATACACAAACACAGTATTCCAGGTGTAGTCTTACAACTGCCTTATACAGTGGGATTATGATCTCCCCATCTCTACAAGGAAACATATAATAAATCATTGATAGGACACAATGGGCTTTCCTTGCTGCCTGTCTGCAATGATTGGAGAAATTCATGTCTGAATGTATCATAACTCCAAAATGCCTTTCTTCCTCTACTGCTTTTAGTTCAACCCCACCAAGTATATAAGTGTATTTTTAGGTTGCTATTCCCCAAGTGGCCTTGTATTCTGCTGCATCAAAACATAGCCCACTTTTCTGATCATCCCTGAAATCTATCTAGGTTTCCCAAAGAAGCTAAGGTTGGCACTGATCATTAACAATTCTACCAATCTTGACATCATGCTCTGTATCCCTTCGTCAATGTCATCTAGGAAAATAAAAACAGTAGTGGTTCCAGTAAAGGCAAGAATTAAATTCAAAATATTACAACTTTAAAAAATTTCAGAAATTAAATGTACAAAATTAAAGAAATTAAATTTACCGAATTACAGAAATTAAGCAGCTGCTTAAGTCTTAACCCAAACATGACACAATCAACAAGCATCAAGAAATATTTCTGATCTTGGGACCATCAAATGCCCAAAAAGAAATTCAATGTAATTTGTAACTCTGATGTTAGAGTAGTTCATGGTGATCAATACTGGAAATCAATGGTTGAAATGAGTTTCCAATTAGTGTAACAGTTCTAAATTAAAAATTGTAGTACAGAATATTTTAAAAAGTATTTCATCCCATCATAAACAGTTTTATTCAGTAGATCACCTCACCTAGTAATTGAACCTTTGGCCATAACTACAGTTAGACCTACAGCCAGTAAAGACAGTACAACTCAGGACAGTGTGACTCATGCAGAAATTGCTGCATAAGAAATATTATCCTTAGATCCTGTGAGTTGCAGCATTATTACATACGGAGGGTTGATTCAGCTTTTTGATAACAATTTTGACATTAATCCTGCTTGTGACGTACGGCAGCAATGTAAATTTTTTTTCGCGCAGGTGCAGTCCCAAACTGGTGCATCGGTTGTAGAAGTAGTTTTAATGTAGACATGCCTCGGAAATTGGACCCATGGTTGGAAGGTTACATAACCACGCTTTCCAAAGAAGGGTACAGTTATGGAAAAATTATTGATAGATGCAAGTAGAAAAATTTTAGTGTATCAAATGTTTGGTATGTATAAGGTTTTGAATGGCAAAGGAAAATTCTGCAAAGCTGCTTCAAGTGGGCAAAAAACACCATAGAAACTGCAACCTGCTCAAAGTCAAACGAGGGAGGTAGTATGAAAAGTGCGGTAGCTCGTTGTCAGTGAAAATCCAAAAACACAAAGAGCTATAGCATCATGTGTAGGAACCTCCCAGTCAACCATTTGTCACATAATCAACGAAAATTTGCAACTGGAGAAGAAACACAAGGCCCGCATACACCACCTAGTAGCAAGGCACATTGCAGAGCGGTGGGTCAATGCTCAAGTGGACGAAGCGTGCGTATACCTCTCCAATTCCAACAAAATTCGGGCAATTTATTACCGTCCACAGGGTGACGAGGTCTTTTCAGCATGGGTGCATCAGTGCAAGGAAAGTTTTGGCCAAGGTTTATATGGTTTTAGCTGGTTTTTGTTATAAGGGCAAATTTGAGTTGCGTACAGTCGCTAAAAACGTGAAAGTCAACTCAGTGTATTACCAGACTGAAGTTCTACAGCCGTTTTTTGAATGTGAAAATCCCACATTATATGGTTCTGATGCTAAAAAGGTCTGGGTGCACCAGAATAAGGCGCGTCCAGCCACATGTCACGTTCCACCCGCGCTTTTTTGCAGAGAATGGAAGGAGTGACAGGTATTTGTTCGATCCCATTTGAAGATATACCTGTTAAATCGCTTGACACCGCACCTAAGGATTTTTCTGCATTCGGACTTTTGAAAAGAGCTCTCGGAAACTGCCGCCTCAGAACTGTTGAAGGTTTGTGGAAAGTCTGCCAGCAGGAATGGGACAAGATCGACTTGGCAGTTTTGCAGCGTGCTTTACTTCAATGGAAATTGCAATGCCTTGTGATTGTCCATGAGCAGGGAAGACAAATAGAACACAACCGGTGGTGGCGGCATGGAATTTCGTAGTTTTAAAGGACTGTCAAAATCATTATCAAAAGGCTGAATCAACCTTCGTATACTGACTGAAATATATCTGGAACTATCTCCAGCAGGATATAATAGTGCTACAGATGATTTATTTGTATGTATGTTGGATACAAAGAGAATGAGTAAATTAAATAAAAAATTCTGTTTCACTGGACAACTGAGTGCCAGAAAAATAGTTGATGCTCTGCAGAAAATTACATCGGGGTTTCCTCAAGTACTCGAGTTTAACATATATTATTGTTAATATTTTAATTTCTCCATGAGGGTGGGATTCCCAGGTGCTGATTCCAAATGCACAAGGTTATATCCAGTTGTTATATCCAACTATTATTACTATTGATCAAGGAACTCTGAGTATCCTACAGGTGTTCTCTGGCAGGACTATCACTGTTAGGGTCTTGTGCAGGGGCTTTGGCACCATGCTGGTGGTTGATAAGGTGATCGGGATGGTTGTTACTTGTTCCATATGTCACATCTCTCTGACTTAGATCTGTGTACTTCCTCATCTTTTCCTCGTAGGTTTTCTGGAGGTTGCCAGTGTTAGGCACCATTATATCAATCAGATAGGTAACCTTTTCCTTCTTTAAATGAGAGTTATATCTGGTCTGTTGTGCAGGATCATTTTGTCTGTTATTATGGCATAGTCCCAGTACAACCTGTAGTTCATGCTTGTTATACTTTCTTTGATCAACTGGTATTTCCTCGCTAGCTTCTTATGCATTATCCCGACGACCTGGTGGTGTCTATGAGTGTACTCTGTCTGAGTGATCACCCTGCATCCTATGGTGATGTGCTGGATTGTTTCTGGGGTAGTTGATATCATCGACATGTGTCATCTATCACTCCAGATTCCTTGGAAATATATTTTCTGTAGTTCCCGGTGTTGATTACCTGGTCTTGGATGGAAAGCAAATTCTTCAGCCTTCAGGGAGAGTGTCCCACTTGTAAGCCATGCATTGGAAAATATTTTATCTATGTAGTCTTGATGCAGGTCATTATAGTGTCTGCCCTGGAGTGCCTTATTTGGCCATCTTTCTATCTTCGATTCTTCCATCGAAATGGGGGGTTCTCCTTGCTTAGAATGAGTAGGGTATGCCACTTGTTTATCCTTCTTATGGCCTGATAGAGTAGTGCAATGTTTTTCTGGAAATAATCCTTAAGTTCCTCAATTGCTTTCTTCTGTTGTTTGATGAGGTCTGTCAAGCCCCTCCTTTCCGAGCAATGGTCAGTCTCTCCATGGCTGACTTCGGGTAGTGTTGATGGCTCTTGGTCATTATTATTTTTAAAAAACTTTTTCTCCTTTATGGGATTTTTTTCACCCCGTGATGGGTACTGTTACCAAGTGCATGGGGTGGTTGGTTGTGTCTGGTTACTACTATTATTATTGTTGGTCTAGGAACTCTCTTGCTATCCTACAGGTTTGGGATCATGGCTTTCTTGAGATCCATGTAAGTGTTTCTGGGAGGCTTATTGCTGATAGTTCTTATGGAGGCTCTTTAGCACCATGCTGGTGGTTAGCACGGTGATATGGATGGTCATTACTTGTTCCATATGCCACATTTCTTAGGTTTCCTGTCTTAGGTTCTTCCTCATCTTTTTTTTTTTTCCAGATTTTTTGAAGATTGCTGGTGTTGAGCACAGCTATGTTGATCAGGTAGGTAGCCATTTCCTTCTTGTCAATGAGGGTTATGTCTGGTGTGTTGTGCAGGACTGTCTTGTCCTTTACTGTGGTGCAGTCCCAGTACAGTCTGTGAGTAGGGGTCGCTAGTACAGCCTGAGATTCAGATTTGTAATATGGTACACTTTCTTTGATCAACTGGTATTTTTGTGCTATCTTCTGATTCATTATCCTGGAAACCTGGTCATATCTGTGAGTGTACTCCAGTTGGGTGTTCACTCTGTGATGATGTGCTAGATTGTTTCTGGGGCCAGGTGGCATTGTGACATGTGTCACTCCAGGGTCCTTGACAATGTATTTCCTGGTGTTGATTACTTGGTGTCGGATAGCAAGCACGAATACTTCGGTCTCGGGAAAGAGACTCCCGTTTGTGAGCCATGCAATGGAAGCCATCTTATCTATGTAGTCACTGAAGTGTCTGCCTTTTTTGTCCATCTTTCTATCTTTGTTTCATCTGTCTGTCTGTGTGAATGGGTCTCCTTGTTAAGTTTGAGTGTTGTGTGCTATTTATCTGTCTTTCTTACGGCTTGGTAGATTGGTGCTGTTTTCTTGGAAGTAGTCCCACAGGTTCCTAATCACCTTCTTTTCTTCAATGAGGTTAGTCAATCCCCTTCCTCTTGGCTATGGATAGTCTCTCAATAACCAACTTCGAATGGCACTGGCAGCTCTTGGTCATCATTATCCTCCAGCTTAGTGTTGGTCCAATTTATAATTCCAAAGAGGATGTCAGTACTGGGACTGTGCAAATGTTTATGGCTGTGACCATGTTCCCGCATTCAGAATTGATTTTAGCAGGATTCTCAGTTTCTGATGGTATTTCTCAATCAGGCAGGCCTTGATCTCTTTGTTTTCAAACTAGTAGGCCTGAATCATTCCTAGATACTTGTAGGTCTCTCTCTCTCTCTCTCTCTCTCTCTCTCATGACTTTAATCTCTTCACTTGTCTTCGGTTGGTAGTTTCAGCCAACTGGATGTTCCTGATGTAATTCAGTGGTCATGTATTTGTCTAGGCCGAATTACATCCTGATGCCGCTGCTAAACTCTTTGGTGATCTGGAGTAGACGTTAGAGTTGATTCTTGGTTGTGGCATAGAGCTTGCTGTCATTCACGTAAATTATTATTATTATTGTTGCTCTTATATTATTTCCCTCTGACTGGGAGTTCCACCTCGTCACGGGTATTGCTACCAAGTACAAAGGGTGGTTTTGTCTAGTGTTACTGTTGGTCGAGGAACTCTCTGACTATCCTACAGGTGTTCAGGACTGCAACTTTCTGGAGTTCCTTGTAGGTGTTCTCTGAGAGACTCATTGCTACTAGGCTGTTATGTAGTCTTTGGCACCACACCAGTGGTTGAAATGATGATCAGGATGGTTGTTACTTGTGGCATATGCCACATCTCTTTGATCTCCTGTCTTCGGTTTGTGTACTTCTTGATTTTTTCTTTATGGGTTATCTGGGGATTGCCAGTGTTGGGTACTACTATATCAATTAGATAGGTAGCCTTTTCCTTCTTGTCCACAAGGGTTATGGCCAGTCTGTTGTGCAGGACTGTCTTATCCGTTATTATGGCGCGGTCCCAGTACAGCCTGGAGACTCCAGCCTGTGGGCTGGAGTCTCTAGTACTGCCCGGGGTTCTTACTTGTAGTACAGTACACTTTCTTTGATCAACTGGTATTTCCTTGCTAGCTTCTGATGTATTATCCTGGCCACCTGGTCGTGTCTAAGAGTGTACTCAGTCTGGGTGATCACCATGCATCCCGCAATGATGTGTTGGATCATTTCTGAGGCCAGGTGGCATCGTCGACATGTGTCATCTGACACTCTGGGCTCCTTGGCAATGTATTTTCTACAGTTTCTAGTGTTGATTACCTGGTCTTGGATAGTGAGCATGAATCCTTCAGTCTCGGGGAAGAGCGTCTCACTTGTGAGCCATGCATTGGAAGCAATTTTATCTACGTGTCCTTGATGGAGGCCATTGCAGTGTCTTCTTTGCCTATCTTCATTTGTGCCGTGTGAGTGGGAGGAGACTTCTCGCTTAGGTTGAGTGGGGTATACCACTTGTCTATATTCCTTAAGGCCTGGTAGAGTGTTGCTGCTGTGTGTTTCTGGAAGTAATCCTTCAGGTTATCTATCACTATTTTCTGTTGCTCGATGAGGTCTATCAGGCCCCTTACTTCCTCTTTCTGAATTATTGTCAGTCTCTCCATGGCTGACTTTGGGTGCTGTTGGTGGCTCTTGGTCACCATTGTCCTTGTCTTTCTCATGATATCCTCCAGCTTGGTGTTAGTCCAATCTATGACCTGAAAGAGAATGTTAGCACTGGGACTGTATAGGTGTTTATGGCTTTAACTATGTTTATGGCTTTAACTATGTTAAAGCCATAAACACCTATACAGTCCCAGTGCTAACATTCTCTTTCAGGTCATAGATTATAATAAAAAATTCTCTTTCAGGTAATAGTTAACATAGTTAAAGCCATAAATATTTATTATTTTTTTATGGTATTTTTTGGTCAGGCAAGCCTTGATTTCCTTGTGCTCTAACTGCTGAGCCTGCATCATCCCCAGGTATTTGTAGCTCTCTCACCCTCTGTCATGGCTTTGATCTCTTTAGCAGTCTGCAGCTGGTAGTTTCGGCTGACTAATTTTCCCTGGTGCAATCTGTGGGTCTTGCATTTGTCTACACCAAATTCCATCCTGATATTATTGCTGAATTCTTCAGCGAACCAGAGTAGTTGGTGGAGTTGCTTCTCAGTTGCCGCAAAGAGCTTGATATTTATTATTTATTGATATTTATTATTATTGTTGTTATATTATTTCTTAGTGATGGGGTTCCACCTTGTGATGGGTACTGGTACCAAGTAGACAGGATGTTTGTTATTATGTCTGGTTTGTTATTACTGTTGGTTGAGGAACTCTGACTATCTTACAGGTGTTCAGGATTGCGAGTTCCATGTCTGGGACACTTGCTGCTAGGCTGTTGTAGGGTCATTGGCACCATACTGGTGGTCGACACAATGATCGAGATGGTCACTACTTGTTGCATATGCTACATCTCTTTGATCTCAGCATTGTTCGACAACTCAGCATTGTTATGGGCCTATATGAGAGCTTGAAGGACAGGGTGGATGCCCTCGAAGGATTAAAAGTGAGGGGCCCATCAAGCTCTCAGCTGCCCACACCAATGCCAGAGCTTGCACTTGGTCATCACGCAACACAGCAGCAGCCCCCAAGGCAGAATGCACTGGTCCCAAGTAGTTGTTGGTGACTCTATTGTCAGGGAAACGTGAAACATGCTTAGTAAAAAGGATAGGTGAAACAGGACCAGGGTATGTCTGCCAGGGGCAAAGGTTGATGACCTTGTAGAGCGGATATCATCTTTTAAGGGCACAAAAGGTGATATAGTTGTACACGTTGGCACTAATGATATTAAGAGTAGGAGACCGGCGGAATTACTTAACACAGGCGCCTCCGTAGCCAGGTGGGAAGGAGCAGCAGTGCGTAGCACATGCTTCTTGATTAGACCGGGGTTCGAGCCCGTCACCACCAAATACGGAGTATGCGGAAAGGTCAAGGAATGACCACCGCATATCCCGGAGCAATATGGCCTTAGTTGCTAATGCTCCTAAAAACCAAATAACATAACATAACAATTACTTAACAAGTATAGGTCACTGTTGAAAAAAAGCCGTGAATTAGGGTTGAATTTGAAAGTGTCTGCAATTCTGCCCAGACACGATAGGAGGGAGTATATGATGAGAGCCCTGTCGATCAATTCGGCCCTGGAAAGATTGTGCAAGGCTCAAGGGGTAGAATTTTTTTCAGCCTGGTCTGTACTTGTTAACAGGAGAGACTGCTTCTACAGGGATGGGATACACTTAAATAGAAAGGGTGCAAGAATGTTTGCTGATGCTATCGAGGCAGTGTTAGGTGGGTCGGAAAACTGCTAGATTGGGGGGGATAAAGGAGTAATAGATTAACAGTAGCCACTGGCAGAGGTGAAAGTGATTCTTGCACTGCTTCTATTGAAATGAGCTGCAGCCTGGAAAATAAGATGCAGGATATTTCAGAGACTGCTGGGAATCATTGAGGTACAAATAAAAACATAGGTTGTGTTAGGGTAGCTAAGAAAAAGAACAGGTGCATGTATACTTGCGTGTACACCAATGCTAGGAGTTTAGTAAATAAATTTGATGAATTTGAGGTATTGCTCAAAACATCAAAGGCAGATATTGTGGGGATTTCAGAGACGTGGTGTCACACAGATATAAGGAATGCAGAACTGGAATTTGGGGAGTACAACGTCTACAGAAAGGATAGACAGGATAGGAAGGGAGGAGGGGTTATGCTATTAGTTAAGAAACACATAAAATCCAAGGAAGTGAAGCCAGTCGACATTGCTGGACAGTGCAGTGTCGAGTCAGTTTGGTGTGACATAAGCATTGGAAGATCAAAATTGAGAGTAGGAGTGTGCTATAGGCCAAATGACTCTGATGAGTATAATAAGAAACTGTACAGAGAAATAGAGTGGGCCAGTAAATCAGAGAGTCTTATAATGGGGGATTTTAATTTCCCAGATATTGACTGGAATTTGGGGGCTGGTCACTCACACACTAGCAAGGCTTTTGTGGATTTATTGGATGATTGTTTTCTACATCAGCATGTTCGGGAGGCAACTAGAGGGAGTAATACTCTTTATTTGATTATCAGTAGTGATTCTTCATGCATTAAGAATCTGCAGATAAATGAACCACTAGGTGGCAGTGATCACAGTGTGCTGAAGTGGGATTTACTCAAAGAGGTAACTACCATTAGGGGTAAAGGGAAGGGTTATTGCTTTCGTAAAGGCGACTACGATGGACTGAGACAGTATTTAAATTCTATACAGTGGGACCAACTGATGATGTTACCAACAGCAAATTCAAAATGGGAAGCATTCAAAGAACTTATCTTGGAAGCTACTAGGCTTTACATACCAACTAAGAAATATTGTTCAAGGTTTAGGCCTAGGTGGTTATGTTATGTTTTTGTTATTTGGTTTTTTAGGAGCATTAGCAACTAAGGCCATATTGCTCCGGGAATATGCGGTGGTCATCTCTGACCTTTCCGCATCCTCCGTGTTTGGTGGTC